>NC_133334.1:134888226-135190906 GCF_042186555.1 Aquarana catesbeiana | reverse complement strand
TTTATTTCCCAATCCCCCCTCTTTTTTTTCTTTCTTCTTTCTTCTTTCTTTCTTTCTTTCTTTCTTTCTTTCTTTCTTTCTTTCTTCTTTCTTTCTTTCTTTCTTTCTTTCTTTCTTTCCCCACCCCCCTCTCTTTCTTTCTTTCTTTCTGCTTGAGGAAAATGTATCTTTATTATGCCCACTTACCTACCCCCTGTACTGTCCACTCCCCTATACTGTACCCTCTTAATACAGTGGGGCCTCATGTCTAAGTTTTGCCTAAGGCCTCACAAAGTCTAGAGCGCCTCTGTCACCAGCTGACACTCTGGGGCAGATTTACTAAAATAGGTGCACTCAGAACTTGATGCAGCTGTACATGGTAGCCAATCAGCTTCCAACTTCAGCTTGTTGAATTAAGCTTTGGCAATAAAACCTAGAAGCTGATTGTTTTCTATGAAGAGTTGTACCAGATTTTGCACTCTCCAGTTTTAGTAAATAACCCCCTCTGTGCGGCTGGTGTTTTTAAATCCCAACTGTGACTGACAGCTCTGGTCTCTAGTAACAATTGGGGACCAATCCAAGTGGTTCCTGACCAATATGATCAATATGTCAGCTATGACTTATCGATCATTCACATGCAGGCTGAAGGCTTTACTGACAAAATAAGCCTTCACCTGTAGATGGCACTGAATCCCAAGAAAATAGTGTGTATAATTATAGTATTTAAATAATAATAAACGGGGCTCAGGTAAGTACAAACGGGGGGCTGTGGGGCCGGTCACTGCCAGGTGTTTTTTCATCTTAATACATAGGATGCATTAAGGTGAAAAAACATGAGGGTTTACAACCCCTTTAAACAGCACTAGTGAACTTTAAAGATGTTGTACAACCCCTTTAAACAGCACTAGTGAACTTTAAAAGATGTTGTAAACCTCAGGCATGAAATATGAACAAAACATATCTCTCTGTGTGTTCTTGTCTCAATTAAGAGCACTAAGTGTCCATTGTTGCCGTGTTGCTGTGTGCAGGGGAGTGTGTCCCTCCAATCAGCTGTCAGAGCTACCCTCACTGAGCTCTGCAGAGTGTAACTTCATCTCTCGGCTCCTTTTTTTCTGACACCTTAGACAAGCTTTATAAATTAAGACAGCAGATAAACAAATACAACTCATGTGGAAGGATTTGTTTTATCTCTGTGTATCACTAAGGTCAGTCACTTCACTAGGTATATGTGAAGGTTTACAACCACATTAAAAACAAAACAGAACACCTGCTTCTGTGGAAACAATTGCAAATGTTAGGTTGCCCAGCTGCATCACACTGCCACAGGGACAATATGAAACTAACTGCTGACACCTTCTAATTGATAAAAATACCTCTTTACTACAAGATTGACCGCACTAAATAGAGGCCGCCATACGGAAGATTAGTTCCTGACAGTTTCACATCACCACCCTCATGACTACCTTCCAAAGATCCTAAGCCCCTCTTCATCTACTATGACTTACAGCCACCATCCAATAGAATAGGGCAGGTCTGTAGCTCTCTCAGCATCTGCAGTGTAGGAAGGTGCCTATAATGAGGGTTCTGTTTCAGTAAGTTAGCCTGTCCAGGCTGGGAAGGTATTAATTGGGTTTAAGCTTCTTTTCTGGTTTTTGGGTCATGCCTTCCATTCCCTTGCATATTTAAATAGGGGGAAGGGTCTGCTGCGCCATGTAGTCCACAGAACATTGGACATCAGAAAAATATGCCAGGCTTTGGAGGACACTAGTCAGGGATTTACACCTGTTAAAGTATGTCTGGGCATGCTTAGTTTAGTCAGTTAGCGATGGGCTGGTATTTCGTTTGAATGGATATTGCCACAAGAGTTTAAAGTTTTTAAAATGTTCTAAGCCTAGTCTGAATTTATTTAAGGGGTGCATGGCATGTATCAGAAAAAGAAGGCATTTTAAGCACACATGGGATACAAGTAAGGCCACTATTAAAGGAGAGTTAGAGTAGGAGAGCAATTGCTATGGGTAACCATGAACTGGTAGGAAGTGTATAGCAGCCCACATCCTGTCATAGTGGGCAGGATATGCCACATACACCCTTCAGTCAGACCTGCCTCAATCCTCATGGACCACCCCTAGAGCTCCTCCCAGCCAGCTCACAACCACCAATCAGGTAAGTGACCTTAATTTAACCTATTTTTACATCTAACCTCTCAGATATCTTGCTCCCCTTTACACCAAATCATGCAGGCCCTGCACTTATTTGATTGCTTTCTTTATTTTGATGCCTATATTTTTTCCTAGCTGGCTGGTTTACATCTATGTACTGTTGTTTAGTGTGAAAAAGATAGGCAAAATATATGGGTCCATTCACAATGATACATGTGTATTACCATGTACACTGCAATACACAGGGAAGAATGTGTATCCAGCCTCTAAGAATTTTTGGTTAGTTTGTGGAATGCTCCTGAGACATTAAGCATAAAAAATAATCCACAACACTTCCTGTCTATGCGTGACAACATTTACAACATTACATTTTTTTACAGCAGTGGCAGCATTGTCATCCCAATCATGTGGTGTCCTACACAAGCAGCACCGACATGTCCAGTTTCATTCTTGGAAGACAACTAGAAGTACCTTCCTTCAGTAGGTCCACCTGGGAGAATCTCTGAGGTTGGATCACCACTGTCTCAGTTTGGAGAGAAACCTCGTGGGGCTGGTAGTCTTTAAGTAGGTTGTCTCCAGCCATTTTTTTTTTGCTGCTGCTGTGCAGGCTCTGATGTTATAGGTGAGGGGCCAAGCCTCAGATCCTGAATTCCATATTATAATTAAGGAAGCTCAAAAGCCCCCACAAGTGGGCCCTCCTAACCTTATTGTAGAATGATAGTGTATTTGTACTATATTCCTTTATATTGTAAAGCACTGTTCAAGCAGTTGGCACTCTATAAAAATCTAATGCTACGTAGTAAGCAATGACAGTGTGAAAAAAAATACAGGCTGTGCCCCCCTTGATTATCACTAGTGTACAAAAGCTGTGTTGTACACCAGGTATCGTTCAATCAAGAAGAGAACTGGCAGTAAAAAACTGGAGTATTGAATCTGCAGGAAACAATGCTAGAGAGGATGGTTTCAAAAGTCCTGGCAGAGAAATAGAATATGTGAATAAATAAAGTGATGTATTGCTTTAACTGTAACAAATAATCTTTACATTTTCAAGCTATATCTTCTGGCCACCAGTCTGAAAGTAGTTGGAGATCTTTTAAAAGTATAAAGCCATATAACTGGACCTAAAGTCAGCTGTGTGTTGGGATATAATGCTTCCAGCTATATTACCTTTATTTTTAAAAATATTCAGTTCTGATATACTCAAAAAATACTCACATATAATTTTTTTCTCATAGATGTTCAATTTTAGTAACCACTTTGGGCCATATCAGCTGAAAGTAAATACAAGGTTTAGTAATGTAAAGTCCGAAAACAGTATGGTCCATTTGCATTATTAAAATGCCAGATGACAGCAATCTCCATCTCTTGCAAAAAGCTGGATCAACCACAGTAGTTCAAGTGAGGACGATTAATGTACAGATTTTTTTCTTTAGGATGAAGACTGTTATTTTGTTCTTGCTCCTCCAATAACAATATATATATCTTTGATATATGGTAAAGTATTCAATTTAACTTCAAACAACAGCTCATGAGAAACAGCGTGACAAAACAGACAAAAACTGTGTAATGAAAGAAATCAGACTCATATTTGTTTCATGCTATATTATCCTTTATGTGATTGCCTCAATGTGTGCTCATATTTGTATGCTGACATATTAACTCTCTTACAGATGTCTGCGCAGCTTAATATGCTGTTGATGGGTAATAGTAAGGGATGAGCCAACCAGTCAAAGTTCGAATTGCAGGATGTTCAGCAAACTGGAGAAAAGTCTGCAAACCCCAAACATAGTGCAGAACCCTATTGAAGTTTATAGGATGGTACAAGGATATGGGGGCTTGGAGAATTTATTGGAATTTGGAAACCCTATTTAGAAGGGGGGGGCCCAGATATCGAGTTCCTTCTAGGGGAATGGATACATGGTACCTGTGTACCCCTTATTACTTTGTCCCCCCAAAATTGTAAAAACATACACACCATGGTAAAGTCCTTTCCTGCAAATTAAAAAAACAATGCCCCACAATGCACATCCATCATCAATAATGTTGTCCAGGGGTGCACATCCAGCATCAATCATGATGATCCAGACGACATCCAGATGACAATACGCCACCTAACGATGTTGTCCTGACACACTACGACTACAAAATGACAGAATCCCCAGGTGGCTTTTGTCTGTAAACAAACAAGTCATGGATCATGGGTAACTTCATTGAGGAAATGTGCTCATGACCATATTTGGTCAATGACTTCACCCAGAAACCCCAGGCTGGTTTGTTTAAAAGCTTAAGCTTTCTAGGGTTCTGTTATTTAGTGGCAGTAGAGCAGTCGCCTCAAAATGACAGATCCCTAACTGGTTTGTATATAGATAGCAGTCTGGGATTCACATGGGTGAACTGGCCAAATACGGCCAATTTGTTCAGTGGTTCGTCCAAATGGGAAATGGGAACAGGTTGTATTTGACCCGACCGAAAGCTCATCCTTAGTAATAGCAAAGTATCTAAAATGTTGTCCTTTTTTGAAAATTCAACTGTCCATATGCATTTCAGTAGGTCACACAGTATTTTCAATAAAAAAGAGTGCATTGTCCCTTTAAATATTGAGCAAACCAAATAAAATTAATACCTAAAAGTATTATCAATCAAAAAATATTTCATTTTATTTTTTGATTAATATAACTTTTAGATATTAATTTTATTTGGTTTGATGGATATTTAGAGGGACAGCACACTTTTTTTATTGAGAGTATTGTTCAAGTCCAGTATTCAGGATTAAAAGTTGCGAAAGTCTGATACTTTTTGCATTGTTATAAGTCATACAGCATGTAGTCAAATTTGTAGTGTATTTTATGGCTGATTTGTTAGGTATACAGTAAAGTTTTCCATAGATAGATTTTTCTTTTCATTCAGCCAGGGTGCTGAATTTAAAAAAATGAACAGATTCCTCCATCCACACAAGATATATTTTGATAGTGGCTCCCACTAAAACAAGTTTAACGCATTTACATTTAAGGTTGATATAATGATTGACTTGTGTCAAACAGGGAGGGCCACACGCAGATCGTAATTCAGCCGGTCCCTGCTTAATCTGACAAATTCTCATCCATCTGTGGCCAGCTTTAGTCTTGACCTATAAATCATATGGTAATATTGACTGTCCCCCTTGAAAGGAAACAGAAAAATGGTAAAAGTGACGGAACAGCGCTTGCCTCACCACACCTATAAATGATTAAATTATTCCATATGTGATTACTCTGTGTCTGTGCCTGGACAAATAATTATTTGTAAACCCTTTTTTCCCCCCAATAAATATTAAATAACTATATAATCCTGTTAATATGTGACTGATGAAACCGATAAATACCAATTGATGAATAAGTTAATAAATTAATTAAATATTGACTTGTAGCTACTAAATTTAGTGACTGTTAAATACACTGATAAAAACAACACTTGATTATACATGTGCAAATCAAATCTTTAAAAGTGCTCTTGTGCTCCGTGCTCCAACGTTGACTTTTAATCCTCCTCTTGTGAGGCTATATACTTCCACACTCACCTTGGTAGGTTGGACTCCTCTACCTTATGGTTTGAAGGAGTCAACTGTGCTTTTAGGTCTCATGGGGAGGGACCTATCTCACCACGGTATCCACTGGGTACTCCCGCTATGATGTCTCGCCTCCTACTGTAGCGCTCATGGACCAGGGTGTGCAGGCATATAAGATATGAAAAAAGGACTCCTCATCGTGTAAGATCCTTCAAACTTTTATTGAACATTGGCATCTTACTATTAAAATATCCTTGTTAAAATGCTGTAAATAACTACTCAAATATTCGCCCCCGTGCGACTATCGGCTTGTGTAGGATAACATTGTCTGCAGATCAGCGTATGTTCCAACGTCCGTGCCCGAAGTGGTGTGTTAGAGATTCAGGATTTAGAGGTGTGGTGAGGCAAGAGCTGTTCAGTCAATTTTACCATTTTTCTGTTCCCTTTCCAAGGGGGGGCAGTACTCACAGAAGCGACCCAAAATAACTAACCCACGTCACCAAGGCGAGAGTGTCACATATTTTACATATATTACATATGCTGGCCATACACTAGATTTTCACAGAATTGTACATAAAAGATTTTTCAACAGAGCATTTGTTGAGCCCACCATTAACTCAAAGGACTTTCATTCAACTGAAATACATTTTTGTTTGATTGTCATACCAATGTATAGAATTTTAATGTTTGCTATTTGATCCTATGCAAATACAATAAAATATTTTTTTCCCAAATGAGGACCACACTAACAGCCATGATTTATTTTGTTTGTTCAAATAAGAAACAACAAAAATTTCCACCCTGCACCTTTGACCATACAAAAGTGAACATCAATGTGTCCCCATTAGCTATTAGAAAAGTGAAGGAAAGTTTCAAAAATAAATGTTTTCAAGCTAAATTCTACAAGTGCATGGCATGATCATCATTATTATCATCATAATAATAAGATGTGCACACAGCTGCACATATTAGTGAAGCAAAAAGTTTTTTATCTTTCAATATTTTTATTCAAAGATATAATAATGACAAAGCGTATACATTAAGGCTTACAAAGGGAGTCAACATTTGAAAACAGCAGAATACAAGATGTGCATATTCAAGTGAGAGGCACCGGGTTACAGGGAGAGTGCAAGATAAATCAGGTAGGGAGGTGCATCAGACTGAGATCAATGTTATGATCTACCATTATAGTAACAGAATGCTACCTTGAACATAAACCATAGAAACATTCTGTAGGATGGAGTTTCAATTAAACTCCGGGATTGAACTCCAGAATTTTCAAAAAATCCCCCATTAGTATACCCCCCGACACAAAACACTAAACAGTTATCATAATTGTGAAATTTCTTACCGTTTAAGAGATATGTCTGATTAGCTTTTCAGGAAGTCAGTTTTCTGATTTAAAAAATGCAGCCTGTATTCTGCCCAAGAGGAGGTGTTAGAAGAGTGATTGCATCATATCCTCTTCTCTCTCTCTAACTGTAATCAGACTACATTTCCCATGAATCTTTGGGATGGGAGTGAATGTGGGAGAGTACACTAGACTTGTACATGTAAATGTGAACTCGCCCAGTTCAACATAAATCACACCCCTCATTCTGCAGCCAACCAGCCATACATAACACACGGTATGATATGTTACAGCCTTATAGATGCAAAGCATTTTAATATAAATGCATATTAATATAATATTAATTTAATGCATTTAATATAAATGCAAGCCAATGCAGCTTATCAGTGTGCACCAGTGCCAGACCCCATGTCAGGGACCACCAGTGCCAATTGTCAGAGACCACCAGTGCCACTTGTCAGGGACCATCATGTCAGGAACCACCAGTGCCACTTGTCGGTGACCACCATGTCAGGGACCACCAGTGCTATTTGTCAGGGACCGCCAGTGCTACTTGTTAGCAACCACCAGTGCCACTTGTCAGGGACCACCAGTGCCACTTGTCAGGGACCACCATATCAGGGACCTCCAGTGCTACTTGTCAGGGACCACCAGTGCCACTTGACAGGGACCATCATGTCAGGAACCACCAGTGCCACTTGTCAGGGACCACCATGACAGGGACCACCAGTGCCACACCACCAGTGCCACTTGACAGGGACCACCATATCAGGGACCCCAGTGCTACTTGTCAGGGACCACCAGTGCCACTTGACAGGGACCATCATGTCAGGAACCACCAGTGCCACTTGTCAGGGACCACCATGACAGGGACCACCAGTGCCACACCACCAGTGCCACTTGACAGGGACCACCATATCAGGGACCACCAGTGCTACTTGTCAGGGACCACCAGTGCCACTTGACAGGGACGACCATGTCAAGGACCACCAGTGCCACTTGTCAGGGACCACCATGGCAGGGACCACCAGTGCCACTTGTCAGAGACCAGCAGTGCCACTTGTCAGGGACCACAATGACAGGGACCAGCAGTGCCACTTGTTAGGGACCACCAGTGCCACTTGTCAGGGACCACAATGATAGGGACCACCAGTGCCACTTGTCAGGGACCATTATGACAGGGAACGCCAGTGCCACTTGTCAGGGACCACCATGACAGGGACTGCCAGTGCCACTTGTCAGGGACCACCATGACAGGGACCACCAGTGCCACTTGTCAGGGACCACCAGTGCAGAGTGGGGATTATCATCAGTATTTACTTGTATACACACAGCAGGGATCTCCCGCAGTGTCCAGTATTGTATGTGTGAACGCCGAGTGCTGATGCCCCACCCCCCGACCTTATTATGATTGACAGTGCACTGTCCCTTTAACCGCGGGGGGGGTGTGGGACATCAGCATCGGTGTTCTCATATACAATACCGGACACAGTGGGAGATCCCATGTCATACAAGTAAATACTGATGATAATCCCCACTCTGCACGGTGCGGCAGGGACGGAGTGGAGGGAGACGGAGTGGAGGTGGAGTGGGGGGCGGTGACTGGCAGGGGCAGAGGAGTAGGAAGGGGGAGAGAGGAGAAGGAGGACACTCCTCCATGGGCGGCACAGATCGGGGGCTGTGAGACTCCTTCTGCCCACAACATGTCTGCTTCCTCCTGCTCGGCTATCAGAGGACTGACACAGGGCGCATCAGACCGCTGGCTGAGCTGAGGAGAGGGATAGCAGCCAGCGGTCTTACAAACAGGAAGTCAGCAGGCAATAATGTTTTTTCAGCAAGTTCAGCAGCCTATTACAGAGGAACTACAGAGCTCAGAAGAACATGGATGGCAAATCGCATCAATGTGAACGGGGGCCTAAACTTCACCAAAACATAGATATCAGCTTTAAAGCTATGTTAGAATACATCTTATTCATTTTTAGCTCATAGTAATATAATATTTATGCTAATTTGTAGTAATGAATATACTTCTAACTATAAAACACTGGCTACAGTGTCTGAATGCATGACTTACAATAATCACACATGTATTTGTAATCCATACTTTGCTAAGAAGGCTATTTGACATATGCGGAGGCACATTCATATTTACATTTACGAAATGACATGGCAGGTAGTTCCTTTAAGTTGCAGTTGTCATAAAAAGGAATAGCTCAATATCAGTATAACAGTATAATAACACAAGTTGTAATCTACTGGGCAGCAAATAGTTAAAAAAAAGTATAGTTTTGCAGTTTTATGGCACTATATTCTCGTTGCACCTTTCTTCTTTATCTCTTAGGTATGATCCAGCATAACTTATGCAGTGTTTGGCATTAATCATTTCTAGGCCTGGCTCACAGAAAGGAAATCTTTATTTTCTTCCAACTAAATAACCTGCCTTTAATGTAATGGCATATGTCTGTAATAAATATTAACAGTGTCATTGCCACTAGCGCTTGTAATTCACCACAATATGTTTCATTATTTGTAGCAGAGAAGGATCTCACTTGGCACCTTTAGATCCTGTTTATATATGTTTTCTTTTTGATGAGTATGTGTTTCAGATTTTACAGGAACAGAACGACACCAACAACTGCAGTAGATTTAATTTTTCCAGAAAAACATTGGAAATCAAAGCGTCCTGCCTTCTTGAAGTTAATATGTGATCTCTCCACTGAAATGATGTAATGCAAATTACATCACTAGCGTGGAGAAAACTTTAACTCTCATCATTGTTTCTTGGCCCTGGATCTGGTGTAAAAACTCCACAGGTATATAAAAAAAAGCGCAGAGTTTAAGTTTTATTCACATAAAACACACATGCTGTGGAATAATAGTCGCATGGGATTTGCAGTGTAGGAGGCCTCTGAGATAAGAACTGTTTGTGTTTCCCCACGGCAACCAATCGGATTGTTTAATCTGATTTTAGCCTTCACTGGCTGACATTTGAGCAGTTAGAAAAAAAGATAAAGTGGTTATAAAACTCTGAAAAGAAAAATGAGAAAGCATATCCTTCTATAGGGTATACTTGCCTCAATCAAACCATATAGTGTGAATCCTGTCTGCTCTTTGCTTCCTCTAAATGACTCACTTGTGACAGTTTATCTTGACATCAGGCAGTCATAATAGATGGTCCAGCCCCACCCCACCCCAGCATACAGCAGATGATTGACAGCCTCAGCTATGCATGTTTTCGTTTGAGTGTAGGGGTATGCCCATTTTTCTCCACTCAGGTCTCAGAGTACTCTAAGCTCTGTGCTGTGTGCCATGCAGTGTGTGACAATCGATCCCCACCTCCTGCCTCCTAGAAATGCATTAATATTCCTTGATCTGAGTACTTTGAATAGCTGTACAGCAGAGAGGGCTGCAGATAAACAAGCATAGCTTACGTAGGAAGAATTGTTTAATTTCCGTGTATCACCTGGGGCCAGTCACTTCACTGGGTATATGGAAAGGTTTACAACCACATTAAAAACTGACTGGTTGAGCAAGTAATGCAAAATCTGTCCTGCTATAATTTTTTGCAGGTTTAATTCTGCAAAGTTGATATTTTTTTTTTAAATGCACTTATTTTTATTTGTAAAACAAACATTTTAGCTAGAGCTGCACGATTCTGGCTAAAATGAGAATCACAATTTTTTTGCTTAGAATAAAGATCACGATTCTCTCACGATTCTTGCGGCGTAACATCATCTTTAACATTTTACAAAAATATTCCCTAAACTATGAGCCTTGCTAGAAGATATTAAATGGGATAAAATCCTAGGAACAAAGAACACAGAGGAAAAATGGGTGTACTTTAAGGGCATATTAAATAAGGGCAATAGCCAGTGCAACCCACTGGGAAATAAATTTAAAAGAGCTAATAAATGTCCTGGGTGGCTTAACGCCAACATAAAAATGCATATAAAAGCAAAAGAGAAGGCCTTCAAAAATTACAAGGCTGAGGGATCATCAGCAGCATTCCAACTTCACAAAGAATGCAACAAGAAATATAAGGGTGAAATCAGGGTGGCTAAGATAGAACTTGAAAGGCACATAGCGCAGGAGAGTAAAAAAATCCCAAGAAATTCTTTAATTACATGAATTGTAAGAAAGGGAGGTCAGATCATATTGGTCCCATAAAGAATGATGAATGGAACCTATTACTAAGGATGGAGTGATGGCAAAGGTATAGAATTTATTCTTCTCCTCAGTCTTCACAAGGGAATCGAGGGGCTTCAGTAACCAAATCTGCAATGTTTACCCTCATGACATGTCACAGGAAGCACCCTCATGGTTTACAGAAGACAGAATTAGAAATAGACTTGAAAAACTTAACACTAACAAGTCACCTGGACCAGATGGCTTGCACCCGAGAGTCCTTAAGGAACTCAGCCAAGTAATTGCCAGACCATTGTTCCTAATTCTTATGAACAGTCTACTGACTGGAATGGTACCAGCTGCTTGGAGAAAAGCCAATGTAGCACCAATATTTAAAAAAGGGCCAATCTGGGAATTACAGACCAGTTAGCCTAAAATCAATAGTATGCAAGCTCTTGAAGGGGATGATAAAAGACTATATACAAGATTTTAGTAATGACAACGGTATCATTAGCAGTAATCAGCATGGATTCATGAAGAATCCTTTTTATTCTTCTATGAGGAGGTGAGCTGACATCTAGACCCATAGACGTGGTGTATCTGGATTTTGCAAAAGCATTTGATACAGTTCCCCATAAACATCTACTGTACAAGGTAAGGTCTGTTGGCATGGACCATAGGGTAAGTGCATGGATTGTAAACTGGCTGCAGGGTCGAGTTCAGAGGGTAGTGCTAAATGGGGAGTACTCGTAATGGTCTGGGGTGGAAAGTGGAGTCCCCCAGGGTTCTGTCCTGGGACTTATCCTATTTAATTTATTCATAAAACGACCTGGAGGATGGGATAAACAGCTCTATCTCAGTATTTGCGGACGATACAAAGGTAAGCAGGGCAATAACTTCTCTGCAGGATGTGGAAACTAGGGATGAGCCCGGGGTTCGAGTCGAACATAAGTTCGACTCGAACATCGTGTGTTCGGCCGTTCACCAAATACCGAACATTATGGGGTGTTTGCGGGAAATTTGAGTGCCCGCGTAACGCGCCATAATGAATGGCGAGACCGTCAATGCACTGTGAGATCGCAGTGCATTGACAGCTGCTGATTGGCCAGAGCATGCACCTGACCTACATGCTTTGGCCAATCACAGCGCGCTCTGCTGTGAGAGCCATGATTGGCCAAAGGACAGGGTGCCTTTGGCCAATCATGGCTCAGCTGGTTGAGTCCACACCCCACACTATGTAAGGCTGCTTATGCAGGAGCTGTACATAGTTTTAGTAATGAGAGCAGCAAAATGACATTTGTAAAGGAAAAAAATATGTAATTTAACTGCTCACGGCTGTAATGTATTGCCGGATCCCGGCAATATAGATGAAAATTATTGAAAAAAACGGCATGCCCCCCCCAGTCCATTACCAGGCCCTTTAAAATAAAATGGGGTGGAGGCCCCCCCAGGCCCCCAGGCACTATATATTCTGAACAGCAGTATATATAATATACGGCTTGCCCTATATACTCTGCAGAAATTTGGGCCTTAGGTGTTGGTGGTACCAGAACACTGTAAGCCCTCACAGTTACTCTTGTTGGGCGCAGGAACAGGCCCTGTTGTGAAATATTATATCAAGAATTGTAATTACATGCCCCTGTTAAACAGGGGCAGAAAAATTGGGCCTTGGGTGGTGGTGCCACAACACTATAACCCCTCACAGATACTCTTGTTGGGCACAGAAACGGACCCTGCACTGAAATATTATATCAAAAATTGTAATTACATGCACTTCAGGTCTGTTATGGATTTTAAGGGGAATAAGGGGAGCCAAAATTTAAAAAAAAATGGCATAGGGTCCCCCCCAAAATCCATACCAGACCCTTATTTGAGCACGCAACTGGGCAGGCTGCAGGAAAAGGGGGGAGTGAGAAAGTGCCCCCTCTCCTGAACCATACCAGGCCACTTGCTCTCAACATGGAGAGTATGCTTTGGGGTCCCCCCAAAGCACCTTATTCCCATGTCGATGGGGAAAAGGGCCTGATCCCCACAACCCTTGCCCGGTGGTTGTGGGGGTCTGCGGGCAGGGGGCTTATCAGAATCCGGAAGCCCCAACAAGGGGACCCCCAGATCCCAGCGCCCCTGTGTGAATGGGTATCGGGTACATTGTACCCCTACACATTCACCAAAAAAAGTATCAAAATGGTAAAAATGACAGGGGACAGTTTAGGACAAGTCCTTTATTAAAAAATAAAAATAAAAAGTGTCCCACAATGTAACTCCATTTTCGATCACAGCGTCCGACGACCCAAGAAAAAAAAAAGAAACCGGAAAAAACCTTGATGGAAGGCTCCCGCTGACTGCAGGCTTTTTCCAATGACAGCTGTTATATAGCTGAGGGCGGGGCCACCCGGTGACGTAAACGTGTGACCCCGCCCCTTCTAATGTCATGCGATTTCAGCTTGTGATTTCCATTGAAATCTGTGCAGAAACCCACACAGATGTCTGTGAAATCGGGACTGACATGCTGGAGTGAAATCGTGCAAATTCAGCAGGACTCGCATGGTTTCATTCCCGCAGCTCACTGTTAACCTGGGCTTAGCCTAAGTTCACATTGGCACGATTTGGCATGCGATTTGACAATTGGGGTGCGCACCAATTCCAAAAAGAAGTATCTGTACTACTTTTGGTGACTTTGGGGTGCAATTTACATAGACATCTGTGCAGCAACCCGCACAGATGTCTCTGAAATCGCCCCCCCCCGAAGTCGGGACTGGCAGCTGAATACGCATGATTTCATTCCCGCTGTCAGTGTGAAACTAGGCTTAGGCCCGGTTCACACTGGTGCGACACATGCTCCGACTTTGTGAGCACATGTCGCATGACATGTATAAATCAGTAGTTCCCTATGAGAGTCGTCTTAACTGGTCTGATTTGTGTCTGTCCGACTTTGAAAAAGTTTCCTGCGCTACATTGGTCCCACCTAGGTATGATTTCAGCCCATTGATTTGAATGTAAGTCGCATCCTCATCTTGACTGATCAAACTTGTGGCATGCGACTTGTGCTCTGAGGATCTTAAAGGGGTACACCGCACCAAAAAAACAAAAATAAAAACAGTGTGGGGTCCTCCCCACGACCATACCGGGCCCTTCAGTCTGGTATGGATTTTGAGGGGAAACCTGATGCCAAAAAAGAAATGGTGTTGGGTCCCCCCAAAATCCATACCAGACCCTTAACCGAGCAAGCAGATCAGTAAAGGGAGGGGACGAAAGAGCGACCCCCCTCCTGGACCATACCAGACCACTTGCCCTCAACATGGGGGGGCAGGTGCCTTGGGGCAGGGGGGCTTTGCACCCCCTGACCTCAAAGCACCTTGTCCCTATGTTGATGGGGACAAGGGCCTCTTCCCGACAACCCTGGTCGTTATTGGAATCTGGAAGTCCCTTTTCACAAGGGGGCCCCCAGATCCCCCCCCCATGTGAATATCCCTACTCATTCACCCAAAAAAGTGTCAAAAATAAGTAAAGACAGTACACAGGTTTTTGATGAAGTACTTTATTAAAAATGAAGAATGTCCCCTGTCGTAGCTCCAGTTCTTCTCCCTCCGGTGATGTCTTCTTCCTCCGGTTCTTCTCCCTCCGCTGATGTCTCTTTTCTCTAGTTATACCTCCAGTTCTTCTCCCTCCGCTGTCTGCTTCCTCTGGTTCTGTTGCCAGTTCTTCTCCCTCCGCTAATGTCTTCTCCTCACGCTAGTTCCTGCTGTTGTGTAGGCTCCCTCTGTCTGCCATTTCTTATATAGCCATGGGGCGTGGCCATCCGGTGATGTCATTCAGAAACCCTGCCCCCTTATGACATCACCACCCTATCATGCCCCCAGGTGACATCACAAGGGGCGGGGTCTCTGGATGATGTCACCAGATAGCTATGCCATGACATTTTTTTGGGTGAATGAGTAGGGGTACAATATTCCCCATACTCATACACATGGGGGAGATCCCAGATTCCGATAAGCCCCCATCCGCAGATCCCGCTGCCCCAAAACACCCCCCCCATTGTTGAGTGCATGTGGCCTGGTATGGTCCAGGAGGGGGGGGGGCGCTTGCTCGCCCCCTCCCTTTCCTGACCTGCCGGGCTGTGTGCTCAGATAAGGGTCTGGTATGGATTTTGTGGGGGACCCCTTTGGTGTTTTTTTTTTGGGCGTGAGGTTTTTAGAGCATTTCAGAGTGAATTCTCAACAAGAAAAAGGCATGAAGACATGGACATGGATAGGCAAGTTTGCATTGCAAATTAGAAATGACTCACTCTTGCATGCATCAGGTATTTCTTATCTTCCATGCCACCTCCCCTAATATCTCTACATCCTAAAATAGTTAGCTTCTGGAGACCCAAAGAGAAACCTTGAAAGGGTATCTCACTGATTTATAACCTATTGCGCAACAAAACTGTATTTAGGAAACATGGCCTTATGACCAAATGGGAAGAAGACCTGAACAACACATTCTCCGACTCCCATAGGCAATGGGCAATACGTTCTACATACAATGTCACCCACTGCATCAACCACTGGGAATTACCGTTAAAGATCAATGTTATATGGTATCTTACGCCCTGTAAACTATCGAGACTGAATCCTGATTCCTCACATTGCTGGAGAGGTTGTGGGCTTACGGGTAATCAATTCCACAAATACTATGGTCATGCTTGAATATTTACAGCTTCTGGAGGAAGATTTTTCAAACCATATCGGAAATCCAAGGGGTCTTAACTAGGGATGGGCCAAATCGGACCCCAGTTCAGTTCGCACCAGAATTTTGAAACACTGCAAAAGTTTGTACCTGAATAACGAACCCCATTAAAGTCTATGGGACCCGTCCAAAATCAAAAGTGCCCATTTTGAAGGCTTATATGCAAGTAATTGGGCATACAATGGTTATAGGGGTCCGGGTCCTGCACTGGGGGACATGTATCAATAAAAAAAAAGTTTGTGAAAAACATTATTTTTAAATGAGCAGTGATTTTTTGATTTTTAAAGTATAAAAATGAAAAATTCCATCCAATATAGTGACTGGGGGGGGTCCTCTTAGTCTACCTGTAAAATGGCAGATCTGTACCATGTCTACTGTAGAATCTGCTGCAGCAATAATTGCATTTATAAAGCCAAAAAAAAAGACATTTTCCCTGCAAGCTGCCTTTATTTTGCTCAGCAACAGCTGGGGAGCCAGTATGTATGATGAGGCCAAAATGTAGTGCACTGGGAACAAGATTAGAGATTTTTTGGATACATTCTGGTGTCATTTGACTTTGGATAGAAGTAACGGGTGCGTAAAAATTGGTCTTTGGGTGTCGGTGGCGCCTCCCCACTGTAACCCTATAGAGATAATCTTGATAAAAGCAAGAATTGGCCTTGCTGTAAAAAATTGCAATGATATGCACCTGTCAAACAGGTGCAGAAAAATTACTCTTTGGGTGTCGGGGGTGCCTTCCCACCGTAATCCTATAGAGGTTCTCTTGATGAAAGCAAGAATTGGCCTTGCTGTAAAAAATTGCAATAATATGCACGTGTCAAACAGGTGCAGAAAAATGAATCTTTGGGTGTCGGGGGCGCCTTCCCACCGTAACCCTATAGAGGTTCTCTTGATGAAAGCAAGAATTGTCCTTGCTGTAAAAAATTGCAATGATATGCACCTGTCAAACAGGCGCTGAAAAATTGGTCTTTGGGTGTTAATTGTGCCCATGAAACCTATACCAAAAACATTCATCCAGATGAAATGATTGAACACACTCAAAGCTAGGCAGCCGCTAAGTCCTGCAGAGATTCCACATCCCAAAGAGACTTAATCAGTGACATCGGCATCAGGGGCTTTATAGCTGGTAATCCAGGACTGATTCATTTTTATAAAAGTCAAACGGTCCACGGAGTCTGTGGACAGATGCGTTCTATGATCAGTGATGAAACCTCCTGCAGCACTGAATGCCGTTCTGAAAGCACACTGCATGCAGGGCAGCCCAACAACTCAATAGCATACTGGGCAAGTTCTGGCTAGTGGTCTATTCTCATGACCCAGTAAGTCAGTGGATCATCTGCTGGAAAGCTTTCCATCTCTGTTTTGGCCCCGAGATAATCGTCCACCATGTGATGCAGACGCTGCTGATGGGATGTGGAAGCTGACAGCCCTGGATGGCAAGGACTAAAAAAATTCCAAAATGCCTCACTTAGGCGTACACCTTCTCAAACACTCCTCTCTTGATCAACAAAAGACTCAAACAATGTTTTCCACAACACTGTAACCTACTGGAGTCAGGAAAAAAGTTCAATAAAATCCTCTTTAACATGTCCTCAAGAGATTTTATCTTCTGCACTTTCTGTGGGGACGGGATGAGTTCTAATACCTTCCCCTTATAAAGGTGGTCAAGGTGGGTTGCTAACCAGTAATCATCCTTCTCCTTTATGCCACATATTCTTGGGTCCTTTTCCAGGCTTTGAAGCATGAGGTTGCCCATGTGCCTCAAACTTGCCAAGGATTGAGAAGCAGACTCCTCGGGGTCACTCAGGATGACAGCATCTGGAACTTCCTTCCAGCCACGCACTACTCCCAAGGGTCCTGGGGTTGGAAAGCCATCACTTACAGATTGATGCATGTCTTCCTCTTCTTCGAAGCCTATGAAAGTGCCAGAATCCTCCTCCTCATCCTCCTCCCCTCTCTCCTCCTGTGTGTTCTGTGACATAGGAATGATGGTGTCTAGATAAAATGGGCCTTGAGAGGAAAGGAAGTCCTCCTCTTCCTCCTGCTGCTCTGCCTCCAGTGCCCTGTCCATAAGTCACGCAGAGTCTGCTCCAGCAGGAACACAACAGGAATTGTGTCACTGATGCATGCACTGTCAATGCTTACCATCCTTGTGGCCTCCTCAAATGGTGACAATACAGTGCATGCATTCTTAATGATCAGTCATTGGCATGGGGAAAAAAAGACGAAGCGGCCTGAGCCTGTCGTCGTGCTGTACTGGCACAGGTACTCATTGACGGCCCTCTGCTGCATGTATAGCCGCTGAAGTCGAGTTCCACCTAGCGGGCATGTCACAAGTTAGGCGGTTTACGGGCAGGTGGAATTTCCGCTGAATTTCAGCCAACCGAGCACTGGCTGTGTATGACCACCTGAAATGGCTACAGACTCTTCTGGCCTGCTTTAGTATATCTTGCAACCCTGGGTACGTACTTAGGAAACGCTGCACCACCAAATTGAGGACACGTGCCAGGCATGGCACATGTGTCAACTTTCCCTGTCTAAGGGCGGACAGGAGGTTTGAGCCATTATCGGACACCACCATTCCTGGCTCCAGCTGGCATGAACAACCTCTGGGCCTGTCCCTACAGAGCTGCAAGAATCTCTGCTCCGGTGTGGTTTCTGTCCCCTAAACACACCAGCTAAGGCACTGCATGGCACCTTTTAGCCTGATTCTGGGAATAGCCCTTTAAACGCTTAGGAGGTACCTGATGTTCATAGGACAATTCTACAGAGGAGAGCATGGAGGTGGCGGAGGAGGAGGAGGGGGTAGAGCGCACAGGTCTGGCATCATCACCACAGTCTGTATGGAGATATGGAGGCAAAACAACCTGCAGCAGCGAGCCCTGTCCTGCATACTTTCGAGTTGCAAGCAGCATTACCCAGTGTGCTGTGAACAAAATATATCACCCCTGCCCATGCTTGCTGGACCAAGTGTCAGCAGTAAGGTGGATTTTACAGCTGACTGCCTTGCCCAACAATGCCAGAACATTCCCTTCCATGTGATGGTAGAGAGATGGAACAGCCCTACGTAGTAGCGACTGGAAACCTGCCATTGTGGTACAGCACATTGTGCGAATTCATGGAAGGGGGCAGAATCCACCAGGCTGAAAGACAGAAGTTGGAGAGCCAACAGCTTTGACAAGCTTACATTCAGACGCTGGGCATGTGGGTGGCAGGGACTGTATTTTTTTTTCTGCTACAGCAGATGGGGCAGAGAAATTTGCTGGCTACAGTCTACAGCTGGTGGTGTGCTGCTTGCAGATGTGCTGCTAGGACCTGGGACACCCTCTGCTATACCATCATCTCTGTCAGTGGGGGCTGCTGATAGGTAATGACTCGGTATTGCAGGGGCAGACTGAAGTGGGTAAGGAGGAGGAGGGACAGATTTATGCCCCTTTTGTGTGGCATTTAGGTGCTCTTGCCAATGGGCTAAGTGGTTGGACATTAAATGCCTTGTCAAGCATGTGGTACCCAAATGGTTGGTGTTTTTGCCACGTTTGATGTGCCTGAGACACAGTTTGCAGATAGCAATAGTGCAATCTGCTTCAGATGTACTGAAAAAGGCCCAGACAGCTGAGCTTTTGGTAGTGGGCCGGGAAATAACAGCTGCAGAATGTAATGGAATAGGGTGGCTGCTCTCTACTCTTTCTTGATGTCGGCCTCCTTGGGGTTGTGCCGTCTAACCTTCAGTTTCCTCCTGTGCTCCCTGGCACCCAAGTTACATCAGTGACCTCTTCATCATCATCTCCATCTCCTTCACCTTCATCATTACCACTGGAGACAACTTGGCAATACGCTGTGGCTTGGGAAACATGAATGTCAATTTGTCTACCAGTGTTCCTCCCTCTCTCTAGGCTCATGTTCCTGTCATCCTCAACCTCAGAACCAACATCTGAATCCAGTAATGGCTGGGCATCATCAAGGAGCAAGTGGCTGATGCTGTGGTCAAATAATTTAGGTGACTCTTCAATGGCTGATGTTGGGGGTTCGGCAGGAATAGATGTGGACAAGGAGGCAGGTTTATCCTCTCTGGTAACTGCAGTGGACTGCACACTTGTCTCTGCTTGCGTGACAAAGGATGAGGAAGGTTTAGTAAGCCAGTCCACCACCTCCTCGGCTGGATAGCACGGGCAATCTCACTAAACAGAGGAAATGCCTGAGGACTGACCACCATGTCCACCTTTGCCTGTGGACACATTTGTTGCTGACCCCCTTACGGTGCCAAGGGAATGTCTGCGTCTCCTTGTTGTAATCCCAGACATTATTGGGAGGGAGGGGGCAGTGCTTATAAGCAAATGTAAAGAAGAAGTGGTAATCTGTACGTAGATGCACTTTAATCAATGTAAAGAGGTGTTTGGTGCACTTTAATTTGAGTACTCACACTACACAGACACACTCCACAGATACACTATAATATACTGCAATATAATGCGCCAATCGTACAGTGACGCACAGAACTATATGGCATTAAACTGGAAGTAACGCATACAAAACTATATGGCGTTAAATTGGCAGTAACGCACACAGAAGTAAATGGCATTAAACTGGCAGTAACGCACAAAATTATATGGCGTTAAACTGGCAGTAATGCACAAAACGATATGGCATTAAACTGGCAGTAACGCACACAGAGATATATGGCGTTAAACTAGCAGTAATGCACGCAAAACTATATGGCATTAAACTGGCAGTAACACACCCAGAATGATATGGCGTTAAACTGGCAGTAACACACCCAGAATAATATGGTGTTAAACTGGCAGTAACGCACACAGAACTATATGGCGTTAAACTGGCAGTAACACACACAAAACAATATGGCTTTAAACTGGCACTAACGCAAGCAAAACTATATGGCATTAAACTGGCAGTAACGCACACATAAGTAAATGGCGTTAAACTGGCAGTAACACACAAAAAACAATATGTCGTTAAACTGGCAGTAATGCATGCAAAACTATATGGCGTTAAACTGGCAGTAACACACCCAGAATGATATGGTGTTAAACTGGCAGTAATGCACACAGAACTATATGGCGTTAAACTGGCAGTAATGCATGCAAAACAAAATGGCGTTAAACTGGCAGTAACGCACACAAAATGATATGGCGTTAAACTGGCAGTAATGCACACAGAAGTAAATGGCGTTAAACTGGCAGTAACACAGGCAAAACTTTATGGCGTTAAACTGGCAGTAATGCACAAAACTATAATACGTTAAACTGGCAGTAACGCACACAGAACTTTATGGCTTTAAACTGGCAGTAACGCACACAGAACTATATGGCATTAAACTGGCAGTAAAGCACAAAAAATATGGCTTAAACTGGCAGTAACGCACACAGAAGTAATTGGTGTTAAACTGGCAGTAACACAGGCAAAACTTTATGGCATTAAACTGGCAGTAATGCATGCAAAACTATATGGCAGTAAACTGGCAGTAACACATGCAAAACTATATAGCGTTAAACTAGCAGTAACGCACACAAAACTATACGGCATTTAACTTGCAGTAACACACCCAGAATGATATGGTGTTAAACTGGCAGTAATGCAAGCAAAATTATATGGCATTAACTGGCAGTATTGTGCACAAAACTACATGGCGTTAAACCGGCAGTAATGCATAAAAAAATATGGCATTAAACTGGCAGTAACGCACACAGAAGTAAATGACGTTAAACTGGCAGTAACGGAAGCAAAACTATATGGCGTTAAACTGGCAGTAACACATGCAAAACAATATGGCATTAAACTGGCAGTAACAAACACAGAACTATATGGCATTAAACTGGCAGTAACGCAAGCAAAACTATATGGTGTTAAACTGGCAGTAATGCACACAGAAGTAAATGGCGTTAAACTGGCAGTAACGCAAGCAAAACTATATGGCGTTAAACTGGCAGTAACGCACACAGAAGTGATTGGCATTAAACTGGCAATAATGCACACAAAACAATATGGCGTTAAACTGGCAGTAACGCACACAGAAGTAGATGGCGTTAAACTGGCAGCAGCGCGCACAAAACTATATGGCGTTAAACTGGCAGTAATGCACGCAAAACTATATGGCATTAAACTGACAGTAACACACCCAGAATGATATGGTGTTAAACTGGTAGTAACGCACACAGAACTATATGGTGTTAAACTGGCAGTAACACACACAAAACGATATGGCGTTAAACTGGCAGTAACACACGCAAAATTATATGGTGTTAAACTGGCAGTAATGCACAAAACTATAATGCGTTAAACTGGCAGTAACGCACACAGAACTATATGGCGTTAAACTGGCAGTAACGCACGCAGAACTATATGGCGTTAAACTGGCTGTAACACATAAAACAATATGACGTTAAACTGGCAGTAACACACACAGAAGTAAATGGCATTAAACTGGCAGTAACGCAAGAACTATATGGCGATAAACTGGCAGTAACACACACAAAACTATATGGAGTTAAACTGGCAGTAACACACACAGGAGTAAATGGTGTTAAAGTGGCAGTAACGCACACATAACAATATGGTGTTAAACTGGCAGTAACGCACACAGAAGTAGATGGCGTTAAACTGGCAGTAACACAGGCAAAACTTTATGGCGTTAAACTGGCAGTAATGCACAAAACTATAATACGTTAAACTGGCAGTAACGCACACAGAACTTTATGGCTTTAAACTGGCAGTAACGCACACAGAACTATATGGCATTAAACTGGCAGTAAAGCACAAAAAATATGGCTTAAACTGGCAGTAACGCACACAGAAGTAATTGGTGTTAAACTGGCAGTAACACAGGCAAAACTTTATGGCATTAAACTGGCAGTAATGCATGCAAAACTATATGGCAGTAAACTGGCAGTAACACATGCAAAACTATATAGCGTTAAACTAGCAGTAACGCACACAAAACTATACGGCATTTAACTTGCAGTAACACACCCAGAATGATATGGTGTTAAACTGGCAGTAATGCAAGCAAAATTATATGGCATTAACTGGCAGTATTGTGCACAAAACTACATGGCGTTAAACCGGCAGTAATGCATAAAAAAATATGGCATTAAACTGGCAGTAACGCACACAGAAGTAAATGACGTTAAACTGGCAGTAACGGAAGCAAAACTATATGGCGTTAAACTGGCAGTAACACATGCAAAACAATATGGCATTAAACTGGCAGTAACAAACACAGAACTATATGGCATTAAACTGGCAGTAACGCAAGCAAAACTATATGGTGTTAAACTGGCAGTAATGCACACAGAAGTAAATGGCGTTAAACTGGCAGTAACGCAAGCAAAACTATATGGCGTTAAACTGGCAGTAACGCACACAGAAGTGAATGGCATTAAACTGGCAATAATGCACACAAAACAATATGGCGTTAAACTGGCAGTAACGCACACAGAAGTAGATGGCGTTAAACTGGCAGCAGCGCGCACAAAACTATATGGCGTTAAACTGGCAGTAATGCACGCAAAACTATATGGCATTAAACTGACAGTAACACACCCAGAATGATATGGTGTTAAACTGGTAGTAACGCACACAGAACTATATGGTGTTAAACTGGCAGTAACACACACAAAACGATATGGCGTTAAACTGGCAGTAACACACGCAAAATTATATGGTGTTAAACTGGCAGTAATGCACAAAACTATAATGCGTTAAACTGGCAGTAACGCACACAGAACTATATGGCGTTAAACTGGCAGTAACGCACGCAGAACTATATGGCGTTAAACTGGCTGTAACACATAAAACAATATGATGTTAAACTGGCAGTAACACACACAGAAGTAAATGGCATTAAACTGGCAGTAACGCAAGAACTATATGGCGATAAACTGGCAGTAACACACACAAAACTATATGGAGTTAAACTGGCAGTAACACACACAGGAGTAAATGGTGTTAAAGTGGCAGTAACGCACACATAACAATATGGTGTTAAACTGGCAGTAACGCACACAGAAGTAGATGGCGTTAAACTGGCAGTAATGCTTGCAAAACTATATGGCATTAAACTGGCAGTAATGCACACAGAATTATATGGCGTTAAACTGGCAGTAACGCTGAAAACAATATGGCATTAAACTGGCAGTAATGCACACAGAACTATATGGTGTTAAACTGGCAATAACGCACACAGAACTATATGGCGTTAAAATGGCAGTAATGCACACAGAATTATGTGGCATTAAACTGGCAGTAACGCACACAGAAATAAATGGTGTTAAACTGGCACTAAAGCAAGCAAAACTATATGGCGTTAAACTGGCAACAACACACGCAAAATTATATGGCGTTAAACTGGCAGTAACGCACACAGAACTATATGGCGTTAAACTGGCAGTAACGCACGCAAAACTATATGACGTTAAACTGGAAGTAATGCACACAAAACGATATGGCGTTAAACTGGCAGTAATGCACGCAAAACTATATGGCGTTAAACTGACAGTAACGCACACAGATCTATATTGCGTTAAACTGGCAGTAACGCACAAAACAATGTGGCGTTAAACTGGCAGTAACACACACAGAAGTAAATGGCGTTTAACTGGCAGTAATGCATGCAAAACTATTTGGCGTTAAACTGGCAGTAACGCACGCAAAACTATATGGTGTTAAACTGGCAGTAGCGTGCAAAAAACTATATTGCGTTAAACTGGCAGTAACGCACGCAAAACTATATGGCATTAAACTGGCAGTAACACATCCAGAATGATATGGTGTTAAACTGGCAGTAACGCACACAGAACTATATGGTGTTAAACTGGCAGTAACGAATGCAAAACGATATGGCGTTAAGCTGGCTGTAATGCACACAAAACGATATGGCATTAAACTGGCAGTAACGCACACAAAACTATATGGCGTTAACCATTTGACATCCAGCCCATAGTAGTAAGATGTCCGCAGGAGGGATCTCCCATCCTGGGTGGGCATCATATGACGTCATATGACGCTGCGTCACCAGGGAGCTGGTGCACGTGCCCAGCAGGCACGATGTCCATTGGGCACCCGTAATTGCCCGATAACAGAGCAGGAGCCACAGATCCACGTCAGGTGAGAGGAGACCGATCGTGTGTTGCCAGTACAGAGAAACACTGATCGGTCTCCTCCCCTTGTGAGTCCCCTCCCCCTACAGTTAGAATCACCCCTAGGTAACACATTTAACCCCTTGATCGCCCCCTAGTGTTAACCCCTTCCCTGCCAGTGACATTTATACAGTAATCAGTGCATTTTTATAGCATTGATAGCTGTATAAATGTGAATGGTCCCAAAATTGTATCAAAAGTGTCCGATGTGCCCACCGCAATGTCGCAGTCATGATAAATATTGCAAATCACCTCCATTACTAGTAAAAATAAAATAATAAAAATGCCATAAAACTATCCCTTATTTTGTAGACGCTATAACTTTTGCGCAAACCAATCAATGTACGCTTATTGCAATTTTATTTACCAAAAATATGTAGAAGAATACATATCGACCTAAACTGAGAATTTTTTTAATTTTTTTTTTAATTGGGATATTTATTATAGCAAAGAGTAAAAAATATTGTTTTTTTCTAACTTGTCACTCTTCTTTTGTTTATAGCGCAAAAAATAAAAACCGCAGAGGTGATCAAATACAACCAAAAGAAAGCTCTATTATTGGGGGGAAAAAAATTTCATTTGGGTGCAGTGTTGCATGACCACGCAATTGTCATTCAAAATGCGACAGCACTGAAAACTGAAAATTGGCCTGGGCATGAAGGGGGTGAAAATGCCCTGTATTGAAGTGGTTAAACTGGCAGTAACGCAAGCAAAATGATATGGAGTTAAACTGGCAGTAACGCAATCAAATAGACGGTGTTCAACTGTCACTACACTGATGCTATCTGAACTGTCCCTACTCTAGCTATACACTAATGTCAAGATTACTGACACGGTCTCACTACACTACACTGAAACTTTATGAGCTGTCCCTACTCGACACTAATGTATGTATGAATGACATGGTCTCACAACTAGGGATGGGCTTTATGTTCGGATCGAGCATGAGTTCGACTCGAACATTGGCTGTTTG
This sequence comes from Aquarana catesbeiana, assembly GCF_042186555.1. NCBI lineage: Eukaryota > Metazoa > Chordata > Amphibia > Anura > Ranidae > Aquarana > Aquarana catesbeiana. The sequence goes on along the minus strand of NC_133334.1, from coordinate 135,164,895 downwards.
CCAGTTTGCCGAACAGCGAACAATTTGGGGTGTTCGTGGCAAATTCGAATGCAGCAGAACACCCTTTAAAAGTCTATGGGAGAAATCAAAAGTGCTAATTTTAAAGGCTTATATGCATGGTATTTTCATAAAAAGTGTTTGGGGACCTGGGTCCTGCCCCAGGGGACATGTATCAATGCAAAAAAAAGTTTTAAAAACAGACGTTTTTTTTTGGGAGCAAAATGACATTTCTAAAGGAAAAAAAAAGTCATGAAGTAATAGCAGTGTTGGCTATAGTGAATTGTCTATTGGATAAATCAAAAGTGTTAATTTTAAGGGTTAATATGCAAGTTATTGTCATAAAAAGTATTTGGGGACCTGGGTCCTGCCCCAGGGGACATGTATCAATGCAAAAAAAAGTTTTAAAAATGTCAGTTTTTTCAGGAGGAAAATGACATTTCTAAAGGAAAAAAAAAGTCATGAAGTAATAGCAGTGTCGGCTATAGTGAATTGTCTATGGGAGAAATCAAAAGTGCTAATTTTAAGGGTTAATATGCAAGTTATTGTCATAAAAATGTTTGGGGACCTGCGTCCTGCTCCAGGGGACATGTATCAATGCAAAAAAAGTTTTAAAAACGGCCATTTTTTCGGGAGCAGTGATTTTAATAATGCTTAAAGGGAAACAATAAAAGTGTAATATTCCTTTAAATTTTGTACCTGGGGGGGGGTGTGTCTATGGTATGCCTGTAAAGGGGCGCATGTTTCCCATATTTAGAACAGTCTGACAGAAAAATGACATTTGTAAAGGAAAAAAAGTCATTTAAAACTACTCCCGGCTATAATGAATTGTCAGTACAATAAATACAGTTCAATACTGTATACAATACAGTTCAATACACACAAAAGTTCATTGATAAAAACGGCATGGGATTTCCCCACAGGGGAACCCTGAACCAAAATTTAAAAAAAAAAATGCGTGGGGGTCCCCCTAAATTCCATATCAGGCTCTCCAGGTCTGGTGTGGATATTAATGGGAACACCGCGCCAAACTTAAATAAAAATGGCGTGGGGGTCCCCCTAAATTCCATACCAGACTCAGGTCTGGTATAAATATTAAGAGGAACCCCGCATCAAAATTAAAAAAAAATGGTGTGGGGGTCCCCCTCAAAATCCATACCAGACCATTCAGGTCTGGTATGGATTTTAAGTGGAACCCCATGCCAAAATTAAAAAAAAAGATGGCGTGGGGTCCCCCAAAAAATCCATACCAGACCATTATCCGAGCACGCAACCTGGCAGGCCGCAGGAAAAGAGGGGGGGATGAGAGAGCGCCCCCTTCCTGATCTGTACCAGGCCACATGCCCTCAACATTGGGTGGGTGCTTTGGGGTAACCCCCCTAAAGCACCTTGTCCCCATGTTGATGGGGAGAAGGGCCTCATCCCCACAACCCTTGCCTGGTGGTTGTTTGGGTCTGCGGGTGGGGGGCTTATTGGAATCTGGAAACCCCCTTTAACAAGGGGACCCCCAGATCCCTTTCCCCCACCAGATCCCGTCCCCCCATGTGAATTGGTAATGAGATACAAATGTACCCCTACCATTTCACAAAAAAATTGTCAAAAAGGTTAAAAAACACAAGAGACGGTTTTTGACAAGTCCTTTATTAATTTCTTCTTCTTTCATCTTCTTTCTTCTGATCTTCCTTCGTTGTTCTTCTTCCTCCATCTTCTTCTTCTCCATCTTCTTCTTCTCCATTTTCTTCCTCCACTCTTCTCATCCCGCATCTTCCTCCTGCTTCTTCTCCGCTCCGTCCACACGATCTGCCTCAGTGGGAGTCTTCCGCCGCGTGACACTTCGGTTCTTCTGACACTTCTTATATAACGGAGGGCGGGGCCACCCGGTGACCCCACCCTCCTCTGACGCACAGGGAAAGCCACAGGGAATTCCCCGTAAAGCCTTTAAAATTGCATATTAACCCTTAAAATTAGCACTTTTGATTTCTCCCATAGACAATTCACTATAGCCGACACCGCTATTACTTCATGACTTTTTTTTCCCTTTAGAAATGTCATTTTGCTCTTGGACTGTTCTAAACATGGGAAAAAAGCGCCTCTTTACAGGCATTCTATAGACACCCCCAAGGAACGAAATTTAAAGGAAAATTTCACTTTTATTGTTTCACTTTAAGCTTAATTAAAATCACTGCTCCTAAAAAAACGGCCATTTTTAAAACTTTTTTTTGCACTGATATGTGTCCCCTGGGGCAGAACCCAGGTCCCCAAACACTTTTTATGACAATAACTTGCATATAAGCCTTTAAAATGAGCACTTTTGATTATTCATGTTCGTGTACCATAGACTTTAACGGTTTTCGCGTGTTCAAACTAATTTTTTGCCTGTTCGCATGTTCTGGATGCGAACCGAACCGGGTGGTGTTCGGCTCATCCCTACTCACTACACTACAGTGAGACTATCTGAGCTGTCCCTACTCTAGCTGCACACTATGCAAAGCTGAATGATGGTCCTCCTCACTACACTCACACTATGCCTAGACTGACACTAAACTAATATTCTACACTGACAATTGAAGCAAAATAGCACAGTATAGCACACTAACTAATAGCACTGAACAGAGTCCTGTTCTATCTCTCTCCACACCAAAATCACACTGAAAATGGCAGCCACTGAAAGAATACTTCTCTACTGTGGGGAGGGAATGAGTCATGATTGGATAAAGTCACGATGACAGTGTCCAATCATGTCTCTGACAGTGCTCTCTGCCCTGATTGGCTGAAGCTTTCACTGCTTTAGCCAATCAGGCGTGCAATGCGCTGTTCAGCACCACAATGCATTGTGGTCGGCTCGGGGGTCGAACGACCCGTTTGTTCAGTTGCTTGCCGAACGACTGAACAACGAAAGTTCGGCCCAAACTTATGCTCGGGCCGAACCATTCGCTCATCCCTAGTGTGCATAGAATTTATATAGATTGTTTTCTTAACCATTTTCTATGGATGTTTATATTTAATTCACATGCTGCCATCTAGTGACCTTTTGTGGTAATGCACTTGTTTTCTTATGTTCCCTTTCCTGATATTATGACACACTTCCTTTGTATGTAATTCTCCGCCCTTCTTCCTGAGATTGTACTTCCTGTGTGATTGATACAAAAAAGAAAATTAGAAATTACTTAAATTCAGATTTCATTTTGTGGTGCTCAGTTAAAGTGTATGTAAACTCAACATTTCATATTCCTGATATATGCCCGTTGTTTCATGTACTTGTATGAAAAAGTATCCTGTTCTCTTTGTATTGCTTCCTTTGTGTGAAATCCCTGGTGTTCCTGCCAGTCCTCCTGCTTTCCTATCAAAAACTGACCACACTAGGTAAGAGAGCGCAGCGTGGTCAGTTCCCTACCTGTGCTGGGAACTCAGCCTGCTCTCCTCCAATAATCAGACTTGTTCTGACATGCCCCCCCCTGCCCAGTCATTTACTGGGAAGACCAGTGTACTGGTGCTTCTCCTCCCCCGAGCTCGTATGCAGCTGAGAACATTGGGAATGTGATCAATTATAAAAAAGAGAAAATCAGGTATGTATATATTTTTAATTATATCTATACACACATGTTTTGCCTTTTATTTATATTTTAAACTGAGTGGGTAATTGTACAAAGTGATCATTTACAATCATTTTAAGTTCTTCTTTAACCACTTCAGCTTTGGAAGGTATACCCCCTTCATGACCAGGCCATTTTTTGCAATACAGCACTTTGTTTTTTTAACTGACAATCGCACGGGTGTGCAATGCTGTACACAAATAAAAATGTATGCCCTTTTTTCCCCACAAACAAAGCTTTCCTTTGGTAGTATTTGATCACCTCTGCAGTTTTTATTTATTGCGCTATAAAAAAAGACCTGCAATTTTGAAAAAAAAATATATATATTTTTTTACTTTCGGCTATAAAACATACCCAATAAAAAAATGTAAAAAAAATCAAATTTCTTCATCAATTTAGGCCAATATGTATTCTGCAACATATTTTTGGTAAAAAATCCCAATAAGCAAATATATATATTGGTTTGCGCAAAAGTTATAGCACCTACAAACTATGGGATATATTTTTAGAATTTTTATTTTCTTTTATTACTAGTTATGGCGGAGATCAGCGACTTATAGTGGGACTGCGATATTGCAGCGGACAAATTGAACACCTAATGGACGCTTTTGACACTTGTTGGGAACCAGTGACACTAATACAGTGATCAATGCTAAAAATATACACTGTCACTATACTAATGACATTGGGAGGGAAGGGGTTAACATCAGGAGCGATCAAAGGGTTAATTGTGTTCCTAGGGAGTGTTATCTAAAGCCTCGTACACACTATCTGATTTTCCAACAAGAAATGTGTGATGACAGGCTGTTGGCGGAAAATCCGACCGTGTGTATGCTCCATCGGACAATTGTTGTCAGACTTTCCGCGGACAAATGTTGGATAGCATGTTTTAAAATTTTCCACGGACAAATGTCTGTTGTCTGATTTTCCGAGCGTGTGCAAAAGTCTGTCGGACAAAAGTCCAAAGGTCCAAAGTACAAACATGCATGCTTGGAAGCAAGGATGAGCCAGAAGCGGTCGGTCTTGTAAACTAGCGTTCGTAATGGAGAATTAACATTCGTGACGTGGCAAATTATGAAATCTCGAAATGCAGCACACATTATCTTCTTTAATGGAATAATAATGAAGCTGCTTTGCTGGTGATACTGATGGAGTTATTGCAAACAAATTTTCAAAGGCTTTTTTTTTTCTAGTGATAGCAAGAATAATATTATGCTTTTTTTTTTTTAAATTTTATTTGGGCAAGTTACCACAACACCATTATCCCGTAGTTTTTAAGATGAAAGATACAACTACGTTGGTGTCCCTTGTTAATTTTACATTGTATTTTTAAAAATGTAACTGCCTACTCATTTTCAGTAAAAAAAACATAGCCAAGTATTATTCTACACAATTTTTTAATTATGCACTAAAAAAAGAAAACAAATAAAATTAGACATGCTATCTGCCAATAGAACTTAACCAAAAAGTGCATTCTATGCATCCAAAAATATAGAAAATATACTAAATCAAATCATTATTATTTAACCAAAAAAATAATGTCAAAGCAATAACTCCAAGGCCAATAATAAATAACACGTTATCTCCTCCGATTCCGCAACATGTCTGGTTTATGAACGGGCGTTCAGAAACGAACTGAAAAGCACGAAATGAAAAATGCAAACTGAAAAGCACTAAATGAAAAGCACAAAAAGAAAAGCGTGAATCAACACTCACCAAACTTCTACTAACACAAGATTAGCAGAAGGAACCCAAAGGGTGGTGCTAAAGAGCTGAAAAACCATGTAGTACGTCACTACGTTCATGATTGTTGGCCAACAATTGTGTGCCGTGTGTATGCAAGACACATTTGGGCCAATGCCTTTCGGACAAAAGTCCACTGTTTTGTTGGCCAACAATCCGATCGTGTGTACGAGGCTTAACTGTGTGGGGGGTGCTTGTACTGTGGGAAGGCAGAGATCTGTGTTCCTACTTAGCAGGATATATAAGGAAAACCCTCAAAGTGGGACTTTAACAGTATTGGGTCATTATTATATTAAGTATTGAAAGTATTTCTGAATAGTGTAAAAGTTAAGAAATCATTATTAATACAAAATATATAAAACATTACAATACATCTTGAAAATGATGGAAAAGTGCTCTTGACGCTGTACTCAAGTTGGAATCGCCAAAACAGAGGATAAAAAATGATGAACGCTCAATGCGTTTCAAATTAGATTTTCTTCTTCAGGGGTGCATACACATTAGAGAAAGGAAATTACTTTCTTAAAAAGCTAAGAATACATTTTGAAAGAAGAACCAGAATTAAAATGTCGGTTGCAATTGTCCTCTAAATGTCAAGGAGGGGCATCCAGACCGGTGCCCAAACAGTGAGTCATTGGGGTCAGGTCATTCACCATGGACAAGTAGGGATGTGTGCTAAAACTGGAAAGTCCATGCAATGCCAATCACTCTTAAATACACAGTCACTAATGGTCATGAAAAATTGTTTTACGTGGCGTAAATATAGTGTTACAGCCTTCCCTTGTCACAGAACGGTGATCTGCCTTGTTTACATTTCTGTTCTGCCTGTCTCCCAAACAATTGGTGGGTCTCGGCAGACATCGCGTCCGCCCGACCGCTGATTGGCTCCCACTGTGTCCAATCACAGCAGGAGCGGGCCGCCGGTGGCGCAGGTGCGTGCCCCAGACCCAGAAGTTCAAAATCGCGTATGGATTGGATACGTGATTCTGCCCAGAGCGCCCACCCTGCCACAGTAAATGTATGTGGGGTGGTCGGCATCTGGTTAATATTCAATTTTGGAGCAAATAGACTCTACTGAACAATAGCCAGATGCACTGCTAGTAATTAATTAATTCAAGAAACACTTTCCACCCAGCTCCTTCAAAATTTCTCATCATCGTGTTAAAAAATGAATGTCAATTTGACCCCACTAATGATTAGAAAATTGAATGAAGTTTGGTAAAACTAAAAATTTGGAGAACATTTCACCTAATGTATGGCCTGCTTATTTTCAATGAGGTCAAGACAAGCATGCTCAAGTGCTGTACCACCAGCAAAGAAACAAAGTGCTGTCTGTAAGGTTTCCTACTCTGTGCTCCTGTAGCTCATTAAATATGATGCAAACCCAGTCTTTGTGATTTTGCATTGCCCTTGGCACTAAGCATAACCATGCTGTTATTTTAAGGGAGTACTCCAATTTACCAGTCATGCAAAACTATATTATGTGCTTCTGCAAAACCCACTATCTTGGCACAGAGGTGCAGATTCTGAGAAGTAGAGAAACACAATTAAAAAGGTTTTTTAAGCCCTCTGCCACTCAGTTGTAAATTACCCTTGTGCTGTATAAAAAATACACACTCACGGAACAGAGCTATCATTTTAAGTTTTATCAATCGTAGTTTGGCAGTGAAACAGTGGCTCTGCTGTGGCTTCATAAGTTTTATATAGAGGGCAATCACATACTCTATGGGAAAGACACGTTTAGAAATGAGCCTCCTTTTTGGACAACAACCTCTAGCCAACAAAACCAATAAACCTATTTTGTAAACAAAAGGCCATTCAATACTGAATAGCTTAAACAAGAATGAAAATAATAAAAAGGAAGTTACTGGATAACCACCAATGTTTTTGGTGCTGAGATGGTTTTGATAAACATTATATTAATTTGGTATGTTTCTTAAATTCAATCCATCCATAGTCTGTGTTTCTTAAGGGAGGAAAAGGTTGTATATGTGGAAGACAGATTGTGAATTCATTCAGAATTATGTTTTGGAAATTGAGACCTAAAGAGTCATTGCATTGCAAGTAGGAAATGAGGGGCTTCCACAGCAGACAGAGCATTGCCAGCTTGGATGAATATTAGCAGTGTTCAGTGCAGACGAAGAGTGCTGGGCTTTTCACGAACACCAACATCAAATCTTTTGTTTTTCGTCATTATACTGGAAAGCTTTCTGCTCTGGTGCCTGTGTAAAAAAATAATGAGAGTTGTATAATCCACAAAGTGACACACTTGAATGTTTAACCATAGAATCTTTAAATGTAATTTTTAAAAACTAAAATAAAATGTTAAAATAGGTAACAAAACATATTTAACCCTTTCATTGTCAGACAAGAAAGAATGACCCCTAAAAACAGAAAAATTATGGCATTTTTTTATATTTATATGTTTTCTCTTTTTTTATTTCTGAAAGATATGGTTGGAAAGGACTTTTTTTATCAGAACGATATGGTTAGAAATTACATTTTTTTTTATGAAAAAGGAGAAGGAACTAAAGGAACACAATAACTCTCCAATAAATTAATAATTTACATATAATATATATACAGTATCTCACAAAAGTGAGTACACCACTCACATTTTTATAAATATTTTATTGTATCTTTTAATGTGACAACACTGAAGAAATTACACTTTGCTACAATGTAAAGTACAGCTTGTACAACAGTGTAAATTTGCTGTCCCCTCAAAATAACTCAACACACAGCCATTAATGTCTAAACCGCTGGCAACAAAAGTGAGTACACCCCTAAGTGAAAATGTCCAAATTCGGCCCAAAGTGCCAATATTTTGTGTGGCCACCATTATTTTTCAGCACTGCCTTAACCCTCTTGGGCATGGAGTTCACCAGAGCTTCACAGGTTGCCACTGAAGTCCTCTTCCACTCCTCCATGATGACATCACGGAGCTGGTGGATGCTAGAGACCTTGAGTTCCTCCACCTTCTGTTTGGGGATCATGCTCTGCTTCAGTATGTCACAGTACATGGAAAAAAATCAAAGAATGGTGTTGCGCTCCAGAGTAATAAATAAATGAATATGAAGTGCTGAGATAAATAACAGTATGTGTTGTTTTAATACCAAACTGACATATATAGAAACAAATCCAGTGCTTCATTAGATCAAAAAGTAATAGTGATCAGTGCAATAATAGCAAATAAAGTGACTGTAGTGTATTGAATAATCAAAATAACATACTGCAATAAGAAAAAATAATCATTCAAAAAAAGTCCATATGTATGAAAGTGCAAATGGTGCAAATGAATCACAGTTCGGAAGTAATGAAATCTTCCAACCAATAGAAAGTGCAAGGTGCAAACCATAAGGTGCTAACTGGCATCAACAGGTGGCATTGTGACTTTTGTGCTGTGAATCTTCAGTGCAACATGACATCCGCAGGTGTACTAACTTCTTACCTTACTGCTGTAAGGTAAGCAGCATTCAAAGTAACCAAGAGGATAGATCATCATTCTGGGAGGAGAGGGGGATCTCTCATCAGTTCCTCCTGGGGCTCCGGAGCCTAGGGGATGATGCCCTTTTCCAGGACCAGATGAACAGCCAGGCACCGCTCAGAATATGCCAAACCAGGTAAAATGGGGAAATATAAAGAAGCTCTATAGTGTAGAATTTTTGTACTCAATACGTTTATTTAGATAAAAAAGGGGGGTCAGGTACTCACATTAAAGTAACAACAACAGTACAATGCATCCAGACGAGTGGCGAGCTCGCGGCTAGAGCATCACTTCCGGTGTCCGTATCCAATGCGTGTTGTCACCGTCATGTGACTTCATCAGGGATAGATTGTAGGCAACGGAAGTGTCTTTAAACAGCTAATGAGTTATTGCCAGTCGGCCATTTTCTTGGAGACCATCCATTAAAACCTTAGGAGCAGCCATTTTGCCTGGGATGTTCTATGGAGCTGCGATCGCGGCCATTTTGTTATGGTTCACTGAGAGCGTCATGTCTCGACTTAATGACAATTATAAAAAAATATATAATAAATATAAACATACTGGGTATCTAAACTGAATGAATCCAATAGTGAACAAACTTCGTGGGTGCCAAAAAAATACGGCATTCCGGCCAGAATTGCGGACATATAGTGGCACTGGCTCAAAATATGTTTTAATAGATATTAAAATGTTAAAAACGGATGGATAAACCTTACTAAAAAAAATGTACCGGAAGTATTTATAAAAAAACAGGAGAGTAATGCCCCGTAGACACGGTCGGACATTGATTGGACATTCCGACAACAAAATCCTAGGATTTTTTCCGACGGATGTTGGCTCAAACTTGTTTTGCGTACACACGGTCGCACAAAGTTGTCGGAATTTCCGATCGCCAACAACGCGGTGACGTCAACCACGTCCGACGAGACTAGAAAAGGCCAGTTCAGAACCAAGCGCGGCACCCTTTGGGCTCCTTTTGCTAATCTCGTGTTAGTAAAAGTTTGGTGATAGACGATTCGCGCTTTTTCAGACTCGTGGCTTTCAGATCATTTTCTGCGGTTCAGTTTGTGCTTGTGGGTTTGTATCTGCTCTTCAGTGCGTGCAAGCAAGCTACGCGTGACTTGGATTAGTCATTGTGTTCTTGTTCGTTCGTTACTTTTTTTCAGGTCGCTTTTCACAGGCCTTGCTGTTCTTCAGTGCATTCTGTTACTTCGTTCTGAGCAGCCGACCGTTTTCTAGCCATGTTGCGTATACATACTCCTCGTAGAGTTCGTGCTGTGCGGGGGCTTGGTGTTGGGGTCCTGACCTTGACACAAGTCCAGTCCATGAACAGGGTGGGGAGGAGTTCATGGACCAAGAATTGGTTGCTTCAGCGTGACCAGTTCTCTCATATACCTTTGCTCCGTGAGATCCGTGAGAATAATCCTGATGATTTCAGGAGCTTTCTCAGGATGACGGACCCCGTATTTCACCGTCTGCTGGCTTTGCTGACCCCCTATATCAGCAGGCAGGATACCTGCATGAGGAAAGCCATCACTGCAAAGCAGAGGCTCGTCGCTACCCTGCGGTACTTGGCGACAGGAAGAAGCCTGCGGGACTTGAAGTTCTCGACAGGCATCTCCCCCCAGGCTCTGGGGATCATTATCCCAGAGACCTGTTCTGCCATCATCCAGGTCCTACAGAAGGAGTATATGAAGGTAAGATTTTTATCCTTTAATATCACATTTTATTGTATATAATGTTTGCTAATATATTGTTTTTCTCTCCTCATTCCCTAATTACCATGATTGTAATATTCTGTGAATGTCCCCTTTGTTCTCATGCATGCTGGATTTTTATGTAATTATTTTTTTAGTCCTTCATACATATTTGCCTTCACTTACCTCCCCAGCATGCTCTCCTGCCCCTATATTCACCTCATGTAGTCATTTAACAATGTAATTTATCAGCTCCATAGTAGTGCTTTACCCCAAACACCCCCTAAAATGTTTTGAAATGTAATTTGTGCTTTAAATTCAGGCAGAGTGCCAGAGGCTTTTTTTTGTGGTGTCCCCAAATCATTTTTATTAACCCTCCCTCCCCCCAACTGCTAAGTCAGCTGATCCCAATTCTCTATCTATCCTCAATCATCTATCTGCTGACTTTGCCAAACCCAGACACACTATACCCACCTCTTTTGTGGTCAGATGAATGGATGAATTCCCCAAAGCATGTAGTGCAAGGGCCTGCCTGTATACTTTCAAATGGTACTGTTTAAAGTTTTTGTATCCTATTATTATCTTGATAGGTAATAGCAGAATGTCCAAATGTGCTCAAATGTGTACAGTGTGTATTTATATCTTTGTATTAGGACACTTCTTACCTGTCCAGTGGGCTGCCAATAGTGTAACTAAGGAGGGGCTGTTCCAAGTAATACCCTGTATTTAGGCATTCATCTCTCAATGAAGTGGAGAGGGTTACCTGTCCAAGATTCCCCCCCCCCCATAATGTTAGAAATGGCCCATGAGAGGGGGGGAGGGGGAATATGATAGGTTTACCTTATACTTTGGTGTTGTAAAATTCCCCTTAATAAATGTTATCTGGAGGTTGGCCAAGAATGTTTGTGTCTAATCTGCTTGCCATGTTTATGTGCAAAAATAGTAGATTTTTTGTTTTCCTCAACAGTTTCCTTCCATGCCACAGGAATGGCAGACTGTGGCCTCCCACTTTGCCCAGCGGTGGGACTTTCCTAACTGCGGAGGGGCAATTGATGGGAAACACGTCCACATCGTCCCACCACCCAACTCGGGGTCGTACTATTATAATTACAAGGGGTTCAATAGTATTGTGATGTTGGCGGTGGTGTCGACTAATTACGACTTCCTGTATGTGGACGTGGGGAAGAATGGCCGGATGTCCGATGGTGGAGTCATCGCCCAGACAGAGTTTTACAGGCGTCTCCAGAATGGCAGCTTGGACTTGCCACCTCCAGAAGAGAATGTGGAAGGACTCCCATTCGTCTTCATTGCGGATGAAGCATTTGCGCTGGGGGACCATCTAATGCGGCCATTCCTGATGAGGACCCTCACCCCGGAACAGAGGGTTTTTAATTACCGGCTGGCCAGAGCCAGAAGAGTGGTGGAGAACACATTTGGAATCATGGCCAACCGGTTCCGCCTATTTCTGATATCCATCCATATGGCGGAGTATAAACTTAATCATCTAATCCTGGCGTGCTGTGTTCTACATAACTTTTTACGCCAACATTCTGCCAACTATTCTGGCTCAGTTGGGCCTGAGGCCGGAATTCTACATGAAACAACCCTGATGGCTCTTGAAAGTGGCCGTCCTGGCTTGCCCTCCCTGAGTGCCCGTGATGTCCGGTTAAGATACCTTGAGTTCTTTGCGGGTAGGGGGGCCATCAATATGCCAGACAATTTGTGAAGCCTTTATCAAATAAAAAAAAAAAAGCTAATCTTTGGTGACATTTACTGCTTGTGTTTGTTTTAGCTGACCCTGACAGCAATGTGGGGAGTCCTGAAAATGGCGTGATTGTGTAACCTTATACAAAGCACTGTTGGGTGTTATTTACTAAAGGCGTAGACACTTTGCACTACAAGTGCACTTGAAACTGCACTGAAACTGCACTTGTAGTGCAAAGAGGATTTGCCCTTAGGAAATAACCCCCATTTTCACAGAAAACAGCAATTACATCATCACAAAAGTGTTGTAGCATTGAGACAATAATCCACACATTCTTGATAACAATCTTTTTAATACCTGCACAATCACATGTGCATTTAGAAAAGGTTTTTAAAACAAACCAACATGTTTGTTGTATAACAATTTTTGGGGTGGCATTATCAAAAACAGAAATGTCCATTTAAGATAAAACAGGCATGTGTAAAACCAACAAGAAAGACAAAAATCTTGAACTTACAAAGTTCACATATGGTAAAACTTAAAGGCAATATCAGACATGAGTATTTAGGAACTGTGTTTGATATTGTGTTCAGATGGGGTGAAGTCACCCCTGGAAAAAAAATTTGGAAGATGCACACCAATTTACGAATGTCAACATGTGCTAGCTGCCATCACGGGGGATCAAGGGACGTGTTTTGGGGGAGCAACCCCTTCCTCACAGCTACTTTATTATTGAGGAAGGGGTTGCACCCCCAAAACGAGTCCATTGATCTCCCGTGATGGCAGATAGCACATGTTGGCACACTGTGTGCATCCTCCAAATTTGGCTTTTCTAAACATCGCTAAAACATTTTTAAGATTGTAGCACACAAAAAACAAAGTGATTTTGAGGGGTTTTAAATTCACCCCAAAACATCAATGATGTTATTATTTTTTTGAATAACATCATTGATTTTTTTTCTTGAGGTTTTCCAATTCTAAATTACACCCCGATCAAGATCTGGGCACTTTCCGATGTGAAAGGATCTCGATCCACAACATCATGATCACCTAAAAAGAGAGAAACCAAACAAAACAGGTATCAAAAATCTGCCGGCATCCATCTCTTACCTGAGCCTGTGGTCGCAGACACTCACCTGTTGTGGTGCAAGTTTCCACCACATCTTCTTCCTCCTCCTGCTCAGCTTGGGTTGGGGGTATTTCCCCTTCTTCCCAAGGTGGGGGGTCTGTGGCCTCCTCGGAAGAGGGGTGTCCTCCGAGTATTTTCTCCCCTATGTAAAACAAAAATGGTATAATTAGCACACAGATATTTGATGGCCGAAATCTAAAGATGAAACATTGCTGGAAGTGGGGTACAATTGTCTATTTGGGCAGAGTTCCAAGATGTAGCATTTTTATTGTCCTTTGTCAAACTTCAATACTTTACCTGTTTTGTACAAGCTTCACAGATGGAGACCCCCCTATAGTATACACTGGAGCACCTGTGTGGGCCCCCTAATAAAATGGGTGTTCTGGTGTCCCACACTAATGCTCCAGTGTCCAGATGTCTAAACAGCTGCTGAGTGTCCTCTCCTTATACAGAATCTAGTTTGCATTTCATTCTAGTAACAAACCCATCTACACAACCAAATATTTTTCATACAAGTAGGCCCTAAAAAATGTTGGCAAATGCATATGGCCTAAACAATGGTGTTTTATAGGCCGAAAGAAAAATGTTTGATACGAACGAATAATGGGCCCATGAACATTAAAGTTGCCATTTTAAACCGTACAACACTTAAGAAAAGCATATGGAGCAGCACGAACGTAATAAAGACAAAAAGAATAGGAACACAGCAAACTACTTACTTTTTTGCAGCACTCTCCGGATCTTTCTGTACTGCTCGGGCTCTCTTAATTTCAGGTCCGACCACCGCTTCCTGAGCTGATCTTTCGATCGTCGTACCCCGAAATTCCGGTGCAGACTTTTGACCACTTTTGCCATGATCTTGGCCTTTCTGATATTGGGGTTGGGGTAAGGTCCATACTTCCCGTCATAGTCGGCCTTCTTCAGGATGTCCACCATCTCCAACATCTCCCCAAAGGACATATTTGTGGCCTTAAATCGTCTCCTTCTGGATCGGGACGTTTCCGGATTCGGGCTTTCCTCCTCCTCGTTGCTATAATTAGCACGCACCTGCTCTGACCATGTGCTCTTCACCCACTGCGCCGAACGAAAAAGGGTGGGGAATAGACTAGAAAGAACGTCAGGGGCGGGCGGAGTTACACGCATGCGCAGTGTGTATAAAGCTTACCACACGTGCGTATTACGTACGATCTGTACGATCTGTAAGAATGAAGGTAAGAGGCATACTTGTGCCTATACTGCTTCTACATTGAGGCCTATATTGTAACAAGATTAGGAGAGTTTTGCCTGACATTAGGGTTTGTCTTGTGTTGTGTCTTGCAGTGAAAATGGATATCTTGAACGATACCGACTTCATGGCAATCTTCATTGACATGTTCAGGGAGCTGCCTTGTCTGTGGGAGATCAACCACCCACATTATAAGAACCAAACAAAGAGGAAGGCAGCACTGGATCAATTGTTGGAAATTGTGAAGCAGGTGATCCCCACAGCAGACAACACCTATTTGAGGATCCTAATTGGTGGCCTGAGGAGCACATATCTAAGGGAGCGCAAGAAAGTCCAGGATTCACAGAGATCCGGAGCAGCAGATGACATCTATGTCCCCAGGATGTGGTACTATGACAGGCTGCATTTTCTGGCAGGCCAGACTGAACCCAGGCCAGCACTCTCCAGTCTTCCTTCCACGCTTCCTTCCCCCCCAGCTGAGGCTTCTGACGACCAAACCTGGGCCTTCCAGGCAGCAACATGTGGAGGAGCCCAGCTTGAGCCAGGTATAGCATTCCTCTAAATAGTTCAGGTTGTCCAATCAATGATGTTAACTAGATGTTAGTTTGGAGTACTAATTTATGATTGTGATTGATGATGCAAAAACTAAAACCATGTCCCTTTTTCATACACAGGGAAGTCTCAGCCAGGAGGTGGCTGGGCAGAGCAGGCTGCCTGATATGCAGGTCCCTCCCATCCACCTGCAAAGAGAAAGTGGCAGGAAGAGGAGTACCCTAGAGGAGGCTGCCATAGGCCTCTTTTGGAAGGCTACAGAGGCCCTGGGAGCACCACACACTGTGGAGGAGGACTTTGCTGCCATAATTGCCTGTAAAATACAGCGGATGGAGGAGGGCCAACAACTCATGTGTGAGTCATTAATGTTGGAAGCTCTCAATAAGGGGTTGAGGGCCCAACTAACATCTGATACCCACATTTGTGACCTCACACATGGTCCTCCTCCAGGTCCTTCTACTTCTCCTCCTCCTCCAGGTCCTACTAGTCCTCCTCCTCCTCCAGGTCCTACTCCTCCTCCTGCCACATCTCCAACAGCAGAGCCACAGCCGGGAATGAAGCGTGGAAGGAAGACCAGAAAGTGATGACCCTGGATCCAGTCTGGTCTGGCAAAAGATGCAGCCTCTTGTGGTACCACAGCCTGGGAACACAGATGTCATTTGCTGCTTTCCGGATCTCGGGGACTTCTGGACCAGACTGCACTTCCTTACATATGGACTCCTCAGGCCACCAATTTTGATGTTAAAGAATTGATGTCTGCCCTGGGGGTCCAAGGCTTCGCTAATTTCTGCTGTTTATCCAGTGTTGCCTCCCTCTTTGTTTGGTTCTGAGCCCTTAATAAAGGATTTTTGGTTTCAATTATACTCGCCTATGTGTTTTTTCCTTCAAAAAGGACAGTTTGTTTGTGAGGATTCAGGTACATTTCAAAAATACTATGTGAAATTAACAAGGGACACCAACACCAAACAATCTCCTTGAGATCCGCGATCGGATTTTGTTGTCGGAAAATGTTATAGCCTGCTCTCAAACTTTGTGTGTCGGAAAATCCGATGGAAAATGTCCGATGGAGCCCGCACACGGTCAGAATTTGCGACAACACGCTCCGATCGGACATCCGACCGTGTGTACGGGGCATTAGAGTGTAAAAGTATGTTGGGCAATAATTAAAAGATGACAGAGGGAAAGAAATATATATATATATATATATATATATATATATATATATATATATATATATATATATATATATATATACTGCCCAGATGTCATATAATAAGATAACGTATCATAGGACTCCGGAAATGATGTCAAGTAAGGAGAAGGTATACAATAAATAAAATCATGATAAAATCGTATGAGATAAAATTACTATAAATAGGTAATAGATTAACAATAAAAATGTTAGGAAGCCATAAAGTTATTTCACTAAGATCTACTTGTGTAAAACAAAGAATTTGTATATTAAAAGTTCTAAAAATCACTGATAAAACAGCTAAGATCAAATTCTATGTTAAGACCTCAAAGGCGTGAAGGTATCTAGAATAAAGATTCATTTTGACTTTAACTGGCTAAGGGTTATGACTTTGTGCCCTCCCCTCCAGTATTTCTTGTAAGGTTCAATGCCCCAAAATCTCAGATGGGTAGGATCTTGTTTATGGTGTATGGAAAAATGTTTAGAAACACTGTGTTTATCAAATCCTTTGATAATAATTTGTATGTGTTCCTTAATTCGCACTTTCAGGGGTCTCTTTGTGCGTCTAATATACTGTAACCCATAGCTGCATTCGAGGGCATAAACAGCTCCTTCTGTATTGCAACAAATAAAATCATCGACTTCATATGTGTTACCACTGCTGGTAGATGTAAACTTAAATATTTTTTCTGCTGGTCTTTTGGACTTTGTGCAAGCGTAGCACCGTCTACTTGGGTAAAACCTTTTTCCTGTGAAGAACATATAGCCAATTTTGGGGGGGTCTGGAATGTTTTTGACTAATTTGTCTCTAAGTGTTGGAGCTCTCTTATATACAAAATTCGGTGTTTGCGGAAGGAGTGGTTTCAATTGTGTATCTGTTAGTAAAATATGCCAATGGCGTTTAATTATTTTCTCAACATTTTTTTGTTGGGCATTATAATCCAAAATGATTGGTGCTACATTGGATCTGAAGTCTTGTTTATGATTATCTTTAATCAGTATGGTTCGACCCATATCCTCTACTTCTTCTATTTTTTCTTTGATGTGGTCATGGTTATAGCCTTTATTGATGAATCTGTGGCCTATCTTTTCTGCCTGAATAAGGAAATCATCATTCTTTGTGCAGTTCCTGCATAGCCGCATAAGTTACCCTTTGGGGATGTTGCAGAGCCAGTTATGATGGTGGTAGCTCTCCATAGGTAAATAACTATTCTTGTCAACATTTTTAAAATGTGTTTTGGTGCTAAGTGTGTGATCTTCCTGCATTATTTCTAAATACAGAAAGGTCATGTTGTGTTTACTAATGTCCCATGTTAGAGTGATGTTCCTGTTGTTCACGTTTAGATTCTCCAGAAATTGTACCAATCGTGTTTCTTCTCCTTTCCACAAAAAACAAATATTGTCGATGAATCGTTTAAAGATGACAAGCTCGGTGGGTGTGTCTGTGAAGACCATTTCGTCTTCCCATTTGGCCATAAAGAGACTGGCTATGCTGGGGGCAAATTTAGCACCCATCGCAAGAGGACCTAATTGAGGACTAAAGTGTACTTTACAATTGACCAATAGGAAAGTGGTTGTTGGGGGCGGGGCGTTCAAACTGCTTTGTATAAAAGTGTGTTGTGTGCATCCAATAAAAGTGAGATTCCTGTTTGAACTTACATACAGCCTGCCTGGTGTTTGTTCTGAGCTATCACAACTGGATTAGATCGGCACATAGCTGTAGTTCAAATCCCGGAGCATTGGATGACCGAACCATCAGATGTTGCAATCTGCAATCTGATTCTATAGCCGCATAGGAGTGTCGGGAGAGTGGAATCGAGTGAGCAGGGGCTCGTTACATTGGTTGACAGCGGTGGGATTTGCTCTCCAGTTACTGGGACACTCCAAACCACCACAGTGAATGACCAGCTATGCAGCCTGCAGGAGAGCCACTCTGAAAGACTTACTTGAGAGCCATAGAGGGACCGGTGGGATCGTGCTTCCTTGCTGTGAACACATCCAAACCATCACCTGGATCCAAGGTCCGGATAGCAGTAGAGGAGAGGTACAGTTACGTTGTCATGTAAGAGGAATTCAGAAGGAGGCTGCGAGAGATGCAGATACAGCACAGAGGACCAGTATCAGAGCAGGTCCTGCTGGAATGGTTTGATTCTATCCGCTGCGAACTCTGGAAGGAAGAGCTAGCCCGTGAGCAGCAACACCAGGGAAAAGTTCTCCCCTCCATCCATGTAAGGTACCGGTCGCAGTATGAAGTACGAATGCTGTGATTGGGGGAACAACCGAACCAGGAGTGTACAGCTGAGTTAAGCAGGCTGATCCGGGCAGAAATGCGGTTGAACGAGAGCTACAGAGCCCTCCAGTAGTATGATAGCCCAAGTGTGCCCGTGGACAGCGGGTGACAGCCCCACGGAAGGCTTTGACTACGATGGCCTGGGATTGTTGTACTGGAGGCTGTCCAGGGACCCTGACTTTGGGAGTGATCGAGAGTGGCGTTTGGAGGAAATAATGGAGCACAGAGAGCGAAGACTGAATGTCTCGGAAGTGCACTGGGCATAGGAAGATTTGGAGTTTCTGGCTGTTCAGGAATGGGAGCTGGAGATCGCCTACAGACAGCTGCTAGACTCTTCTCAGCAGCAGGGTGGGGCTCCCTTTGCCTGGGACTATCCGGAAATACCAGTTGACAAATCTGAAATCCTGGCTGAAGAGTCGACAATGTGGCAGAGTAACAGTGTGCTTTGCCAACCTGCCCCTGCAGCTATGGACACGGAGGTCTTATGGCGGATGGAGCAAGTGCTGACTGACCTTGATGAACGTGTTTCTGCATTGGATGATCTTGGATGGAGGAATGTGCCTGTCCAGCAGAATGCCAGAGAATCGGCAGTGGAAAATCTGGAGATCGTTATCCCCAAAGCTGAAGTGCTGACAACAGGGCAGAGCTCTGCTAACCTCTGCCCATCACTGATAGCATCTTCTGGGTTCCACGGACAGGAGAGGGTGAACCTTTATCCCCAGACACCAGTTGCAGAGACAGGGGATTTGATAGACTTTTCTGCTGAGGAAGAATAACCTGGTGAGCCTCCAGCAGAAGAAGAGCTGTTATTAGGGCCAAACTTCACTGTGCTCTGCCCAGCACCAACAGCAGTTTCTGTGGAGTCACAAGAAACTTCCCCAACTGAAGCACTGGCCAATGGACAGAGGGTCCAAGACCTCCGCCCCACATCTGTGGCGGTTCCAGAGGCTCAGGGTGAAAAGGAGGTGGTCACTTCCCAGCAGCAGATCAGGATACAGGGGGGAAAGGGAGAGGAGGTGTTCGTCATCCCTCCCCAACAGTTGGCCAGGGTGGAGGAAGCGGTCTTTCCTCCCCAGCAAAGATCCATGCACCTGGGAAACAGTACCACAGACATATCGTCCCAACAGCCAGATGAGGGAATGGAAAAGGAAGCAGCTGGCTCACCTTCCCAATGGCAGTTTCACAGTTTGGGAGTGGAGGAAGCCAGCCTCCTGCCCCAACGGTTAGCCAGAGCGGAGGATGTGGAGTCCCCAGCAGAAGTGCTGGCAACAGGGCAGAGTGCTGCTGGCCTTTGCCCTCAACTAACAGAAGAGGGAGTTCCTGTGGTAGTGGATGGGACTTCAGTCTCCACTGACACAACCCCAGAAAATGGTGCGACACTGAGACAGGAGGATGTCAGCCATGCTTTGCAAGCACTGAGGGATTTTCATCTACTAAAAGTGGATGGGACTTCAGTCCCCACTTGTATACCCCAGGGATGCTGGGCAGTCGGCCCAGATCCCCAACAGCATGACGGAGTGAGCCCAGTCACCCTGTCTTCTCTCCAGCGGCTGAAAGGACTCCAGGGAGAAGGGCCAGCCAGGCCTGTCCCCAGTGGTGGGCGTGTTCTCTGAGAGAGGCAGAGGTTGGCTGGGTAAGTAATGCTCTGTATGGAACAATTTGTTTGGGGTACTGTGTGGGTACAGGCATTAGGGGACTGGAACTATGGACTAACATCGGAGTAAATTTGTCTGGGGTCTCCTCTTGTGTTAGTCATCTGCCGACAAGGGAGAAATGTGACAGATTGAGCCAGGACAGAGGCTTTTGGAGGGGACTGAATGCTAGCCTCTTGCCGACCGATCGTGGGCCCTGGCATTTGGGGGAACAGTGCTCTTTGTGAGCTGTATGCCTGAGCACCCTTGAGGTGGTGTTACTTTGGATTCAGGTCCATATCCCCCCAGACTCTGGGAAATTGTATTTGCCATATTACAGTGTGACCGATTCATACTGTTGGAACCTTAAGACTACTTTTCCAACATCCTCGCGTTGACCCGTTCAGGGTCCCACTGTGGCTGTTGGACTGTTTTCCAGGGGGGAGTATTGTCATGAAGCTTGGAATACTGAAGTATTTCTCCTTTGATTCTATTACACAGTGGGGGGGATCTTCTGCCCTGTTTTAAGGCTAACCCCCTCCAGACGGCTCCATGGTCTGGAAGGAATGCATTGTTCTGTGTTTGACTGTTTGTTTATGTACTTCAATTACCCCTTGGGGCTTCTCTGTGTCATTACATGACACAGAGTGTGTCATGTTTCATGTTATGTGTCATGTTTCAAGTCCTCATTTGCATGGCCAAGAGGACCTAATTGAGGACTAAAGTGTACTTTACAATTGACCAATAGGAAAGTGGTTGTTGGTCGTGGGACGTTCAAACTGCTGTGTATAAAAGTGTGTTGTGTGCATCCAATAAAAGTGAGATTCCTGTTTGAACTTACATACAGCCTGCCTGGTGTTTGTTCTGAGCTATCACAACTGGATTAGATCGGCACATAGCTGTAGTTCGAATCCCGGAGAATTGGATGACCGAACAATCAGATGTTGCGATCTGCAATCTGATTCTATAGCCGCAGAGGAGTGTTGGGAGAGTGGAATCGAGCGAGCAGGGGCTCGTTACACTTTGTCTTTGTGAATTTTAAATAAATAATAGGTGTCCGACATGCCTCTGGGATTAAATATTTAGCTTCCTTTTTGTTTAGAATGTTTCTCTTCATCCCTAGATGTACAACCAATTCTAGTTCTTTCCTACATCTAAAAACAGGGTTGCTAGGTAATTTAGTGTAGGTGTTTTCATCTTTGAGTAGGTTTTTCATGCTGTCATTGTATTGATTTTTTGTTAAAATCACAATGCCTCCTCCTTTATCGACAGGCCGGATAACAATATCCTTCCTTTTGGTCAGTTTTCTGATACCACTTTTCACGAAATTGGGCTCTTCTTGTTTCTTGATTTTCAAAGTTTTCAGGTCCTCAAGTACAACCTGTTTAAATACATCTACATATTTGTTGTTGTTAACTGGAGGGTTGAAAACTGACCTATTTCTGAGTGAGCTATGTACAATCTCCTGATCCATTGCAACTATTCTTGAGTTAAATGGATTACTTGCTATATATTTTTTTATGTTTAGGCTCCTAACATATTTCTGTATTCCTATGTAGGTCTGAAATTTGTCTAAGTTTTTTGTTGGTGCACATTTCAGACCTTTATCTAGAACCCCAATTTCTTCCTGTGTGAGTGGGGTTCAGCTTAAATTAAAAATACCTTCTCCTTTTATTCTCTTTTTCATTTGTTTTCTCTTGCCGGATCTTCGTCCTCTCTTCTTCTAGGGCTTCTTCTCCATCCTCTTTGCTTGCTCGTCATCCTCGGTGGATGGTGCTCTGTTCCTCTCCCTAAAAAAGCCTTATTGTATTGTGGATCATGATAGTATGTTTGATAATATCTATCATCTCTATCATCTTCTGGATGATCTCTCAAGGGAGCATATTGGTTATGCATAGGTATAGGATATGGATTGTATGGGCGGTTGTACCCCTGAGAGGGTGGGCCCAAATTATCTCTCTCTCTGTAGTTATTCTCATAGTAAGGCACAGGGTTCCGATCTTGGGGGCCATATGCAACTTATGGGGGTCCTCTTTGTTAATGTTCTTTATACGGCGGTCTATTCCAATTGTTCCCATTGTAGTGCTTCTTATTATTTTTCCAATGTGGTTTTTTCCACCCATTGTGTGGAGTCTGGTTGTGTTGAGGTGGTCTTCTCTGTGGGGTCTGATGTTTAGCGTTGTTATATCCATCAATGGGATGCTTGTGTCTTGGTGAATCCATTCTGTTTCTATTAGTTTACTCATTGGTTTGTGGAAATCTGTAAGTTACATTACGGTCAGGTTGAGGATTCCCGTGTGGTGTGTTTGTTCTATTTCTTTTTTCCGGCGTAGAGTATGTAGAAATCGAGTCTAAATGTCCCAATTTACTCTGCCATTAAAATACCTGATCGTTTCTAAAGTCATTAATGTCCCTAGTGTATTTTTTACTTTTTCTGTTTTGGACCTCTTTATCTTTTTTCATTAGATCTTTGTTAAGTTGTGCAGTGAGTGTGGTAAATTCTGCTGACTCTTTGTGTGCTTCTAGTTCACCCTTAATTTCTTCTAAGGTTTGGTCAATCTTCCTCAGTTTTCTTTTTAATAGAAATCTGAGTAGTTTTTCCATACAAATTATTGTGGGTAGTGTTTGACTCATACGGTGGCTGCTGCACCATACATATTGCCACATTACACTCCATGGTAGCGCGGGAATACTCATTTTACCATGTCGCAGTACATGTTGGCATTCATGGTTCCCTCAATGAACTGTAGCTCCCCAGTGCCGGCAGCACTCATGCAGCCCCAGACCATGACACTCCCACCACCATGCTTGACTGTAGGCAACATGATCTTAATCTGCTTGTCTTCAGCAAACTGTTTGCGGGCTTTCTTGTGCATCATCTTTAGAAGAGGGTTTCTTCTGGCATGACAGAGTATGGTCTGAGCACTGACAGGCTGCCCCCCCCACCCCTTTAACCTCTGCAGCAATGCTAGCAGCACTCATACGTCTATTTCCCAAAGACAACCTCTGCATATGATGCTGAGCACGTGCACTCAATTTCTTTGGTCAACCATGGCGAGGCCTGTTCTGAGTGGAACCTGTCCTGTTAAAACGCTGTATGGTCTTGGCCACCATGCTGCAGCTCAGTTTCAGAGTCTTGGCAATCTTCTTATAGCCTAGGCCATCTTTATGTAGAGCAACAATTCTTTTTTTTTTCAGATCCTCAGAGACTTCTTTGCCTTGAGGTGCCATGTTAAACTTCCAGTGACCAGTATTAGAGAGTGAGAGTGATAACACCAGATTACCAGATTTAACCCACCTGTTTCTCATTCACACCTGAGACCTTGTAACACTAACGAGTCACATTACACCGGGGAGGGAAAATGGCTAATTGGGCCAAATTTGGACATTTACACTTAAGGGTGTACTCACTTTTGTTGCCAACTGATTAGACATCAATAGCCGTGTGTTGTTATTTTGAGGGGACAGCAAATTTACACTGTTATACAAGCTGTACACTCACTACTTTACATTGTAGCAAAGTGTCATTTCTTCAGTGTTGTCACATGAAAAGATATAATGAAATACTTACAAAAATCTGAGGGGTGTACTGACTTTTGTGAGATACTATATATATATATATATATATATATATATATATATATACAGTATCTCAGAAAAGTCAGCACACCCCTAACATTTTTGTAAATATTTTATTATATCTTTTCATGTGACAACACTGAAGACATGACACTTTCCTACAATGTAAAGTAGTGAGTGTACAGCTTGTATAATAGTGTAAATTTGCTGTCCCCTCAAAAGAACTCAACACACAACCATTAATGTCTAAACCACCAGCAACAAAAGTGAGTACACCCCCTAAGTGAAAATGTCCAAATTGGGCCCAAAGTGTCAATATTTTGTGTGGCCACCATTATTTTCCAGCACTGCCTTAACCCGCTTGGGCATGGAGTTCACCAGAGCTTCACAGGTTGCCACTGGAGTTCTCTTCAAGTCCTCCATGACGACATCACGGTGCTGGTGGATGTTAGAGACCTTGCTTTCCTCCACCTTCTGTTTGAGGATGCCCCACAGCTGCTCAATAGGGTTAAGGTCTGGAGACATGCTTGGCCAGTCCATCACCTTTACCCTCAGCTTCTTTAGCAAGGCAGTGGTCGTCTTGGAGGTGTGTTTGGGGACGTTATTATGTTGAAATACTGCCCTGAGGCCCAGTCTCCGAAGGGAGGGGATCATGCTCTGCTTCAGTATGTCACAGTACATGTTGGCATTCATGGTTCCCTCAATGAACTGTAGCTCCCCAGAGCTAGCAGCACTTCATGCAGCCCCAGACCATGACACTCCCACCACCATGCTTGACTGTAGGCAAGACACACTTGTCTTTGTACTCCTCACCTTGTTGTTTTCACAAACGCTTGACACCATCTGAACCACATAAGTTTATCTTGATCTCATCAGACCACAGGACATGGTTTCAGTAATCTATGTCCTTAGTCTGCTTGCCTTCAGCAAACTGTTTGCAAGCTTTCTTGTGCATCATCTTTATAAGAGGCTTACTTCTGGGACGACAGCAATGCAGACCAATTTGATGCAGTGTGCGGTGTATGGTCTGAGCATTGACAGGCTGACCCCCCACCCCTTCAACCTCTGCAGCAATGCTGGCAGCACTCATACGTCTTTTTCCCAAAGACAACCTCTGGATATGATGCTAACCATGTGCACTCAACTTCTTTGATCGACCATGGCAAAGCCTGAACTTGTTCTGTTAAACTGCTGTATGGTCTTGGCCACCGTGCTACAGCTCAATTTAAGGGTCTTGACAATCTTCTTATAGCCTAGGCCATCTTTATGTAGAGCATCAATTCTTTTTTTCAGATCTTCAGAGAGTTCTTTGCCATGAGGTGTCATGTTGAACTTCCAGTGACCAGTATGAGAGAGTGAGAGCGATAACACCAAATTTAACACTCCTGCTCCCCATTCACACCTGAAACCTTGTAACAGTAATGAGTCACATGACACTAGGGAGGGAAAATGGATAATTGGGCCCAATTTGGACATTTTCACTTAGGGTTGTACTCACATTTGTTCCCAGCGGTTTAGACATTAATGGCTGTGTGTTGAGTTATTTTGACAGCAAATTTACACTGTTATTTACACTGTTATACAAGCTGTACACTCGCTACTTTACATTGTAGCAAAGTGTCATTTATATATATATGTAGCACCCTCTACCTTAGGTAGGTAGGTGCTAGAGTAGTGGGTTTGTTTTGTACTGTCAGCGCAGGTAAATTTAGGCAGGTCTATGCTCTGAGCTAGGCCTATTTGTTTTTGATCTGGGGGCAGGGGAGTGGTTTAGTGTAGCAGCAGGTGACTGACATGTGCTTCAGCTTTTGGGCGCCTCCTTTGGTTTTCAGAAGGTCCTGGAAAAGAGGCAGGGCAGAGAGCTGGAGTGACATGGGGTGTATGTGGGAGCCCTGACCAACCCCTAACTAGGATTGGCAGGGGGCAGACCTCCTATATATACCCATGGTCAGTCTGCTGTGGGAGGAGTTGTTGGGTGGAAGCTTCTCATCATCAGCACGGATGGAGGAGCCAGATGTGGGTGTGGTGTGGGAGCCAACGCTGAGCCTGGGATGCCCAGCGTCTCCCCTCCTGTGATGCTGGCTCTGGCTCAGACACGGGTCGTCCCCTAGCCCCCCCGTGGAACCCTCGGCCGGTGCCTTCGTTTCCCCCCGGACATCTCCCCGGATAGCCCTGTCCTTAGTGGGCATGAGTAGAGTGAGCGGAGTGGAGTGCCGCTAGTACCGGTGTATGAGAGGCTACACCAAACGGGACTCCAGCAGGAGCGGCGAACGCAACTGACAAACCTCTGGAAGGGACGGCTGGTTGGCTGGCTCAAGCCCGCAGATCCCGGTGACAGATACATGGTGCTCACGACGCACGGCACCTGAGAAGCCGTCACATAAGCCAGACACAAGTGACTTCCACTCCAGGCTCTCGGCTGTTAAGGACAAAGACATCGCAACAACTTTCCAAGACTATTATGGGGGGCTGTACGCTATCAACAAAAATGATACACAGGAGCAGAGAGACCAAAAACGAGAGAAAATCAAAAGTTATTTAAAAGTAGGTATCGGTAACTAGTATCGGTATCGGCACCGATACCGAGCATTTGCCCAAGTACTTGTACTCGGGCAAATGCTCCTGATGCTTCCCCCGATATCTGGAAGTCAGCTGTGATCGGCGCGTGGGGGAGTTACAAGATTCTCCTCCAGCGGCTTTCAGTGGCTTTAGTGACATACAGCGGTGATCGGTCACCGCTGACTGTCACTGCATCCTCCTCCATGCCCCCTCCGTTCCTCTGTCCCCCTCCGTTCCACCGTTCCTCTCTCCCTCTCTGTCCCCCTCCGCTGTCCCCTCCGTTCTGCTGTGCCTCTCCGCTGTCCCCTCCGTTCTGCTGTGCCTCTCTGCTGTCCCCCTCCGTTCCGCCGTTCCCCTCTCCTTCTCTGTCCCCCTCCACTGTCCCCTCCGTTCTGCTGTGCCTCTCCGCTGTCCCCTCTGTTCTGCTGTGCCTGTCCGCTGTCCCCCTCCATTCTGCTGTCCCCCTCTCCTTCTCTGTCCCCTCCCTTCTGCTGTCCCTCTCCGCTGTCCCCCTCCGTTGTGCTGTCCTCCTCCTCCTTCCTTTGTGAATGGACAGAGTCAGCTGACTCTGTCCATTCACATAAATGAAACATTGTAATCTCCTGTGATTACGATGTGTCAGTTTATGAATGGAGAGGAGCCGCTGACTTCTCTCCATTCATTCTCAGTGCAGCTGAGGCTGCAGAGAAAGGGACTGGAGAATCTTTATCCTCCATCTCTTTCTCTGTCTCAAGGGGGAGATATCAGAGGTCTGTTAAGACCCCTGATATCTCATCAAAGCCCCCCAACAGGGCTGATTAAAAAAAACAAAACAAAAAAAAAAAAAAACACATATTGCAATAAAGAATAAAAAAAAAATTATTGTAAAAAATAAAAATTGTAAATAAAAAAAAAAAAAAAACACATACACCGTTCACCCCCTCCCCCCCCCCCCCCGAAAAAAAAGCACTGTTAAAAAAAAAACAAAAAACACTGTCACGTGACATTAAAAAAAAAGTATCGGTAATCGGTATCAGCGAGTACTTGAAAAGAAGTATCAGTACTTGTACTCGGTCCTAAAAAAGTGGTATCGGAACAACCCTATTTAAAAGATAGTGGAATGGTTAAAATTATGGAAGCAGACCAATGCACTTTAGAGGCCCCCATAACAGAGGAAGAGATTAGAAGGGCTCTTAAGGAAACACCGGTTGGCAAGAGTCCTGGCCCCGATGGGTTGACTGTTCTATATTATAAAAAATATCAGGATTACCTAATCCCCAAAATGTGTTCATACATGAATGAAATCCGGGATAAAGGGGAAATGAGAGAAGCACTGGAAGCCAACATAGCCATTATTCTCAAAGATGATAAAGACAGTACACAGTGTTCCAGCTATAGACCTGTCTCGCTCTTAAATGTAGATACGAAACTATTCGCCAAAGTGCTTGCAGAAAGACTGAAAAAAATAATTAACAAGATCATACACCCAGACCAGGTCGGGTTTATTGAGGGAAGAGAGGGACGTGATCACAGTATCAAAACACTCTTAGTAATACAGAAAATCAAATAGAGTGGAGCCCCAGGTCTATTTCTGTCAATCGATGCTGAAAAAGCGATCGACAGGGTAGACTGGGGCTTCATGACGTGCACTTTGGAGGAGATCTGATTTAGGGATAGATCTCACAGATGGATTAAGGCATTATACTCTCGACCTACAGCGAGAGTGAGGGTAAATGGCTTACTCTCTGAGCCATTCCAAATGTTTAATGGCACGAGACAGGGGTGTCCACTTTCCCCGCTGCTATTCGTGGTGACTCTTGAATCCCTCCTCTCCAGGATAAGGATAAACATGGATATTAGCGGGTTAATGATAGGTAACGATGAATATAAATTGGCTGCCTTTGCGGATGATATCCTGCTGTATGTCATGCATCCAAAGATCCCCCTCCCGAATATTATTTCTACACTAAAAGAATATGGGAAGCTTTCTAATTTTAAAGTTAACCCGACTAAATCGGAAACGTTAGGTATCAACAACAGCAAACCTAGAGATTTCCCATTTATTTGGAGGGAAAAAGAACTCAATTATTTAAGGGTCAAAATAACTACAGCAAAAGAGACTCTATTTCAGGTGAATTTTATGCCCCTTCTCAATGAAATAAAGCAAGAGCTAAACAGAATTTCACGTGGACAGTTATCCTGGGCAGGTAGAATTAACATATATAAAATGATAATACTCCCCAAAATTACATATAAGATGCAAATGCTTCCAATTGCACTTCCACAGGCATACCTTGGAAGTCTACATACGATGCTCCTAAGATTCATATGGAGAGGAAAAAAAACACGTTTAAATTTCCCACAGTTAACAATAGATAAGGGTAAGGGAGGGTGGGGAGCACCAGACATTCGTAAGTACTATGAGGCAATTGCCTTGGCACGAGTAATGGACTGGGTCAAAAATAAGAAAGATAAGCTCTGGGTAAAAATGGAAAATAAAATTAGTGAAAACACTTTGAATAAGATAGTATGGATTCCACCCCACTTAAGAAAACTTAGTTCTGACACACAGCACATTACAAGACACGCACTTAAAATTTGAGATTCACTGCACAAAAAGGAGGGTTGAGGGTTTAATTCTCCCCTAATTTCACTTAAGAATTCAGAATATTTTGCAACGGGAAAAGAGGAGTGGTTTGGAAAGTGGATTTTGGAGGAAAATATACAACTAAAGGATGTAATGAGTCAGGACAAAATCTGTACATTTCAGGAACTTAAAGATAGGGAAAATCTGTTAGTTATTGACCCTCGGCGGTACAACCAACTGAGCCATTTCATAGACTCACTCTCACAGCCAATTAGATCGGCGGACAACCTACTCCCACTAGAGAAAATTTGTATAGAAAATAAAAGGAAGAGGGGTTCTCTAAGACTTACAAAGTATTGATAGAGCTGGGCAATACGGACGTACCACCATATATTAGGAAGTGGGAGAAGGAGTTGGAAAGCAAGCTTACAGATTCCGAAGTGCGGCTGATACTGAGGAGAGTGAATGCCACCTCAGTTAACTGCAAAATACTGG
This sequence comes from Aquarana catesbeiana, assembly GCF_042186555.1. NCBI lineage: Eukaryota > Metazoa > Chordata > Amphibia > Anura > Ranidae > Aquarana > Aquarana catesbeiana. The sequence goes on along the minus strand of NC_133334.1, from coordinate 135,135,455 downwards.
AGTTGAACTACAAATGTATGGCAAGGATGTACATGACTCCCGATCGAGTACATAATTGCTAGAAGGAAACTTCGCAATTTTGTTGGAGGGGCAGCAAAGAAATAGGGTCAATGGCGCATATTTGGTGGCATTGCCCAGAAATTAGAAAATTCTGGGGGGAGGTAAGGGAAATTATTAAAGAGATTACCAATATTGTTATTCCGGATAACCCTTGGGTATGTTTATTCCACAAGAACGAAATGCCTACAAAAACATACCTGAAAACGTTATTACCACAGCTCACCGACGCGGCTAAAAGCCTCATACCCATATATTGGCAAAAGAAAGACAGACCCACTATGAGAGAATGGTTTAATAAAATGAATGACATCTACTGCCTAGAATATCTCAGGTTTAGTGAAGGGATGAAAATGGAGGTCTTTGAGATGAAGTGGAGGGAATGGGTGGAATTTAAAGACTCACTAAGAGCGGCCGAGGTTTGGGGTACCTAGCTTAGGGAGGAGGACTTCACCAGGTAGTGAATAATGGGTCTGGTGGTGACGAGTGGAAACTGGGGATGACAAGAGGAATAGGTGTGGGAGAATGGGGCAAAATAAGGGGTGGCTGGGGGAATGAGAGTTGGTGGGGGGGGGGGGGGTGTGCCCTAGGATGGGCCAAAAAGAGGGTATTTCTGTGTATAAAGGGTATTTCTGTGACATATTTGTTGTGATAAAACGCAGATAATAATAACAAAAAAAAAAAAAAACGCCACTATGATGTGAAGAAGTGAAGGGACAGGTATGAAATTTCAATAAATGAAACATGACTCCCAGAGAAATATCTCGCTGAAGTGGCAGAAAAAAAAAAGAAAGAATAAAAAAGAGTTGTCGGGTGGAAGAACTGAATAATGGAGTGTTATGCCCCATACACACGATCGGACATTCCGACAACAAAATCCATGGATTTTTTACAACGGATGTTGGCTTAAACTTGTCTTGCATACACACGGTAACACAAATCTTGTTGGAAATTCCAAACATCAAGAACGAGGTGATGTAAAACACGTATGACAAGCCGAGAAAAAGTTCAATAGCCAGTGCGGCTCTTCTGCTTGATTACGAGCATGCGTGGAACTTTGCTTTGGAATTACACACAATCGGAATTTACGACAACAGATTTTGTTGTCGGAAAATTTGAGATCCAGATCTCAAATTTTGTGTGACGGAAATTCCGATGGAAAATGTCCGATGGAGCCTACACACAGTCGGAATTTCCGACAACAAGCTCCCATCAAACCTTTTTTCATCCGAAAATCCGACTGTGTGTACGGGGCATTAGACTGTCGTGGTCTGAGGGAACCTCCTTTCTGGCAGGGGGGTGAACTCAGGCCTGGAGCTTGGGAGTTGGGAGAGAGCCTCTCTCTACACGGTCATTGAGAGGTGTCCTGGAACAGGGGCAGAAAGAGGACAGTTGGGAGCACTGCCAGGAATGTCATTCAGGAGGGATCCATGTTGGGGTCAGTGGGTGAGAAGCACAGTGTGAAGCTCTGGGAGAGACATGCCAGGATTTTGATTTGGAGCCAAAGGGAGAGACTGTGGTGTTGTTTTGGAGTCAAGTCGTTGCAGCCATGAGGGCTGGCAGGATTTTCATCGGACGTGCTGGGATCAGTAGTCCACCAAGTGTCAGTTAGCACATTTATTCTTCTCTACTAAACGGTTGCTATCTCAAAGATGGCTGAAGACCCCTGCCTGTAATGGGCTATTAGGAAAATGTTAGGACTTATTTAGATTGAGGCCTAGCCATGTGCAAATGGAGACAGGAAACTAGATTTGGACAGTGAAGTGAAGTGTGCTGGAGATGTGCAGAGGAAGAGACTGTTAAATTTAGACTCAACCAACATTGATTTCATTGAGAAGTATTCATTATCTGGGCATCCCATGTCCCTTTTCCCATCCAAGTTTAACCCCCTAATAAAAACAACAAAACAAGCAAGAGACTGTTCATTGTCTGGAAAAGTGTGCCAAAATGGATATCTGACCAGTATAGATGGGCCAAACGGACCCCTGTTTGGTTCGCACCAGAAGTTTCGAACACCGCAAAAGTTCAGACCCGAATAACACGCCCTATTAAAGTCAAAGGGACCAGAATGTCAAAAATCAAAAGGGCCCATTTAGAAGGCTTATATGCAAGTAATTGGGCATACAATGGTTATAGGGTTCCGGGTCCTGCCCTGGGGGACATGTATTAATAAAAAAAAAGTTTGTGAAAAACTTAATTTTTAAATGAGCAGTGATATTTTTATTTTTAAAGTGAAAGCATAAAAATGAAAAATTCCTTCCAATATAGTGCCTGGGGGGTCCCCTTAGTCTACTGTAAAGTGGCAGATCTGTACCATGTCTAGAATCTGCTGCAGCAATAATTTATAAAGCCAAAAAAATGACATTATCCCTGCAAGCTGCCTTTACTCAGCAACAGCTGGAGAGCCAGTGTGTATGATGAGGCCACAATGTAGTGCACTGGGAACAAGATTAGAGATTTTTTGGATACATTCTGGTGTCACTTTGACTTAGGATAGAAGTAACGGGTGCATAAGAATTGGTCTTTGGGTGTCAGTGGGGCCTTCCCACTGTAACCCTATAGAGGTAATCTTGATGAAAGCTAGAATTGGCCTTGCTGTAAAAAATTGCAATGATATGCACCTGTCAAACAGGAGCAGAAAAATTGGCCTTTTGGTGTCAGTGGCGCCTTCCCACCGTAACCCTATAGAGGTACTCTTGATGAAAGCAAGAATTGGCCTTGCTGTAAAAAATTGCAATGATATGCACCTGTCAAACAGGTGCTGAAAATTTGGTCTTTGGGTGTTAATTTTGCCTATGAAACCTATACCAAAAACATTCTTCCACATGAAATGATTGAACTCCCTCAAAGCTAGGCAGCCTCAAAGTCCTGCAGAGATTCCACATCCCAAAAAGACATAATCAGTGACATCAGCTTCATAGCTGGTAATCCAGGACTGATTCTTTTTTTTTAAAAGTCAAATGGTCCACGGAGTCTGTGGACAGACGCGTTCTTTGATCAGTAATGAAACCTCCTGCAGCACTGAATGCCCGTTCTAAAAGCATGCTGGATGCAGGGCAGCCCAACAAATCAATAGCATACTGGGAAAGTTCTGGCCAGTGGTCTATTCTCATGACCTAGTAAGTCAGTTAATTGTCAGCTGGAAAGCTCTCCATCTCTGTTTTGGCCCCGAGGTAATCGTCCACCATGTGATGCAGACGCTGCCGATGGGATGTGGAAGCTGACAGCCCTGGGTGGCGAGGACTAAAAAAATTCCGAAATGAAAAAACTCACTTAGGCGGGTGACTTCTCCAAGACCAACAAAAGACTCAAAACTATGTTTTCCACGACACTATAACCTACTGGAGTCAGGAAAAACGTTCAATAAAATCCTCTCCTTTCGCAGGCTTTGAAGCATGAGGTTACCCATGCACCTCAAATTTGCAGAGGCTTGAGAAGCAGACTCCTTGGGTCACTCAGAATGACAGTATCTGGAACTTCCTCCTCCCAGCCATGTACTACTCCCAAGGGTCCTGGGGTTGGAAAGCCATCGTTTACAGATTGACGCATGTCTTCCTCTTCTTCAAAGCCTATGAAAGTGCCAGAATCCTCCTCTTTGTTCTCCTCCCCTCTTCCTCCTGTGTGTTCTGTGACATAGGAATGATGGTGTTTGGATAAAGTGGGCCTTGAGAGGAAAGGAAGGACACAACAGGGATTGTGTCACTGATGCATGCACTGTCATGGCTCACCATCCTTGTGGCCTCCTCAAATGGTGACAATACAGTGCATGCATCCTTAATGATCAGCCATTGGCGTGGGGAAAAAAAGTCGAGGCGGCCTGAGCCTGTCGTCATGTCGTACTGGCACAGGTACTCGTTGATGGCCCTCTGCTGCATGTATAGCCGCTGCATCATTGCCAAAGTCAAGTTCCACTTGGCGGGCATGTCACAAGTCAGGCAGTTTACAGGCAAGTGGCATTCCCGCTGAATTTCAGCCAACTGAGCACTGGCTGTGTATGACCGCCTGAAATGACTACAGACTCTTCTGGCCAGCTTTAGCATATCTTGCAACCCTGGGTATGTATTTAAAAAACTCTGCACCACCAAATTGAGGACATGTGCGAGGCATGGCACATGTGTCAACTTTCCCTGTCTAAGGGCGGACAGGAGGCTTGAGCAATTATCGCACACCACCATTCCTGGCTCAAGCTGGCATGGTGTGAACCACCTCTGGGACTGTCCCTGCAGAGCTGCAAGAATCTCTGCTCCGGTGTGGTTCCTGTCCCCTAAACACATCAGCTGAAGCACTGCATGGCACCTTTTAGCTTGACTCATGGAATAGACCTTTGAACGCTTAGGGGTACCTGATGTTCATAGGACAATTCTGCAGAGGAGGGCATGGAGGTGGCGGAGGAGGAGGAGGGAGTAGAGCTTACAGGTCTGGCATCATCACCACCACGAGTTGCAAGCAGCATTACCTACTGTGCTGTGAATGAAATTGTCCCTGCCCATGCTTGCTGGACCACGTGTCAGCAGTAAGGTGGATTTTACGGCTGACTGCCTTACCCAATGATGCCAGAATATTCCCTTCCATGTGATGGTAGAGAGATAGAACAGCCTTACCTGAAAAGTAGTAGCAACTGAGAACCTGCCATTGTGGTATAGCACATTGTGCAAATCACGGAAGGGGGCAGAATTCACTAGGCTGAAAGGCAGAAGTTTGAAAGCCAACAGCTTTGACAAGCTTGCATTTAGACACTGGGCATATGGGTGTCAGGGACTGTATTATTATTTTTGCTGCAGCAGCTGGGGCAGAGAAATTTGCTGGCTATAGTCTACAGCTGGTGGTGTGCTTCTGGCAGATGTGCTGCTAGGACCTGGGACACCCTGTGCTATACCATCATCCCTGTCAGTGGAGGCTGCTGAGAGGTAATGACTCAGTATAGCAGGGGCAGACTGAAGTGGGTTAGGAGGAGGAGGCGGAGGGACAGATTTGTGCCCCTTTTGTGTGGCTTTCAGGTGCTCTTGCCAACGGGCTGAGCGGTTGGATGTTAAATGCCTTGTTAAGCATGTAGTACCCAAATGGCTGGTATTTTTGCCACGTTTGATGTGCCTGAGACACAGTTTGCAGTTAGCAACAGTGCGATCTGTTGCAGATGTGCTGAAAAAGGCCAAGACAGCTGAGCTTTGGAGAGTGGGCCAGGAGATAACAGCTGCAGAATGTGATGAAATAGGGTGGCTGCTCTCTACTCTTTCTTGACGTTGGCCTCCTTGGGGTTGTGCTGCCTCATCTTCAGTTTCCTCCTCTGCTCTATCTGGCACCCAAGTCACATCAGTGTCCTCATCATCATCATCATCATCTCCATCTCCTCTATCAACATCATTACCACTGGAGACAACTTGGCAATACGCTGCGGCTGGGGGAACATGAATGCCAATTTGTCAACCAGTGTTCTCCCCTCTCTCTACGCTCATGTTCTTGTCATTCTCAACCTCAGAACCAACATCTGAATCCAGTATTGGCTGGGGATCATCAAGGAGCAAGAGGCTGACGCTGTGGTCAAATAACTCAGCTGACTTCTCCATGGCTGATGTTGGGGCTATGGCAGGAATAGATATGGACAAGGAGGCAGGTTTATTCACACTGGCAACTGCAGGGGACTGCACACTTGTCTCTGCTTGTGTGGCAGAGAATGAGGAGGATGAGGAAGGTTTAGTAAGCCAGGCCACCATCTCCTTTGCATGCTGTGGCTGGATAGCATGGGCAAACTCACTAAACAGAGGAAATGATGCCCTGCCTGAGGACTGACCACCACGTCCACCTTTGCCTGTGGACACATTTGTTGCTGGCCCCCTTACAGTGCCAAGGTAACATCTACCTCTCCCTGTTGTCCTCCCAGACATTATTGGGATGGAGGGGGGCTTTGCTTATAAGCAAATGTAAAGAAGAAGTGGTAATCTATAAGTAGATGCACTTTATTCAATATAAAGTGGTGTTTGGTGCACTTTAATTTGAGTACTTACACTACACAGACACACTCCACGGATACACTATAATATACTGCAACAGAATGCGCCAAATGTACAGTGGCGCACAGAACTATATGGCATTAAACTTGCAGTAACGCACACAGAAGTAAACAGCGTTAAACTGGCAGTAACACACAAAACTTTATGGCGTTAAACTTGCAGTAACGCACACAAAACTATATGGCGTTAAACTGGCAGTAACGCACACAGAACTATATGACGTTAAACTGGCAGTAATATACACAGAAGTAAATGACGTTTAACTTGCAGTAACACACAAAACTATATTGCGTTAAACTGGCAGTAACGCACAAAACTATATGGTGTTATGCTGTCAGTAATGCACACATAACGATATGCCGTTAAACTGGCAGTAACGCACACAGAACTATATGCCGTTAAACTGGCAGTAACGCACAAAACTATGTGGCATTAAACTGGCGTAACACACACAAAACTATATGGCATTAAACTGCCAGTATTGCACACAGAACTATGTGGCATTAAACTGGCAGTAAGGCACACAGAACTATATGGTGTTAAACTGGCAGTAACGCACAAAACTATATAGCGTTAAACTGGCAGTAACACACACAAAACTATATAGCGTTAAACTGGCAGTAACACAGAACTATATGGTATTAAACTGGCAGTAACGCACACAGAACTATATGGCATAAAACTGGCAGTAACACACAAAAGTATATGGCGTTAAACTGGCGGTGACGCACAAAACTATATGGAGATAAACTGGCAGTAACGCACACAAAACTATATGGCATTAAACTGCCAGTAACGCACACAGAACTATGTGGCGTTAAACTGGCAGTAACGCACACAGAACTATATGGCGTTAAACTGTCAGTAATGCACAAAACTATATAGCGTTAAACTGGCAGTAACGCACACAGAACTATGTGGCGTTAAACTGGCAGTAATGCACACAGAACTATATGGCGCTAAACTGGCAGTAATGCACAAAACTATATGGTGTTAAACTGGCAGGAACGCACAAAACTATGTGGTGTTAAACTGGCAGTAATGCACACAAAACTATATGGCATTAAACTGGCAGTAACGCACACAGAACTATATGGCGTTAAACTGGCAGTAATGTTCACAGAAGTAAATGTTGTTTAACTTGCAGTAACACACAAAACTATATGGTGTTAAACTGGCAGTAACGCACACAGAACTATATGGCATTAAACTGGCAGTAACACACACAAAACTATATGGTGTTAAACTGGCAGTATAACACACAGAACTATATGGCGTTAAACTGGCAGTAATGTACACAGAAGTGAATGACATTTAACTTGCAGTAACACACAAAACTATATGGCGTTAAACTATCAGTAATGCACAAAACTATATGGTGTTAAACTGTCAGTAATGCACACAGAACTATAAGCCGTTAAACTGGCAGTAATGCACACAGAACTATATGGCATTAAACTGGCAGTAACGCACAAAACTATATGGCGTTAAACTGGCAGTAACGCACAAAACTATGTGGTGTTAAACTGGCAGTAACACACACAAAACTATATGGCATTAAACTGCCAGTAATGTACACAGAACTATGTGGCATTAAACTGGCAGTAACGCACACAGAACTATATGGCATTAAACTGGCAGTAATGCACAAAACTATATAGCGTTAAACTGGCAGTAACGCACACAGAACTATGTGACATTAAACTGGCAGTAACGCACACAAAACTATATAGCGTTAAACTGGCAGTAACACACAAAACTATATGGCATTAAACTGGCAGTGATGCACAAAACTATATGGCGATAAACTGGCAGTAATGCACACAAAACTATATGGCGTTAAACTGCCAGTAACGCACACAGAACTATGTGGTGTTAAACTGGCAGTAACGCACAGAGAACTATATGGCGTTAAACTGGCAGTAACGCACAAAAGTAGATGGCATTAAACTGCCAGTAATGTACACAGAACTATGTGGCATTAAACTGGCAGTAACGCACACAGAACTATATGGCATTAAACTGGCAGTAATGCACAAAACTATATGTCCCTACTCTAGCTGCATACCATGCAAAGCTGAATGAACCTCCTCACTACACTCTTACTATCCCTAGACTGACACTAAACTAATATTCTACACAATTGAAGCAAAATAGCACAGTATAGCACACTAACTAACTAATAGCACTGAACAGAGCCTGAACATATCTCTCTCCATGCCGAAATCACACTGAAAATGGCTGCCATTGAAAGAATACTTTTATACTGTGGGGCGGGAATGAGCCATGATTGGATAAAATCATGATGACAGCTTCCAATCATGACTCTGACAGTGTTCTGTTCCCTGATTAGCTGAAGCTTTCACTGCTTCAGCCAATCAGGGCTTGCAATGCACTGTTCAACGCCGCAATGCATTGTGGTCGGTTTGGGGGGGGCGAACAAACGGTCGAATGACCCATTTGTTCGGATGTTCGCCCATCCCTACAGACCAGCAAGGTTAAATGTGTGAATGTGTGGATGCTAGAACCCCATGGGGGCACCGCTAAACACACATATATACATATACATATATATATTACAATAAATTAGAGCTATATGTTGGTATTCAGATGGCTAAATGGTAATATGGAAGTAAATAGATTGTATTTATTTTACTGCACATGATGCTTTTGTGGTTAACTGTATCCTTGTGATTTAAATTTAGTTTGTACATAACAGTTCATAAAAATCACAATGCAGTAAAGACCAATAAGTGCTAGGGGTGGACAGACCTTTTGTGTAAGGGTAAAATGGTCCTGTAGGACTTAGAGGCCTTTTTATAAAAAAAATGTAGGTCCATCTGATACTGGGACCCCTCAGGCTGTCATGTAGACTTGGACACTGCTCATTATAGGACAGATGATAAATGGCAGGCTTTATGATTTCTTAATCCATGCTCCTGATTTGTCATTTCTTGACACAAGCATGACAGCATAGATGAATGGGATAGGCTCCGCCTCTCGCCTAATCGGGACTGTTTATACTACATATAAATGAGTCGCTCCCCCCCCCCCAGGTGGCATTCTCTTTTTGTTCCTCAAATGCTCAACTGGTTATAGCTATGAAACAAAGAGGATTTTTTTTATTTTTGCCCTCACCTTGCCAGATTCATGTGGCTAGCCATACAGGTTCAGCCTTTTTGCTGTGATGAAGCCCCTCTGTTCGGTTGTAAAACTTCCATAAGAGGGAGACCCCCAGGTCCAGATACTGGGGGGGGTGGGATACTGGCCTCTGGATGCAGGTGAAACCATTCTGCCTTTTGGTTGGGTTGGGACTGATCCAGTCTCTCCTCCCTGGTGAGTTGTGGCCCCACACACACATTTTTGTTAGTCTGGCTTTGGGTATGTTGGTTTCCCTTGCAAATATGTTGGAATATTTTGTCAGGGCTGCCCCCTTCCAAGATGGCTCCTTGTCTGCTTTCTCTAGCTGGACTGTGCTTTCAGTCGGCAGGGAGCAACAAGATGATGTTGGGGTTAACTGCTGGCCTGCTGTAGTAGCGGCCGGGAGCCCCAGGCGGCTGCCTGGGAATGGATTGGTGGCCACCTGTTCAGGAATGGAGCCTCTAAACTTTTTCACTATTTTGCTTAAGAATCTGTCTATCTACCTATCTATCTATAATAAATAGGTGTCTGCACTTGGGCAATAATTACATTGGGACCTAATGTTTATAGAATCTGATATGATCACTTAGCCCCCGTTCACACCGAATCATCATTGCATTTTGCACTGCCAATGTCATTGCTGCTTGCGACTTCATTTAACAGAAGTCTATGCAAGACACAATGAAATGGGTAAAAAGTAGTGCATGATCTTTTGTGTGTGCAGTAGGGAACCAGCTGTGTGTTGCGGGTGGGCAGGAGGCAGGGAAGTCAGAGCAGGTACCTGTGAGAAAAAGGTACCTGCTCTCAGAAAAAATAAAAACACAAACTTTGTTAAACTGGGGTAGGGGAGAGAATGAGTGGAACTTTACTCTTAAGTAAAGTTCCGCTTTAAGTAATTCACCCAGTATGAGCTTGCTAATCCATAGAACACAACGATGACAGAATATTCCTCAGCGATCGGATACTAAAAGTTGTTATTTTCCCTAATGCATAGAAAACTTCAGATTAAGGCTAATTTAGGTAAAGGAGTGGGGAATCTTCACCCAATACATTTTATGTGAATAGTCACAATAATTATCCAATCATGTGAAAAGCAAATTCCTGATCACCTTAATTCCTTGTGGGTCTTCTTCTGTGAGGCTGCATATATGCATACATGTGCAGGGCCAGACCGGCCTACCGGGATACCAGGAAATTTCCCGGTAGGCCGACTGCCCTGGGGCCGCTTTGAGAGGTGGCTGCAGTGCTCTCCTCCCTTCCTCTGTCCTCCGGCTCCTCTTCTTGTATGACACGGAGCTCGGTCTGTGTGTGTAAGGCGGCGCTGTAACAAGGTTGCACCCCCTAGACCGGCTCGTGTGATAGTCTTCTAGATGGAAAACTGATTGAATCAGTGTTCCGCCTATCACATGAGCTGGTCTAGGGGGGCGGGACCTTGTTACAGCACCTCCTTACACACACAGACCCAGCTCCGTCTCTGCTAACATTGGTGTGTCTGATCCAGGAAATGATGAGGCTGCAATTGGTAGGCACAGAGGCAGCAATGGCTGGCACACAGAGGCTGCATTGGTGGGCACACAGAGGCTGCAATGGCTGGCACACAGAGGCTGCAATGATGGGTACACAGAGGCTGCAATGGCTGGCACACAGAGGCTGCAATGGCTGGCACACAGAGGCTGCAATTGTGGGCACGCAGAGGCTGCAATGGCTGGCACACAGAGGCTGTAATGGCAGGCACACAGAGGCTGCAATGGTGGGCACACAGAGGCTGCAATGGTGGGCACACAGAGGCTGCAATGGCTGGCACACAGAGGCTGCAATGGTGGGCACACAGAGGCTGCAATGGTGGGCACAGAGGCTGCATTGGTGGGCATGGTGAGGCTGCATTGGTGGGCACAGTGAGGCTGCATTGATGGGCACAGCAAGTCTGCATTCATGGGCACAGCGAGGCTGCAATTATGGGCACAGCGAGGCTGCAATTATGGGCACAGTGAGGCTGCAATGATGGGCACAGTGAGGCTACATTGATGAACACCATAAAGCTGCATTTGATGGGCACCATAAAGCTGCATTTAATGGGCACAGTGAGGCTGAAATGATGGGCACAGTGAGGCTGCATTGATGGGCACAGTGAGGCTGCATTTGATGGGCACTGATGAGCCTGCATTGATCTCTTGTACCATGTCTGCAGTCTCTGGCCATCTCTTGTACCATGTCTGCAGTCTCTGGCCATCTCTTGTACTGTGTCTGCAGTCCCTGACCATCCTTAGTATGATGGCATCAGTCTCTAACCATCTCCTGTACCATGCCTGCAGCCTCTGACACCTACTGTATCATGTCTGCAGCTTCTGACATCTACTGTATCATGCTTGCAGCCTCTGACCATCTCTTGTATCATGTCCGCAACATCTGACCATCTCTTGTATCATGTACGCAACCTCTGACCATCTCTTGTATCCTGTCCTCAGTCTCTAGCCATCTCTTGTATCATGTATTCAGTCTCTAGCCATCTCTTGTATCATGTTCTCAGTCTCTAGCCATCTCTTGTATCATGTCCTCAGCCTCTAGCCATCTCTTGTATCATGTCCTCAGTCTCTAACCATCTCTTGTACCATGTTTGCAAATTCTGACCATCTCTTGTCTTATATCATGTTTTCAGTCTCTGAGGGGGAGTCTGGAGAGGAGTCAAGAGTGGGAGTGCCTCCTGGATGGGGGTCATGGGAGAAGTAAAACACGTGGACTGTGGAGAGGAGATAGGGTAAAACCAGAGTAGCCAACCTCAGAGTCACCAACAAGGGGGCACTAATATAAAGGTTTCCCCCTTATATCAGTAACCCCCCCATTCTTTCTGCAGAAGGTGGTCTCTGGAAACCAGAGTCGTCCCCCCCCCACGTTCCTGGGGTGCCCCTTGATGATGGACCGATTTTACCACTTTTAATTGGAATCTGCTTTTATATATATGTATATGTATATATATATATATATATATATATATATATATATATATATATATATATATATATATATACATATATATATATATATATATATATATATATATATATATATATATATATAAAAAGCCCTATGTGCTTTTATATCTGCCTTCTATATAAATATATATATATATATATATATATATATATATATATATATATATATATATATATATATATATATATATTACACTCTTCAAATGGGCTTTAAAATGCATGGTTTTCTCCAGCATGGATCTACCCAAATTCTTTTAAAGCTTGGACAACATCAGGCATTCAGACACTAAATGACTTCATAGCATCTAAATCATTCCTTTCATTCCCATCGCTTAGAGAAAAATATGATCTACCAAACTCTGAGATATTTAGATATCTCCAAATCAAAAATTTCTATACACCATTCCTAAAAGGGGATACACCATTATCCCAATTATCCATTTTTGAATCAATCTGTACAAAAGATCCATTTGCTAAAGGTACAATTTCATCACTTTATAATCAATTATATGGAGTAGCAAATCTTAATAGACCCTCTTACGTTCAGAGGTGGGAGGAGGACCTGGGACGAACTTTAGAAGACACGGACTGGTCTAATATATGGCTCACATCTAAGTCATCTTCACCCAACATCTTGGCACTGAAGACAAATTATAAAGTCCTAACTCGCTGGTACCTTGTACCTGCTAGAGTGGCAAAATATTCACCTAATACCTCAACTCTTTGTTTTCGAGGATGCCCAGAAATAGGCACATATTTACACATATGGTGGACGTGCCCAGTAATCCAAACCTTCTGGAAGGAAGTCTTTGTGATTGCATCTAAAATATTTAAAAAAATAATACAACCAGATCCATATTTAACTTTACTTAATCTAAAACCGGAATGGTTAACACTCTCTCAATTCAAACTTATGATCCAACTAATAACGGCTGCAAAACAAACAGTGGCCAAGGCATGGAAATCTCCTACATTGGTACTAGCAGAAACAATTCACAGAATGAATAATACAATGTCCCATGCTAAGATGGTAGCCATCGATCAAAATCAAATTCCAAAATTTGAAAAACTTTGGCATCCTTGGATAAAACAACAGTTCCTGTCAAATTTCAATGACTCAATGGCAACAGGATGCCATGGTAACAGATTAAATGACTTACAGAGACACCCATGCTAAGGCTTCAAAGAGAACTAAAAAGAATAATAAGCTGACGAACGGGACAACCTTGTGGACCATACCTCTACCTTTCAACCCTTTTTCTTCTTTCTCTTTCCTTTTCTCCACCTTACGATTAAAGCTCATTATCAGAATTTATTTGACCTATATACACTCTACTTGTAAACAATATGTATAGTAGGTATAAATCATTTAAATACCTACAAAAGTAACTAAGGAAATGATATATATCTTTAATTTAGGTTTACGTGAACCCAATGTTTAATATTTGAAATTTCATGATATTTACCTATATAAACCCTACTGTAAAACAATGAGCTTACTTTATAGATCCTTGTAAACTTACTTTATGTATCTTTATGTATCTTTATAACATTGTATACTCAATAAACTTCTTTTGACAAGGAAAAATGCATGGTTTTCCCTTTCACGAACAAGGAAATAATGACGTTTTGATGGTTTTGATGTTGGACTGGTATAATAATGCTATGGGGCTGTTATGACATTTTTCCAGGGCTGGTTTTTATTCCCAGTCCGGCCCTGTACATGTATTTGTGCTTGGAGAGCGCTGCACCAAGACCCCAGGGGTTTGTACCAGTGATCTGAAACTAGGAGCCTTAGTTCCCGATCAACAGATCACTGTGATAGGCTCACAGCGATCAGTCACTGTACAGCCTGACTGTGTGTGTTTTCTTTTCTAAATAAAGAGAAAAATACATTGTACCTTTTCCTCCTTGCCAGAGGAGAAAAATGTAAAGAAACAAAAGCGTGTGAGCCCCCCCCCAAAACAAAAAAAATTGTTAGACCAGGGTTTGATCTAGGTCAGCATCAGGGTCAAGGTCAGAGTCAAAGGCCAGGGTTAATGGTCATGGTCAGTGTATATTAGGTGGGATAAAAAAATATATATATATTTTTTAAATTTGTATGTGTCAGTTATTGTCAGGGTGCTTTAGGTAGAACAAAAAAAATCTAAATGTGCACCATTATTTTTGGGTCGAACTACGGGTACAAATAACATGCACATATGTAGCATCACTGTGACTGTCAGGAGCAGAATTTATTTTGAGTTGTCCTTTGGTGGTAGGTTGTGGTAATAGCAAGAAATATAAAGCATATTTAAAAAAATGTTTTTTTACTATTTTGGGCTAGTTTTCCTTTGTAAATAATAATTAAAAAAAATCAGGAGATATCCATTACCAAATGAAAGCCAAATGTGTCCTGAAGCAACAAGTAATACATTGCATCTGGAAAGTATTCACAGTGCTTCACTTTTTCCACATTTTGTTATGTTACATCCTTATTCCAAAATGGATTCAATTCATTATTTTCCTCAAAATTCTACAAACAATACCCCATAATTACAATGAGAAAGAAGTTTGTTTGAAATCTTTGCGAATCTCCTAAAAATAAAAAACGATAAAATCACATGTACATAAGTATTCGCAGCCTTTGTCATGGCACTCAAAATGTAGCTCAGGTGCATCCTGTTTCCATTGATCATCCTTGAGATGTTTCTACAACTTGATTGGAGTCCACCTGTGAATAATTTAGTTGATTGGTTATGACTTGGAAAGACACACACCTGTCTATATAAGGTCCCACAGTTAACAGTGCATGTCAGAGCACAAACCAAGCCACGAAGTCCAAGGAGTTGTCTGTAGACCTCTGAGACAAGATTGTATTGAGGCACAGATCTGGGGAAGGGCACAGAAACATTTATGCAGCATTGAAGGTCCCAACGAGCACAGTAGCCTCCATCATCTGTAAATGGAAGAAGTTTGGAACCACCAGGACTCTTCCTAGAGTGGGCCGCCCAGCCAAACTGAGTTGGGAGAAGGGCCATAGTCAGTCATTCGCACAGAGCTCCAGCATTTCCCTGTGGAGAGAGGAGAAACTTCCAAAAGAACAACCATCTCTGCAGCACTCCACCAATCAGGCCTGTATGGTAGAGTGGCCACATGGAAGCCACTCCTCAGTAAAAGGCACATGATAGCCCACATATAGGGATGAGCTTCGTGTTCGAGTCGAACCCATGTTCGACTCGAACATCGGCTGTTTGATCGTTCGTCGAATTGCGAACGATATGGGCCGTTCGCGCCAAATTCGTGTGGCGCGTCACGGCCCATAATTCACTGCGGCATCGCAGTGCATTGCTTGCTGATGATTGGCCAAGCATGCACTATGACCCGCATGCTTGGCCAATCACAGCGCCGCCTTAACAGAGAGCTATAATTGGCCAAAGCCAAGGAGGCTTTGGCCAATTATGGCTCAGGGGATTTAGTACACGCCCCACACTATATAAGGCCGCCTGCACGGCGGCCCTGTGCAGTGTGTTCCGGTGTGCTTAGAGAGAGAGAGAGACAGTGTCATTTCATTTGAGTTAGCTAGATTAGGCAGGACAGTCAGTCAGTTAGCTGCACTTAAAGTGTATTGTGTATATATATGCATCCCAGGTGTTGCATATATATATATATATACACTGTATTCAGTTTAGCTAGATCCATTCCTGTTATCTTCTAGACTATTTACATTTAGTGCAGTGCGTCCTGCTCACAGTGTTCAGCTAGATCCGTTCCTGTTATATTCCTACTGACAGGCAGGCTTGTCTTGTTACAGCATTTTGAAGAAAATTACTGGTGTTCTTTTGATCCTATTAGTACCACAGTCAGGCAGCTAGACTATTTACATTTAGTGCAGTGCGTCCTGCTCACAGTGTTCAGCTATCTGTTATCTTCTTACTGACAGGCAGGCTTGTCTTGTTACAGTATTTTAAAGAAAATTACTGGTGTTCTTTTGATCCTATTAGTACCACAGTCAGGCAGCTAGACTATTTACAGTTAGTGCAGTGCGTCCTGCCCACAGTGTTCTGCTAAACCTACAAGTAAGTGGGGTGCGTCCTGCTCACAGTGTTCAGCTAAACCTACAAGTTAGTGGGGTGCGTCCACCTCACAGTGTTCAGCTAAACCTACAAGCTAGTGGGGTGCGTCCTGCTCACAGTGTTCAGCTAGATCCGTTTCTGTTATCTTCTTACTGACAGGCAGGCTTGTCTTGTTACAGTAAATACAGCTACCTGAAGAAAATTGCTGGTGTTCTTTTGATCCTATTAGTACCACAGTCAGGCAGCTAGACTATTTACAGTTAGTGCAGTGCGTCCTGCTCACAGTGTTCTGCTAAACCTACAAGTTAGTGGGGTGCGTCCTGCTCACAGTGTTCAGCTAAACCTACAAGTTAGTGGGGTGCGTCCACCTCACAGTGTTCAGCTAAACCTACAAGCTAGTGGGGTGCGTCCTGCTCACAGTGTTCAGCTAGATCCGTTTCTGTTATCTTCTTACTGACAGGCAGGCTTGTCTTGTTACAGTAAATACAGCTACCTGAAGAAAATTGCTGGTGTTCTTTTGTTCCTATTAGTACCACAGTCAGGCAGCTAGACTATTTACAGTTAGTGCAGTGCATCCTGCTCACAGTGTTCTGCTAAACCTACAAGTTAGTGGGGTGCGTCCTGCTCGCAGTGTTCAGCTAAACCTACAAGTTAGTGGGGTGCGTCCACCTCACAGTGTTCAGCTAAACCTACAAGCTAGTGGGGTGCGTCCTGCTCACAGTGTTCAGCTAGATCCGTTCCTGTTATCTTCTTACTGACAGGCAGGCTTGTCTTGTTACAGTATTTTAAAGAAAATTACTGATGTTCTTTTGATCCTATTAGTACCACAGTCAGACAGCTAGACTATTTACAGTTAGTGCAGTGCGTCCTGCTCACAGTGTTCTGCTAAACCTACAAGTTAGTGGGGTGCGTCCTGCTCACAGTGTTCAGCTAAACCTACAAGTTAGTGGGGTGCGTCCACCTCACAGTGTTCAGCTAAACCTACAAGCTAGTGGGGTGCGTCCTGCTCACAGTGTTCAGCTAGATCCGTTTCTGTTATCTTCTTACTGACAGGCAGGCTTGTCTTGTTACAGTAAATACAGCTACCTGAAGAAAATTGCTGGTGTTCTTTTGATCCTATTAGTACCACAGTCAGGCAGCTAGACTATTTACAGTTAGTGCAGTGCGTCCTGCTCACAGTGTTCTGCTAAACCTACAAGTTAGTGGGGTGCATCCACCTCACAGTGTTCAGCTAAAGCTACCTGTAGAAGGTTGGTGGTGTTCTCATACTACAGGCAGGCAGTTGATTTTGCTAGCTGCAGTATCAGTACATATATATATATATATATATATATATATCCAGCTTAGTACAGCTACAGGCCATTAGTATGTCTGGAAGGCCAAGAAGGAGAGGCAGACAGTCACAAGCCAATAAGAGAGGGCAAGCAGGCTCTGTGTCTAGTGCTGGTCGTGGAGACGGTGCATCCTCATCAGCACGTGGCCATGGGACACGCTTGGCCTTTTTTTCAGCAGCTGGCCATGTTGAGCCGCAACATGCGGAAGACTTGGTCGAGTGGATGACCAAGCCGTCCTCATCCTCCTCATCCTCTCTCACCCATACCCAGGGTACTTTGTCTGGCAAAGCAGCGGCCTCTTCCCTCGGCTCAATGTCATCAGTGACTCCTTCCCTAGCCCCACCATGTCCTCCTGAGGAGTCCCTCGAACTGTTTGACCACAGTGTTGGGTACATGCTCCAGGAGGATGCCCAGCGTTTGGAAGGCTCTGATGATGATACTGAGCTCGATGAAGGCAGTAACACGAGCACGGACAGAGGGGGTGCCCAAGAAGGACAGCAATCTGGCAGTCATGCTCCCCCTGCTGCAGCATACTGCCAGGTTTGCTCCAGTGATGAGGAGGGAGGGGATGATGAGGTCACTGACTCAACGTGGGTGCCTGATAGGAGAGAGGAGGAGGAGGAGGAGGAGGAGGCGGCACATCACCAACGAGGCAGGATGCCCTCCAGGGGCCAGCCTAAGGGCAGCACATTGACTGCATCACACCCCAAAGCTCCACATGTGCAGGGCGCTGCAGTCTCTGCGCGTTATTCAAAAAGTTCTTTGGTGTGGGCCTTTTTTGAGACGAGTGCATCAGATCGCACCGCTGCTATTTGCAACATATGTCTCAAGCGTATCTCGCGTGGCCAAAACATCTCCCGCTTGGGTACCACATGCTTGACCAGACATATGTTGACCTGCCATGCAGTTCGTTGGCAAGCGTATCTAAAAGACCCACACCAAAGAACAAAGAGGACCTCTGCTTGCTCCTCATCAGCTGAGATTTCCAACCCCACTAGACCTTCAGTCCTCTCTGAGACCTGCACTGAGAGGAATGAAGGTGTAGAATTAGGTGTGTCACAGCCACGTACTTGTGGGCAATCTGATTTTGGTACACCGACGTCAGATTGTACCAGGCAAATTTCCCTGCCCCAGCTGCTGCACCGCCGAAAGAAGTTTGCTCCCAGCCATCCACATGCCCAACGGTTGAATGCTAGCTTGGCAAAATTGCTAGCACTTCAACTGCTGCCTTTTCAGTTGGTAGACTCTGCCCCCTTCCGTGAGTTTGTGGAATGTGCGGTTCCTCAGTGGCAGGTACCCAAACGCCACTTTTTCTCACGGAAGGCGATTCCGGCTCTCTACCAGCATGTGGAAGGCAATGTCCATGCCTCGCTGGACAGGGCGGTCAGCGGTAAGGTGCATATTATCGCTGACTCATGGTCCAGCAGGCATGGACAGGGACGTTACCTAAGTTTCACGGCACATTGGGTGACTCTGCTGGCAGCTGGGAAGGATGCAGGACAAGGTGCAGTAGTGTTGGAGGTTGTTCCGCCACCACGCCTCCAAAATGCTAATGATTGTGACACACCTCTCTCCTCCACCCCCTCCTCTTCTTATTCCTCCATGGCCTCTTCCTCGGAACCAGCGGTGCTCCGTAGTCGTTCAAGGGGCTACGCAAGTACGCAGGCCAAAAGATGCCATGCGGTGCTTGAGCTGGTGTGCTTGGGGGACAGGAGCCACACTGGGGCAGAGGTTCTGTCAGCTCTGCAGGGGCAGGTTCAGAGGTGGTTGAAGCCACGCCAACTTAAGGCAGGAATGGTGGTTTGCGACAATGGCACCAACCTCCTCTCTGCCCTCCGACAGGGACAAATGACCCATGTGCCCTGTTTGGCTCACGTCCTTAACTTGGTGGTGCAGCGGTTCTTGGGCAGGTACCCGGGCTTACAGGATGTCCTGAGGCAGGCCAGGAAAGTCTGTGTGCATTTCCGCCGGTCATATAATGCCAGTGCTCGGCTGACGGACCTCCAAAAGGAGTTTAACCTGCCCAAGAACCGCCTAATCTGTGACATGCCCACCAGGTGGAACTCAACGTTGGCCATGCTGCAGCGGCTGCACACGCAGCAGAGGGCCATCAATGAGTACCTGTGCGACTATGGCACCAGGACAGGGTCAGGGGAGCTTGGTTTTTTTTCCCCACGCCAGTGGGCCATGATCAGGGATGCATGCACTGTCCTGTCACCATTTGAGGAGGCCACGAGGATGGTGAGCAGTGACAGTGCATGCATCAGTGACACTGTCCCCCTTGTCCACCTGTTGGAGCACACGCTGCGTGGAATAATGGACAGGGCACTTGAGGCAGAACAGAGGCAGGAAGAGGAGGACTTCCTTAGCTCTCAAGGCCCCCTTTATCCAGACAGTGTTCCTGCGTGCCCGCCGATCACACAGGAAGAGGACGAGGAGGAGGAGGAGGAAGATTGTGTCAGTATGGAGGTGGAGCCTGGCACTCAGCATCAGCAGCAGTCTTTAAGGGATCAGTCCCAAGAAACACATGGACTTGTACGTGGCTGGGAGGAGGTGGCTGCGGACCATGTCGTCCTTAGTGACCCAGGGGACTCCGGACCGAATGCCTCAGCACACCTACGCTGCATGGCCTCCCTGATCCGGCAAAGCCTGCGTAAGGATCCTCGTATTCGTGGTATCAAGGAGAAGGACCAATACTGGCTGGCAACCCTCCTTGATCCACGTTACAAGGGTAAGGTTGCGGACCTTATCTTACCATCGCAGAGGGAGCAGAGGATGAAACATCTTCGGGAGGCCTTGCAGAAAGGTCTGTGCAACGCGTTCCCAGAGACTGGGAGGTTACAAACTCCTGTTTCTGGACAACGTGTTGCTGAGGCTTCGGTCAGTCAAAGAAGGAGAGGTGGAGAAGGTGGCCGTCTGACCGGTGCGTTCAGACAATTTTTTGGTCCGCAGCCCCAAGGTATGATCGGTTCCAGCAACCATCGCCAGCGTCTGTTTTACATGGTGCAGGAATACCTAGGGGCAAGATCAGACTTGGACACCTTTCCCACTGAAAATCCTCTGGGTTACTGGGAGGATGGATCACTGGCCAGAGCTTGCACAGTATGCAATTGAGCTACTGGCCTGTCCTGTATCCAGCGTTCTTTCAGAACGCACATTCAGTGCTGCTGGAGGCGTGGTAACCGATCACAGGGTGCGTCTGTCCACTGACTCGGTCGATCGACTGACCTTCATAAAAATGAATGAGTCTTGGATCACCACCAGCTACCAAGCACCTGATGCTGATGTAACCGAATAATTTTTTTTGAAATCTCAGATCCCTTCAAAGACTGCCTATGCTGATGCTGAGTGACTATCCCTGAGTAATTATCCTCTTCCTCCTCAATCATCACGCTGATAGCTTGTAAGAACATTTTTGGTTCTG
Source organism: Aquarana catesbeiana (assembly GCF_042186555.1). Taxonomy (NCBI): domain Eukaryota; kingdom Metazoa; phylum Chordata; class Amphibia; order Anura; family Ranidae; genus Aquarana; species Aquarana catesbeiana. The sequence continues at coordinate 135,114,446 of NC_133334.1, read as the reverse complement.
GGTGCCACCACCAGTGCCTAAGGCACAATTTTTCAGCCCCTGTTTAACAGGGGCGTGTAATTACGATTTTTGATGTAATACTTTGCAGCAGGGCTCGTTCCTGCATTCCAACTAGAGTGTCTGTGAGGGGTTGCAGTGTTGTGGCACCAGCACCAGTGCCTAAGGCCCAATTTTTCAGCCCTTGTTTAACAGGGGCGTGTAATTACAATTTTTGATGCAATACTTTGCAGCAGGGCTCGTTCCTGCATTCCAACTAGAGTGTCTGTGAGGGGTTGCATTGTTGTGGCACCAGCACCAGTGCCTAAGGCCTAATTTTTCAGCTCCTGTTCAACAGGGGCATGTAATTACAATTCTTGATCTAATATTTCACAGCAGAGCCCTGTGAGGGCTTACAGTGTTGTGGCCACAGCAACACCTAAGGCCCAAATTTCTGCTGAGTATATAGGGCAGGACCCTACTTTCAAACAACTAACTTACAAACAACTCCTACTTGCAAACGGAAGGAGACAACAGGAAGTGAGAATAAATCTACCCCTAGGAAGGGAAATTCTCTCCTGTAAGAGTTAATATGGGAAAAACATTTCTCCTTTCCACTGATGCTTTCCAATCCATTGGGACAAAAAGTGAGGTGAAATCTTCTGAAGAGGAGGAAAGACAGCAAAACAAATGTCACAGGGGTGATAACCCTTCCCTATGTTTTCCAAAAAGCTTAAAAAAGATTTTTTGGCTGGAGCTAAACACGTTAAAAATGTACCCGTTCAAAATTACAAAGAGATTCTACTTAACAACAAACCTACAGCCTGTATACTGCTGTTCAGAGTATATAGGGCCTGGTGGCCCCACACCTTTCCTTATTTTAATTTGGGTGCGGGGTTCCCCTTAATATCCATACAAGACCCAAAGGGCCTGGTAATGGACTGGGGGGTACCCATGCCGTTTGTCTCACTGATTTTCATCCATATTGCCAGGACCCGACATTACATTAAACCCGTTTTAAATGAGATTTTTTCCTTTAAAAATGACATTTGGTGCAGGGACTGTTCTAAACACGGGAAACACGCGTCACTTTACAGGCGTACTATAGACACCCCTCAGGTACGATATTTAAAGGAATATTTCACTTTTTTTTTTTTACTTTAAGCATCATTAAAATCACTGCTCCCGAAAAAACGGCCGTTTTTAAAAGTTTTTTTTGCATTGATACATGTCCCCTGGGGTAGGACCCGGGTCCCCAAACCCTTTTTAGGACAATACCATGCAAATTAGCCTTTAAAATGAGCACTTTTGATTTCGAACGTTCGAGTCCCATAGACGTCAATGGGGTTCTAACGTTCGTGCGAACTTTCGGTCCGTTCGCAGGTTCTGGTGCGAACCGAACCGGGGGGTGTTCGGCTCATCCCTACCCACATAGAGTTTGATAAAAGGCACCTGAACGACTCTCAGACCATGAGAAAGAAAATTCTCTGATCTGGTGAAACAAAGATTGATCTTTGGCTTGAAATGAAAGTGTCATGTCTGAGGGAAATCAGGCACCGCTCATCACCTGGCCAATACCATCTCTACAGTAAAACATGGTGGCAGCAGCATCATGCTGTGGGGATGTTTTTCACCTGCAGGAATTGGGAGACTAGTCAGGATCGAGGGAAAGATGAATGCAGCAATGTACCGAGACATCCTTGATGAAAACCCTCTCCAGAGCGCTCTGGACCTCAGACTGGGGCAAGGGTTCATTTTCCAAAAGGACAACAACCATAAGCACACAGCCAATATAACAAAGGAGTGGCCATGGGACAACTCTGTGAATGTCCTTGAGTAGCCCAGCCAGAGCCCAGACTTGAACCCAATTGAACATCTCTGGAGAGACGCTCCCCATCCAACCTGATAGAGCTTGAGAGGTCCTGCAAAGAAGAATGTGGGAAATTCCCCAAAAATAGGTGTGCCAAGCTTGTAGCATCATACTCAAAAAGACTTGAGGCTGTAATTGGTGCCAAAGGTGCTTCAACAAAGTATTGAACAAAGGCTGTGAATACCTATATGCATGTGATTTTTTTTAATAAGTTAGCAAAGATTTCAAACCAACTTAATTCACGTTGTCATTATGAGGTATTGTTTGTAGAATTTTGAGGAAAATAATGCATTTAATCCATTTTGGAATAAGGCTGCAACACAACAAAATGTGGAAAAAAGTGAAGCGCTGTGAATACTTTCCGGGTGCACTGTAATCCATGTGGATACACTAAGTAGTTGTAATTATATGTACAGTTTTACTAAAACATGTCAAAGTTGAAAAATTGTGTTCAGGTGTTTTGATTTCTTTTACCTTTGTCATGAAAGGGTTAAATACCCATTCATGTACAAATGAAAAAAGAAAACAGGAATTTCCTTTTTATTGGATAACTAAAGTGAACATTTTCACAATGCTGAGATTTTAAACTCTCTAGTAAGTCAATCTCATGTTTTTTCAAAGTTTATTTAAAATGTTACTAGACCCAGGAGCCTGTATTCACTATGTCTGGTCTCCCACAGTACACAGACAGATAATGGAAAAACAATTATTTTAGTAAATATAAACTGCTAAATAGATTTTCTCATTAGCAGTACATAGCAGTCTTTTGACTTCTGTCAGGGTATAGAGAAAGCTTGTAGGAGGTGTTTTCATTCTACTCTGACTGTCCTATGAGGATGCAGGTCCCCTGACCCTCTGTCTGAACAGGGCTGATTGGCCCTGTGCCGATCACATGCACCCTCCCAATATAAATAAAAAACTCTCTAGCAATATACATCAAACTGAGCATGTGTAGGGTGACTCCAAAGGTTCTGTCTGATCAGGAGATGGGTTGGGGACTGTGGAAGAAGGGGAGGATTAGAGGAGCTAGGATCAAACAGCGTTTTTACACAATTCAGATGATTAACCCCTTAGGTTTCACAGTGAGTATAACAAGCATGCTTTACTGCATATATCGACTGATTTTACTGTTGTGGGTTTAGTAACACTTTAACCTCCCTGGCGGTATGATTATTTCGGATTTTAGGAGCTGAAAGCGGTACTATTATTTTGCATGGAAATTTGGCGTTTTATATTGTAGGTCTGTAAATCTTAACAATAACACACTTAAATCTGTCCAAACCAAAGTCTAGTAGATATCCCGGGTATGATAAAGTTTGAAACACAAAAACATAAATTATAATATAATAAATAAAAATAAATAATAAAAAAAAAAAAAAAAATAGTAATAAAATAAATTTCCCCACAATTCACTATCACTCAATTCTGCAAGTGTTCTAATTTACTATCGCTGTTTTCTAGCTGGTCTAAAGCCACTTTTGACGTAAAGGGACACGTTTTGGTTGCTATGGACAATCTCCAGTTTCCAGGCAGAAAGAACAGTGTATATCATGTAAAACTGCATGCAGGGCATGGGACAAAGCACTGGGGACAAAAGGGGTGTGAAATCATTTCATACAGTACTGTAATCTGTAAGATTACAGTACTGTATGTGTTATGATTTTTACTTTTTTTTTAATTTGCCACCAGGCTCCGCCCCCGTGCGTCGCGCCGCTCGCAGGGAACGGAGCCTGGCACGGAGAGGCTTCGGAGGAGGACGGAGCCCTCGGACACTGCGAGTGACATCGCAGGATCCCGGGGACAAGGTAAGTAACGCCGCCCCAGGATCCTGCAATGCGATCCCGAGTGTGGCTCGGGGTTACCGCTAATGGTACTGAATTTTAACCCCGAGCCACACTCGGGAAAACCGCCAGGGAGGCTACGGCCTCATGCACACAGACGTTTTTACAGCCGCGTTTCTGAGCGTTTTTTACAGCTTAAAAACGCCTGTCTATGTTAGTCTATGGATTCATGCCCACCTAGACGTTTTTGAGCTGCAAATGGCATAGGCGTTTTTAAGCTGTAAAAAAAAAACAGGACCAGTGCGTTCCGTGGCGCGGCGCTAGAGCTGTAAAAACGCGAAACGTGTTTCGTTTTTTCGCGTTTTTCAGCTCCGACGTTTTTTTGCTCAAAAAAGATGATTGGACACTGTAATCTCTGTCAAAACAGGAAATTCCTGTCTGGACATTAGATTACCCAAGAGTCCTTTGCACAGCCGTGTGACTGTGGTTAGTGTGTTCAAGATGGCAAGTTCTGTGTCACAAGTGGAGCTGATAAGTGCTGTACAGGCCCATCCTGAACTGTGGGATGTGGCACATCCACTTCATGGAGACCACATCCGCAAAGTAAAAGCCTGGGAGGATATCAGTGCTGCCATTACCCCTGGCTGGGAAGAATTATGAAATGCAGAAAGAAAGGAAATAAGTAAGTCTATTTTCCTTGAATGCATGATCTGTTTGTGTGTAATGTAAACGAAGATTGCATATTTAACCCTTTGTTTTCCATGTTATTTTAGGCAAAATTATATAGCGCCGCTGGAAGTCCCTACTTGACCATGTCAGGAGGCACCTCACGGACGAGGACAAGGCAGCACGTAGTGGAGCACCAGCGCCAGCTAAGAGACCACACGTGTACCACACAAATCTTCTCTTCTTACGGCAAAATATGCTGACCCATACCAGACCGTAAGTTTTTTTTTTCCATATATTTGCATGTACATTTCCATGTACATTGCTTTTCAGGCAGTATGTTCCATGGCTATTGTATCCACTTTCCGAACGTCACATGTACATATACGTTGGCAGAATGGCACGGCTGCACAAATGGGCGTACCTGTACGTCCCTTTTAAGTTGCCACCTTGGCGGCACGCTTTTCCGACCGCGGGTCCTGCGGACTCAATGTCCGCAGGCACACCGGTGATAGTCTCAGGGAGAGGAAGAGGTTAACCCATTCAATGCCAGTGTAATTTTTACAGTAATCATTGCAATTTTAATCGCACTGATCGCTGTAAAAATGACAATTTTCCCAAAAATGTGTCAAAATTGTCCAATGTGTCCACCATATTGTCGCAGTCAGGCTAAAAATCGCTGATCGCCCCCATTACTAATAAAATAAAAATTAGTTAGAAAAATGCCATAAAACTCTTCCCTATTTCATAGACGCTATAACTTTTGCCAAAAAAAACCTTATTAACTGAAATCTGTAGAAGAATACATATTGGCCTAAACCAAAAAAAATTTTAGATTTATTTATTTTTTGGCGGATATTTATTACTTAAAAAAATTAAAATTCAAAATAAAAAAAAAAAAAAATTACACTCTTTTTTATAGCTCCGAAAAAAACCCCCCAAAAAAACGCAGAGGTGATCAAATACCACCTAAAAAAAGATCTGTTTGGGGGAAAAAAGGACATAAATTTTTTGGGGAGCCAGGTTGCACGACCACCATTGTTAAAGCGACGCTGTGACAAATCGCAAAAAGTGCTCGGGTCTTTGGCCAGCTAAATGGTCCGGGCTGAAGTAGTTACGTTTATACATTTTGTATTGTCTGCAGGACAACTTCTAACATTAGACAGAGAGAGGTGGATGCAGAAGAGGCAGAGGTTCAGAGACCAAGCAGTCCCATGACGAGCACTGGATCTCCACGTCCAATCAGCGAGGGAGGTGTTGAGTGCACAGATGAGGTAACTGCTTAGGTCTGCCTGTCTATCTCATTGTCTGTCTGTCCATGTACATGTCAATGTAAACATTTTTGTTCTTTTGCAGGAATCGAGGGCTTTGGAATCAGTGTCTCCTGCCAGTCAGCAAGGTGGAGAGCAGCGCGGTCGTGGCAGTGTTCGTGGCCGTGGGCGTGGACGTCAGACGAGGGGCGGGTTCAATCCGGAGGCTGATGACAGAGTGCTAGCACTGCTGCAGGAAGTGCGGCAGGAGAGGCTCAGTATGGATGCGTTTTTAGACACCAACAACCCACGCGCCTGTTTCTGCCGCAGCATATACCACATCCTGGAGGACATTGGGGGAGACCAAGAGAAACTTTGTATGGATCGCATGTACCGTATTGCAATGCAATACCGACATGCAAAATTAAGTGGCGGGCCACCTTCATGCGATCCATATAATGTTTTTCATGATCCCCCAATGGCCCCTGGGACCTCAGCAGTGCTAGCACCCCCCTCTCACTATCAGCCCCCTCCTCAACGCCAACCACCACCTATCCCGTCCCAGACCTCGTTCTATACCCCACACTCCAATGCTGAATTTCCACCTTCCACCTCCCATTTTCAGCCCTCATACCCTGTACCCCGCTACCAGCAGGATTTTGGGAGTGATCGCCAGGCCCAAGCATTACCCTGTCCCCAATCCCCACATCCCCAAAGCGATCAAGCATCCACCACCACCTATCACCAGTTCTGATCCCAATCCTTTAATAAATATGTTTTTTGCTTGAAAATAAATGTGTTCAATTTGTCTTTTATATGATGCACAACAGCACTCCTTTGCACTCTGCTTGCCCTGAAGGCAGAGTGCAAAGGACTCTATCGTACTCTGTCTTCGGACAAGCGTAAGCTAGCTCTTTTTTGGGCTTAGCCTAGGCTTACCCCGAAGGCAGAGTCAAATTGACTTGTTGAACAATCATTGATAAATGGACATAAAAATAACAAACTTCAATTTTGAAATGCTTTATTTCAAAAAACACAAGAAAGCAAAGGTAGATGTATTCCAAATATTTTTTAGACATAATCATTCTGCCATGATACCTCTCCATCAGGGGATTCAAAAAATTCTGCAAATTGGTTTCGAATGCTCATGACACGTGCAGTTGAATGCAAGTCCATGAATTGAACCCTCTGAAGTTGGTTAATGGGCTCCTGTTCAACATTATTTCTGTCACTGTCCCGCAGAAAATTGTGCAGAACGCAGCATGCCAGGACGACTTTAATGGCGTTGTCAACATCCAATTGCATACTTGTCAGCAAAACTCGCCATTTGGCCGTGCACACCCCGAATGCACATTCAACAACACGTTGTGCACGGCTGAGCCGATAATTGTAGATTTTTTGTCGTCGGCTGAGACCATTGCCACTGTATGGCCTCATAAGATTTTCAGCCAGTCCAAAGGCCTCATCTGCCACCATGACTAATGGCAAGCTGGGTTCTTCAGTGCAGGGTAGAGGCCTGCTTTCAGGAATATTGAGTCGTCCCTCATGTAGTCGACGTCCGAAGGCTGACTCGCGGAATATGCGGGCGTCACCTTGGCTTCCATATGCTCCCACATCAACAAAAAGAAATTTAAGGTGTGCATCGGACAATGCCAGGAGGACCACCGAAAAATATTTTTTATAATTAAAATATGACGATACAGAGTGGGGAGGCTTCTTGACCCTGATTTGTTTCCCATCAAGGGCCCCTATACAATTTGGGAACTGAGTTTTTTTCCAAAAAGTGTCCACAACTGATTCCCAGATGTCTTCTGTTGGCTCTGGCATTACAATGTTATGCAATTCCTCCCATATTGCCACACATATTTCCTTTATTATTTTTGACACCGTTGGGAGGCCAAGGAGGAAGTAATGATGCAAGGAAGCATAACTTTGTCCCGTGGCAAGGAACCTAAGATAACATAATAAATTTAGTTATTGAAAGAGAAAAGCATAAACATAAGTCCTAACCCTACCCTTAAACCTAACCCTATCTCCTAACCCTATCTCCTAACCCTAACCCTATCTCCTAACCCTATCTCCTAACCCTAACCCTAACCCTATCTCCTAACCCTAACCCTAACCCTATCTCCTAACCCTAACCCTATCTCCTAACCCTATCTCCTAACCCTAACCCTATCTCCTAACCTTAACCCTGACCCTATCTCCTAACCCTAACCCTATCTCCTAACCCTAACCCTATCTCCTAACCCTATCTCCTAACCCTAACCCTATCTCCTAACCCTATCTCCTAACCCTAACCCTATCTCCTAACCCTATCTCCTAACCCTAACCCTATCTCCTAACCCTAACCCTAACCCTATCTCCTAACCCTATCTCCTAACCCTAACCCTATCTCCTAACCCTAACCCTAACCCTATCTTCTAACCCTATCTCCTAACCCTAACCCTAAACCTATCTCCTAACCCTAACCCTATCTCCTAACCCTATCTCCTAACCCTAACCCTATCTCCTAACCCTAACCCTAACCCTATCTCCTAACCCTATCTCCTAACCCTAACCCTATCTCCTAACCCTATCTCCTAACCCTAACCCTATCTCCTAACCCTAACCCTAACCCTATCTCCTAACCCTATCTCCTAACCCTAACCCTATATCCTAACCCTATCTCCTAACCCTATCTCCTAACCCTATCTCCTAACCCTAACTCTAACCCTATCTCCTAACCCTATCTCCTAACCCTAACCCTATCTCCTAACCCTAACCCTATCTCCTAACCCTATCTCCTAACCCTATCTCCTAACCCTAACCCTATCTCCTAACCCTATCTCCTAACCCTATTCCCTAACCCTGACCCTATTCACTAACCATAACCCATATGTGTATTCACTTACCTGAGTGTCACTAGCATCCGTTCCTCCGGTGACACAGGGCTACGCATCACAGTGTCCATCCTTGTGAGCCTTGGCCTGAGCCTCTCCAACAGGTCATCAAAGAGCGGCACTGACATCCTTGTAAAGTTAAGGAATTTTGTCGGATATGAGCGCAGTTGGGAATAAATATTGCCAAAATACCCCGTAGAAAATCGATTGGATACCATTGGATGCACCAAAAATTGACGTCTGCTGCTTCTCTCCTCCTCCTGTCTCCTTCTCCGCAGCCTCCGCAAAACAATCAGAAGGATTGCCTCATCGATCTTCTGGATGACAGGATCCATATTTCTCAGAAAAATACACAAAACTCAAACAGACTCTGAAACACTCTCTCCTCTCTCTCTCTCCTACCAAAATGGCACCGACACATTCTCATTAACATATTTTCTTTGGTTTCTGTGGCATTGTGGGAAATTTGGGAGTGTATATAGCTGAGAGATGTGTTTTTCATTAAAAAACGCTACTTATCGCTAAAGCTAAAAAACGTGCAAAAATGCGCAAAAACGCTAATGCAAAACGTGGTAAAAATCGCGTTTTTAACGCCGGTTTTTCCAGGCGTCGAACCTAGCTTTACAGCTCAATTTTTAAAATGTCCATGTGCATGAGGACTTATAAAGACAAAAAGGCTTTTCACTTTACAAGAAAAGTTGCGGTTTGCAAGGGAATTTTCCCCAGAGCTTAGTGAACGTGGTGAAAGTTCCCTTTGCAAGGAAAAAAAACAAAAAAAAAAACACATTTTTGCTTTCCTTACAAAGTGAACAACCTATTTGTCTTTAGTAAATCATTATAATTGCTATAAATACCGATGTCTTGCACTGATTTACCAGCTTTTTAAATGTGCCATGAATTATTACTTTTTTTTTTTTTTTACAAAATGAATTATTGCTTTTAGATCGATTTTTCGGGTTGATATAGCTGCTATATGTATGTGTTTTTTCTCTATTTTTTAATTCCATAAAGACTTTATTAGGTTTTAACAAGGTACAAAATATTATTGCCTGTTTACAACAGGCAATATTATCCAAGAAGAAAAACATTTGAGAACAGGTTTTTTTCAATATGTATAACATATAACATGGAAGAAAAAGATCAAACCGAATGTCCAGAAAGTACTTTTCCCTGAATCAGATGGCTGCTGGAGAGCACAACAGACTTTTTAGCTGCCATGCCAGCATCCTGCCCATTTACATGAATTCACACCGAAGATTGCTTGACATGCATAGCTTCATAGTAAAGAGCTGCTTTGCCTTTCTAGGTTGTTTCTGACAAAAATACTCTTTTTTGCTGCTACCTGATCCTTTCCATAAATATTTAAACACTATCTGCTTCCTTTACCATCAGCTTGGTTCACAATAAGATCTAAGTCTGATAATATGAGTTAACATATGATACACTCTGAGTTGCTGGTTTATGATCACTTGCATACTACACACCAAGGTAAACAGTTATCTGTATATTATTTGTATATTAGCTCACATTTCTTACAATTCATTCAATGCACCATCCCCATAGTTCATCAGAATTATCACCATTTAATTATTGTGCAACTAATTATTTTTAGTGATACCCATTTAACTTTAAATTTCCCTATATTTTTAACAGCCATCATATGTTTTAATATACATTTTAACCATATACCTACGCTGTTTTTTAAATATGCTAAAACACATGTATGTCTGATATACATTTTCATTTAGGGAGAACTGGGCAAAATATACTAGAAAAAAAAAGAGTACAGGCGGGCGTTTTACCACAAGAATTTGTAAATTAGGAAACCACAGATGACTTAGCAATTGACCAGAAGCAGGGCAATTTTGAATAGCAAAGCTTGGCCAATTTAACAGAGACAAAGAGTACAGGCTGAGGCTTTACTACAAGAATTTAGATACTGCAGAGGATACAGCAATGTAAAGTTGTTTGGCAGTGGCACAGTTTTAATTAGAAAGAATATGCCAAACCAGTGTATGTCTAACATTTTTTTTTTATTTCATTAGGATGGAGGTACAGGAAATATAGGTAATAGTGTGAGGTGATTTTGGTGCACACTGGTTTTGCTCTTAGTTGTGTTTCTGCTACAAACAAAATGGCAGGTATCAGGACAAATGGATAACAAAAATGATGCTGTACTTTTGAGCACCCAAACTTAAAAAAGGCCCTATCAACACACAATAAAAACAGACAAATATTAGACATTGATTTAAAAAAGGGCCTACAGATAAAGGTTATATACTTGTTACTATCATCATTTAAATAAATGAAAATACAGATTAATTACATGGAAAAAGTAAATATACTTATACAGTATACTACATTTACCACCACATCACATCAATGAAATAGCTATAAGTGTTTCAGCTTAGGTGCCAATGATTAGAACCTTCTTATAAAGTATGCAGATGAAACTGCCTTATTCATACCTCAGACACCTAGCAATTGCAATGTGTGGTGTCATTAATGTCAGTGTGCCAAGATCAAAAGAGCTCTCCTAGGCCCTCAGAAAGAAAGGTTGTGGATGCCTATGAGTTTGCCAATATATACAAAAAGATTGTCAAATTATATGAAATTAAAAATTCTACTGTAAGGAAAATAATTTACAAGTGGAGTAGATTTCCAACAACTGGTAATTGTTTAGGACTGGCCAACACTGGAAATTCGACCTAAGAGCTGAACGTTTGATGCTAAAAGATGTTTCCAAGAACCCTAAAATGTCTTGCAAGGTATTTATGTAATTCTTGCAACAGTTGTAGTCAAAGTGCATACATCTGTAATCAGAAATGTTTTGCACCAATTCAACTTGGATCAAACATGCGTTAGAAAAAAAAAAAACTTTGCTGTCCAAATTACATTACATTACAGCAAGATTACAGTTCACAATTTAAACAAATAAATAAAGACAATGCCTTCTGAAACAATGTGCTGTGGAAATGATTGTGGAAATGTTATAGTGTGGGATTTCCTTGCCACTTCAGAGCCTGGGCAGCATGCACTTATTGATTTAACTACATTATGCATTATATCAAAGTGTGCTTGATGAGAGAATGTGCGCCATCTGTGCTAAAAGTTGAAGTTGTACCAGTAAGTATCCTCTATATGTAGCTGATGTAGCTGAACAGACTTCCCTAAACCCCTGATAAGATGACAGTAAGCATCCAGGCCCCAGCACTCGCAGTTGATTACTGCATGAGCAGCTACTGGGGTTCTCACATGTAATCATCTATGTCGGGCCATACGCAAGTGTGAATGTGGCCTTAACCGCTGATTATTTCAAGGTGTTGCCTCTCCTGGCCAATTTGGTACCCACTTTCAACCAACCTCCTGCAACATCAGCTCTTGCCTGCTATGAAATCCCAAGACTGTAACATGGAAGCATCACCGGACACCCGAAACCACTGGCGCCACCAAGCAAGACATCACAGCGCTGCCTGGATGATCGCTTTGGATCCCTGTTGTCAATCTGACATGTGCCTGCTTTTATCCTGTTTTGAGTGAGCGCATTACTACTAAATTAAATATGTTACAATATTGCTGCACTTAGATTGGTGCTGCTTGTCTCTTTTTCACGGATATAGGAATTGCTTTCTGTACTGTAAATTTCCTATGAAAGGATTTATTATCTTTATTTTGTTGGAGATGGGGAGCATAATGAGATAAACTAATTATTCATTTTTAAAATACTTTATTCAGTTGTGAATAAACCCTAATAGTCATATCATTTGTAAACAATAAGGGAAAGTAAAAGGAAGAAGGGAAGTCTTAAGCTGGCATGTTACAGTAACTTTAATCAATAATTATGTGAGTAAATAAATTATTACAAGAGTGTTGTGGGATGCTTATTAGATTTCATTAGTCATGGTTAATAATGAATACAAATGATCCAGTATATGTATAGTATTTCATCACTGTTTAGTAAAGTTTAAGGGTAAACATTGGTAGAATTTCTGAATACTTGCCAAGGCAAATATAAATATAATAAAGCCTGACTCCTGGATGCTGTTAAACTTACCTATGCAGTGGGCTCCCCCCTGGGATTGCAAGAGTAAAATGCTCCTTTAGCAAGGTAGCTAAGGGAAGGTAATAAGAACAGAGGCACTCAGAAATGTGTGTGTGTGTGTGGGGGGTCCTCACTCTCCTCTTGTACAAGGCAGGACTGCTGGCCCTGCATTGTATGTGATGACATCAGAGAGCTTCAACCATCCGGCCAGCTAAGTGAAGCAGCTTTAGGGAAACATATGGTGAGGAGGAAGCTTCCAGGAGTGAGGAATAGCGTAAGTATTTAAATGCAATCCTTTTACTCAATAACCAAATGAGCATTTAACCTCTGCAGTGCAAAGGGAATCCCATGCATTAGTAATTGTCACATCAGTCTGGACTGGGGCTTTAAAGTTTAGCTAAATCCAAGAACAAAATGTAAAATATTGCAGCTTACCAGTTTTTAAATGTGTTGGCTGCCTTAAATGTTATTTTTCAAGCTAAAAAACTTTTTTAGCAAGTACAGTTACCTGCCATTGGATCTTACCAGAAATGCAGCATGTTAACTACTAATCCTATCACCCCCATGTAATGTACTGTAGATGAACAATGAAAAATACACTATACTACCAAAAGTATTGGGACGCCTGCCTTTGCACGCACATGAACTTTAATGGAATCCCAGTCTTATGCCCCGTACACACGGTCGGATTTTCCGATGGAAAATGTGTGATAGGACCTTGTTGAGCAGGATATAACATTTTCAGACAACAAAATCCGTTGTCGGAAATTCCGATCGTGTGTACACAAATCCAACGGACAAAGTGCCACGCATGCTCAGAATAAATAAAGAGATGAAAGCTATTGGCCACTGCCCCGTTTATAGTCCCGACGTACGTGTTTTACGTCACCGTGTTTAGAACGATCGGATTTTCCGACAACTTTGTGTGACCGAGTGTATGCAAGACAAGTTTGAGCCAACATCCGTAGGAAAAAATCCTAGGATTTTGTTGTCAGAATGTCCGAACAAAGTCCGACCGTGTGTATGGGGCATTAGTCCGAAGGGTTCAATATTGAGTTGGCCCACCCTTTGCAGCTATAACAGCTTCAGCTCTTCTCAAAGGCTGTCCACAAGGTTTAGGAGTGTGTCTATGGGAATGGTTGACCTTTCTTCCAGAAGTGCATTTGTGAGGTCAGGCACTGATGTTGGATGAGTAGGCCTGGCTGGCAGGCTCCACTCTAATTCATTCCAAAGGTGTTCTATCAGGTTGAGGTCAGGACTCCAGTGAAGGGAACTCTTAAGGCTTCAGCATAGCAAGACATTTTGGACAATTTCATGCTCCCAACATTGTGGAAACAGTTTGGGGATGGTCCCTTCCTGTTCCAACATCCCCAAACTTGCTCATCCATGTCTTTATGTACCTTGCTTTGTGCACTGGTGCACAGTCATGTTGAAACAGTGGGACATTCACAAACTGTTCTCACAAATTTGGGAGCATGTCATTTTCCAAAATGTCTTGGTATGCTGACGCCTTAAGCGTTCCCTTCAGTGAAACGAAGGGGCCAAGCCCAACCCCTGAAAAACAACCCCACACCATAATCCCCCTCCACCAAATGATTGGGACCACTGCACAAAGCAAGGTCCATAAGGACATGGATGAGCGAGTTTGGGGTGGAGAAACTTGACTGGCAAGCACAGAGTCCTGACCTCAACCCGATAGAACACCTTTGGGATGAATTACAGCAGGGACTGTGAGCCAGGCCTTCTTGTCCACATCAGTGCATGACCTCACAAATTCGCTTCTGGAAGAATGGTCAAACATTCTCATAGACACACTCCTAAACCTTGTGGTCAGTAGGGATGAGCTTCGAGTTCGAGTCGAACGTAAATTCGACTCGAGCATTGGGTGTTCGCCCGTTTGCCAAACAGCGAATTTTATGGGGCGTTTGCGGCAAATTCGAGTGCCCCATAATGCACTGCAAGACCACAGTGCATTGCTGTATGATGATTGGCCAAAGCGTACACCTGACCTGCATGCTTTGGCCAAGCACAGCACGCTCCTCAGCGAGAGTCATAATTGGCAGACTAGTATATATACTCTGTATTCAGTGTAGCCTATATATACAGTGTAAACTCTATATTCAGTCAGTACAGGCAGTGTAATTGATATATGCAGTATCTCACAAAAGTGAGTACACCCCTCACATTTTTGTAAATATTTTATTACATCTTTTCATGTCACAACACTGAAGAATTGATACTTCGCTACAATGTAAAATAGTGAGTGTACAGCTTGTATAATGCACCGTACACACGATCAGACTTTCTGACAACAAAACCGTGGATTTTTGTTTGAAGGATGTTGGCTCCAACTCGTCTTGCATATACACGGTCACACAAATATAGGCCAACAATTATGAACGCAGTGACGTACAAGACGTACGTGATATCTCTATTAAGAACGCTAGTTATATCTCCGGCTTGTACTTGATTCCAAGCATGCGTGGACTTTTGTCCGACGGACTTGTGTATACACGGTCGGAAAGTCCGACAACAAACATTTGTTGGCGGAAAATTTGAGAACCTGCTATCCAACATTTGTTGGAGGAAAGTCCGACAACAAATGTTCAATGGAGCATACACACGGTCGGACTTTCCACCAACAAGCTCACATCCAACATTTGTTGTAGGAAAATCCGATCGTGTGTACGGGGCATAACAGTGTAATTTTGCTTTGCCCTCAAAATAACTCAACACACAGCCATTAATGTCTAAACCGCTGGCAAAAAAAGTGAGTACACCCCTAAGTGAAAATGTCCAAATTGGGCCCAAAGTGTCAATATTTTGTGTGGCCACCCTTATTTTCCAGCACTGCCTTACCCTCTTGGGCATGGAGTTCACCAGAGCTTCACAGGTTGCCACTGGAGTGCTCTTCCACTTCTCCATGACAACATCACTGAGCTGGTGGATGTAAGAGAGCTTGCATTCCTCCACCTTCCATTTGAGTATGCCTCACAGATGCTCAATAGGGTTTAGGTCTGGAGACAGATGGGCCAGTCCATCACCTTTACCCTCAGCTCCTTTAGCAAGGCAGTGATCATCTTGGAGGTGTGTTTGGGGTTGTTATTATGTTGGAATACTGTCCTGTGGCCCAGTCTCCGAAGAGAAGGGATCGTGCTCTGCTTCAGTATGTCACAGTACATGTTGGCATTCATGGTTCCCTCAATGAACTGTAGTTTCCCAGTGCTGACAGCACTCATGCAGCCCCAGACCATGACACTCCCACCACCATGCTTCTCTGTAGGCAAGACACTCGCTTGACACCATCTGAACAAATAAGTTTATCTTGGTCTCATGAGACCATAGGGCATGGTTCCAGCAATCCATGTCCTTAGTCTGCTTGTCTTCAGCAAACTGTTTGCGGGCTTTCTTGTGCATCATCTTTAGAAGAGGCTTCCTTCTGGGGCAACAGCCATGCAGGCAAATTTGATGCAGTCTATTTTCCATAGACAACCACTGGATATGATGCTGAGCACATGCACTCAACTTATTTGGTCGACCATGGTGAGGCCTGTTCTGAGTGGAGCCTGTCCTGTTAAACCGCTGTATGGTCTTGGCCACCGTGCTGCAGCTCAGTTTCAGGGTCTTGGCAATCTTCTTATAGCTTAGGCCATCTTCATGCAGAGCATCAATTTTTTTTTCAGATCCTCAGAGAGTTCTCTGCCATGAGGTGCCATGTTGAACTTCCAGTGACCAGTATGAGAGAGTGAGAGTGATACCACCAAATTTAACACACCTGCTCCATATTCACACCTGAGACCTTGTAACACTAACGAGTCACATGACACCGGCGAGGGAAAATGGTTAATTGGGCCCAGTTTGGACATTTTCACTTAGGGGTGTACTCACATTTGTTGCCAGCGGTTTGGACATTAATGGCTGTGTGTTGAGTTATTTTAAGGGGACAGCAAATTTACTCTGTTATACAATCTGTACACTCACTACTTTACATTGTAGCAAAGTGTCATTTCTTCAGTGTTATCACATTAAAGGATATAATATAATATGTACAAAAAGTGAGGGGTGTACTCACTTTTGTGAGATACTGTAATATATATATATATATATATATATATATATATATATATTTCTTGGACCTCCCCATGTCAGCCTACTATGGGTCAGCTCCGCCCCCTCTGACCCCTCCGGGACCACCTTTTTTTCTAGCCCATAAAGGGCGGCTGTCGGAACAGCTTGATGTTCTTTTTTTGTCCTCGCTCCTGACGCCTTTTTTAAAAAACCTATATATAGGAGTGAAGAATTTGGGTCGAATGTATGTCCTCTCCAGGTTAAGCCACTCCCGGCACACAAGAGCCCCCCAGACGGGCTGTAAATCTCCCAAGGCGGTGTGTTCCCGTGGTGCAGGGACATATGCTTTTAGTTTAAATAACTTTGTGTTTGTGGCAGAGGAGAAACAGGAAGGTATTGTTAGGCTAGTCTCTGTGTGCACTTTAATGCAGTTACCTTCTTCCCTGGTGTCTACCGGTCTGCTGGGCTCTGCAGTCTGCCCCTCCTGTGCTTCAGTATGGCGCCGAGCAGGGCGGGTGACGTCACGGCAGTCTTCCCTTCTCGTTCAGTTGCCTAGCAACCATCGGGACGATCTGCGCTGACTTACGCTGCTGACTAGACTTACGGGGCGGTCTCCCATGCTCTGGGCTTCCCTGCAGTTCCTCTCAGTGATCCAGCTGCGCAAGTTCTGCTCTGCATTAAGGTAGAAACTCTGTTATTAGTGCATACTTGTTGCTACTGCTCAATACCGCTGTGCACTTGAATTGAGCCTCCCTTCCCTTCCAGGTCTATCTGCCTGCCTGTGTTCCCTGTCTATTTGCACTGAAGAACCCAGGGAAAGGTTTTTACCTATGCTTTTTCTTTTTATATTAAATATAAATATATATATATATATATATATATTTTTTTTTTTTTTTTGTTCTTACATATGAATTTTTTTGTTTTACATATGTTAAGAGATTTTATATTTTTATTTTTTATTTTTTAAAATAGAGCACCTCTTCTGTCTTTTTACAGAGAGAAAAGCCCAGTGCGAGCTAAATGCCCACAAAGCGGCTCTAAGTCTGCTGCACTGCCTTGGAAAAGCAAGAGGAAGTCGTGACATGTCAAGTCACAGAGTCGCATGCAGCTACGGGTTCTTCCACGATCTTGGTATTCCAGGTCTCCCTCTTCAGAGCCTCATTGCAGTCGCTCATAGCTAGTCCAAGAAGGTTCAAGCCGTCGAAAAGCCTCTGGAGGGACCAGGTCCAGTCACAAGCACAGGGGGCAGTCTTCCTCCTCATCCAGGTCCTGTTGGGCCTGTCCGGCTGAAGCCCTTCCGGGAAAATTGGTGCGTACTTCTTGTCTTAAAGAAGCTGCACAAGATTACACTTCTGAAGCTCGTCAGGTGAAATCCTGTATTAAATCCGCAGTCAGGGAAGGGCTAAGAGGAGCATCCAAGAAGATCGCCCGTCCAGCATTTTCTTCGGCAGATTCGGATCTGGAGACAGGCGCAGTGTCCGACTCCAATTCCTCAGAGGCCGAGTTGACCACCTGAACCACGCACCTTCAATTTTGCGTTGGTTTCCATCTTGGTGGAGGCAGTAAAAGATGGGTTACAGTGGCAGGAGGAGACTCCTCCCCCAAAAAAGCAACGGAAGTACTATCCGGAGTTGAAAAACTCCTTGCCTTCTTTTCCCCTCATTTTTGAGATCCGAGAAATACTGGAGGATGAATGGGCTAGGCCAGAAAGGAGGTTTAACGTTAACAAAAGATTTTAGAAGTTGTATCCGTTCAGTGTGAAGGATGCAGAGTTATGGGACACTACCCCCAGGTTGGATGCCTCATTGCAGCATCTGGCCCGCCATATCACTCTACCGTTAGAGGATTCAGTCTCTTTTAGAGATTCCATGGATCGGAGAGTGGATACGGATTTAAAGTGATTATATTCAGTGGCGGGGGCAGCGTGCAGGCCGGCGTTGGCCCTTACCTCTGTAGTAGCAGCTCTCAGGACTTGGGTGTCAGAGTTGGATGGTTGATCTGTGGAGGAACTTCACAGGTTCCCCGCCCCTGCAATTCGTGAAAATGGCTGTCGAATTTCTGGCAGAGGCGGCCGTTGACCAGGTCAGAATGATGGCGAATATCATGGCCTACTCCATGACAGCCCGAAGAGCATTGTGGTTAAGACACTGGGCTGCAGACAATTCTTCGAAATAGAGCCTATGTTCGGTGCTGTTCGATGGTAGACTGCTTTTCGGTAAACCCTTGGAGACAGCAATCCAACGTGTATCCGGTGGTAAATTGGGTTTAATCCCACAAGAAAAGAGGAGACAGCGGCAGTCCTTTCGCCCGGCAAGAAGGTCCAGGTAGAATTTCAAGGAAGCAAGGTCCTACAGGCCTGGCAGGCCATTCTCCAGGCAATGGAGACCAGCTGGTTCATCCTTTCCAAAGGCTTCCAAGCCCAAGCCGGGCCAAGCCCAAAGTCCTCCGATAAGACCTTTTGAAGGTTTCTCCGCCCAAGACCCTCACGTGGGAACGAGGCTCGCTCAGTTCGAGGGGGTTTGGGCGGACGAAATTCAGGAGGCATGGATGTTGGCCATAATTAGAGACGGCTATCATCTCGAGTTTGGGTTAAGACCTCCGCAGTCCCTGTTTTTGGAAACCAGAGTTCCGACTTCTTCGGAGAAGAGGCAGTGTTTGCAAAATTATATAAATGGATTGCTCACAGCAAGAGCCATCATCCCAGTGCCAAGGCAAGAACGGGTCTAGGAGTCTATTCCCCAATGTTCCTGGTAACAAAAGCTTCGGGAGGTTTCAGACCAGTGTTTGATCAGAGGGCTCTAAATTCGTTTATGAGGGTCCTGCCTTTCAAGATGAAGTCGCTGGATATGACCATAGCCATGGTGAAAGAAGGACACTGGATGGCCTCCATCAACCTGGCAGATGCCTATTTACATGTTTCCATCCATCCAGCTCATCATAGATTCGTCAGGTTTGCGGTAGAAGGCTCTCATTACCAGTTTCGGTGCCTCCCATTTGGCCTTTGCACAGCACCCAGAACTTTTTCAAAAGTGCTCTCAGCCGTCATCACGACCCTCAGAGTCAGAAACGTTCAAATTTTTCATTATTTGGACGATCTGTTACTACTAGCCTCTTCAGAACATCTTCTCCTTCAGCATGTGGCCCTCACCTGTGAAATGCTGGCTCGGTTCGGCTGGTTAGTCAACCATCGAAAAAGTCAAATGCAGCCAACCTAGGTTTTAGACTATCTGGGGGTAAAGTTCGACACAAAACGGGGGCGAGTCTCTCTCCCTCATAAGAAAATTCCAGACATTCAAATCCAAACCAGGAGAGTAATGACCAGTCCATTCCTTGTAGTGAGGAAATGCATGCGCTATCTCGGAGTACTGTCAGCCATGATCCCGGGAGTCCCATGGGCCAGGTGGAGAAGAAGGACTTTTCAGTGCAATTTCCTTCTCCAATGGGATCGTCACTCCCTAATACAGAAGATAAGCATTCCCATATCAATAAGTCAATCTCTACTTTGGTGGACAGTCTCACGCAACCTTGCCCGGGGTGTATCCCTTCGGCCTCCAGACGTCCCACAAACATTAAATTTTCTGGAATTGGAGGCCGCCCGGCGTGCTCTTCTAGCCTTCCGGCCGCTCTTGAAAGATCGAGCTGTCAAGATATTGTCCGACAACAAGATCACTGTCGCGTACGTGTCCCATCAGGGGGGCACCAAGAGCCGAGTCCTACTTCAGATCGCATGCAAGATATTCCAGTGGAGAACCACTAATATCCAGTGGATATTCCAGAGAAGAACCTTGTTTCCCTGATGGCAGCCTATCTCCTAGGGCCCGAGAATTAGCAGACCATTTGAGTCTGAGCTTTTTGGATCCCGGCAAATGGGCCTTGAATACGAAATTCCTGCGAAGGATTTTCAGAGTCTGAGGGGTGCCTGTAATAGACCTCATGGCAACAGGGAGGAATGCCCAGCTTCCTTGCTTCTCCAGAACATACCATCCACAAGCTTACGGCCAAGATGCTCTGTCCAAACCGTTGGACTTCCCCCTGGTGTATGTGTTCCCTCCGCTTCCTTTAATCCTCAAGACCCTATTGAAGATTCACAGGGAGAGGGTTACAGCCATAGCAATTCTACCGTTTTGGCCCAGAAGACCATGGTTCCCGCTGGTGTGGAGAATGAAGATGTGTCAACCAATCCCACTGCCATTTTGTTGGGATCTCCTGCTCCAGAACGGAATATGTCATCCAAACCCCAGGAGGCTGAGACTAATGGCGTGGAAATTGAGAGGAGATCTCTGAAGTAGTTAGGCCTCTCAGATCGAGTGCTGGGCACCTTGTTGCAGTCTCGTAAAAAATCTACAAATTCGACCTATCACCAAATATGGAAGGCTTTCCGACGCGTTGCTGCAGAAAAGGGCTGGGTGCCCGAATCTCCTTCAGTCTCGAACATCTTGGAGTTTCTCCAGCAGGGACTGGATGATGGCCTGGCTTATAATTCCCTGAAAGTCCAGATTTCTGCCCTTTCAGCAATGACGAACTCCAGATGGGCATTGGATCCAGTTGCGGTTCGTTTTCTGAAGGCAGCCATTAAAATCAGGCCTCCCCTAAAGTTTTACTTTCCCAAATGGGACCTGACTCTGGACTTAAAAGCATTGTTGGCTCCTCCTTTTGACCCAACATCATCCCGTTCTGTATTTCATTTAACGTTGAGGACAGTATTCCTGACGGCCATAGCCTCCGCTAGGAGAGTTTCAGAATTATGCGCTTTTTCATCCAAAGAGCCCTTTTGTGTGATTTTTCCCGACAAGATTGTTCTCAGACCAGTTCCTAGCTTTCTACCAAAGGTCTCTACTGCCTTTCACATGAATTGGGAGACTGTCTTGCCAGCTCAGATCAGTTCCAGGATGATTGGAAGAGGCTAGACTTGGTCTCCTCTATTTCAGTTTACTTGGAGCGGACTGAGGAGTTTCGCAAGCAAGATCAACTGTTCATCTTACCTATGGGACCTAAAAAGGGCATGGCGGCTCCACCTAGGATTGTCTCATCCTGGATGTGAAGACCATCCAGAACGCTTACGAGTCCCTGGGCTTTCCTGGTCCTGCGGAGATCAGAGCGCATTCAACTAGGGGTATGGCAGCCTCATGGGCAGCTTAAGCAAAGGTGTCACCTGAGACAGTATTCAGAGCAGCGAGTTGGAGCGCGCCCAACACTTTCATCCAACATTATAGGCTAAATGTAGCCCTCTCTCCTGTGGAATTGTTTGGTTCTTCTGTTATTTCTGCGGCTGTGGGCCATTAAATTTGTTTAGCAGCAGTACTCTCACTGAGTTGTTTTATTTTTTTCCCTCCCTTATTGAAGGTTGCTTGGTACATCCCATAGTAGGCTGACATGGGGAGGTCCAGGAATAAGGAAAATTGTTGCCCATACTTACCTTAATTTTCCTTTCCTGGTTCCTCCCCATGTCAGCCGGGGATTCCCACCCTATCTTCCGTCGCGAGGAAGGGTGTTTGAACGTCGAGCTGGTCCGACAGCCGCCCTTTATGGGCTAGAAAAAAGGTGGTCCTGGAGGGGTTAAAGGGGGCGGAGCTGACCCATAGTAGGCTGACATGGGGAGGATCCAGGAAAGGAAAATTAAGGTAAGTATGGGCAACAATTTTCCCTATATATATATATATATATATATATATATATATATATATATATATATATATATACAGTGGGGACGGAAAGTATTCAGACCCCCTTACATTTTTAACTCTTTGTTATATTGCAGTCATTGGCTAAATCATTTAAGTTCATTTTTTTCCTCATTAATGTACACACAGCACCCCATATTGACAGAAAAACACAGAATTGTTGACATTTATTAAAAAAGAAAAACTGAAATACCCCATGGTCCTAAGTATTCAGACCCTTTGCTGTGACACTCATATATTTAACTCAGGTGCTGTCCATTTTTTCTGATCATCCTTGAGATGGTTCTACGCCTTTATTTGAGTCCAGCTGTGTTTGATTATACCGATTGGACTTGATTAGGAAAGCCACGCACCTGTCTATATAAGACCTTACAGCTCACAGTGCATGTCAGAGCAAATGAGAATCATGAGGTCAAAGGAACTGCCTGAAGAGCTTAGAGACAGAATTGTGGCAAGGCACAGATCTGGCCAAGGTTACAAAAAAATTTCTGCTGCACAGGTTCCTAAGAGCACAGTGGTCTCCATAATCCCTAAATGGAAAACATTTGGGATGACCAGAACCCTTCCTAGAGCTGGCCGTCCGGCCAAACTGAGCTATCGGGGGAGAAGAGCCTTGGTGAGAGAGGTAAAGAAGAACCCAAAGATCACTGTGCTGAGCTCCAGAGATGCAGTTGGGAGATGGGAGAAAATTGTAGGAAGTCAACCATCACTGCAGCCCTCCACCAGTCGGGGCTCTATGGCAGAGTGGCCCGATGGAAGCCTCTTCTCAGTGCAAGACACATGAAAGCCCACATGGAGTTTGCTAAAAAAACACCTGAAGGACTCCAAGATGAGACCAAGATAGAACTTTTTGGCCTTAATTCTAAGTGGTAGGTGTGGAGAAAACCAGGCACTGCTCATCATCTGTCCAATACAGTCCCAACAGTGAAGCATGGTGGTGGCAGCATCATGCTGCGGGGTTGTTTTTCAGCTGTGGGGACAGAACGACTGGTTGCAATCGAGGGAAAGATGAATGCGGCCAAGTACAGGGATATCCTGGACGAAAACCTTCTCCAGAGTGCTTAGGACCTCAGACTGGGCCGAAGGTTTACCCTCCAACAAGACAATGACCCTAAGTACACAGCTAAAATAACGAAGGAGTGGATTCACAACAACTCCATGACTGTTCTTGAATGGCCCAGCCAAGGCTCTGACTTAAACCCAATTGAGCATCTCTGGAGAGACCTAAAAATGGCTGTTCACCAACGTTTACCATCCAACCTGACAGAACTGGAAAGGATCTGCAAGGAGGAATGGCAGAGGATCCCCAAATCCAGGTGTGAAAAACTTGTTGCATCTTTCCCAAAAAGACTCATGGCTGTATTAGATCAAAAGGGTGCATCTACTAAATACTGAGCAAAGGGTCTGAATACTTAGGACCATGTGATATTTCAGTTTTTCTTTTTTAATAAATCTGCAAAAATGTCAACATTTCTGTGTTTTTCTGTCAATATGGGGTGCTGTGTGCAAATTATTGAGGAAAAAATGAACTTAAATGATTTTAGCAAATGGCTGCAATATAACAAAGAGTGAAAAATTTAAGGGGATCTGAATACTTTCCGTCCTGACTGTATATAATACAGTGCAAGGTATATAGTGCAGTGTACAATATATAATATAGTGTATTGAAGTGGTTAAGGGGAGCCCTATAACAGAAGTAAGAAAAAAACGTCATGGGTTCCCACGTCCATACCAGGCCCTTTGGGTCTTGTATGGATTTTGGGGGACCCCCATGCCATTTTTTAACAAAAAATTGGCGTGGAGTTCACCTTAATATCCATACCAGACCCAAAGGGACTGGGGGGTGGGAGGTACCCACGCTGTTTTTTAAAATGATTTTTTATGTGTATTGCCAGGATCTGACAATACATTACAGCCGTGAGCAATTTTAAATGACATTTTTTCCTTTACAATGTCATTTTGCTGCAGTACTTCTCTAAACATGGGAAAAATGTGCTACTTTAAAGGCGGACTAAGGGGACCCCTCAGCCACAATATTTGAAGGAATGTTTAATTATTGTTTCACTTTAAGCATTCTTAAAATCACTGCTCCTTAAAAAAAATGGCCGTTTCAAAAACTTTTTTTTGCATTGATACATGTCCCCTGGGGCAGTAGCCGGGTCCCCAAACACTTTTTATGGTAATAACACGCATATAAGCCTTTAAAATTAGCACTTTTGATTTTTCACGTTGGTGTCCCATAGGCTTTAACAGTGCTTGCATGTTCACTTTTTTGTCTGTTCGCAAGTTCTGGTGCAAACCGAACCGGGGGGGGGGGGGGGGGTCCAGCTCATCCCTAGTGGTCAGTCTTTTCAGCAGGTTTGAAACAATTATAGCTGCAAAGGGTGGGCCAACTCGATAGTGAAACCTACAGACTAAGACTGGGATGCCATTAAAGTTTATGCGTGTGTAAAGGGAGGCGTCCAAATACTTTTGGTAATATAATGTATGTTTGAAGTTCAGTCTGGGTGGCGACCACAGCATTCCTCATAGATACAGAGTAGTAGCCATCCCCAAAAAGGTAATGTGTCATTTTAAGGATTACCAGGTGAAAATAAAAGAAAACTAATGCAGTCATCATCACTAAGAACTGGTAATCTGCAGTATATTACATTTTTGATTTGGGATTTAGATTTAGTATAATATCTTCCCTAATTTCTCTTCTCCATTACTGCAAGGTTGCTAATTACATAACTATACACTGAATGAATATTTGCATTTTTGATGAAGTGCCGTTTGTATGCTGTCTGATTGTAAAGTTATTTGTTATCTCTTGGCTGTTTTGCCTTTACTTTTCTTTTAGCGTTGATCTTCTTTTTATAAAAAGATTCCACACTGAAAAAATTAGGTCAATTTTCTGTATTTATTTGCCAAACAAAAGGCGATTACAAACAATTGGCTGTCTAGTTTCATCAATTTACATGCTCTAGATTAATACCTGGTTATTTTCATTAGAAGATTTGCCATTTTTTGTACCTCTGACTCTGTGACCAAAACAGGAAGTGAGGGGGGAAATTGTAATAGGGGCACAGAAACAAATATTGGACAGAATCCTTTCTGTACATTGTCCAACTAAGACATTTGACAGTTGAGTAATGAGACTTATGCCCTGTACACAGGATAGGATTTTCCCACAACAAAATCCATGTTTTTTTTCCGACGGATGTTGGCTCAAACTTGTCTTGCATACACACGGTCACACAAATCTTGACGGAAATTCCGAACGTCAAGAACGCGGTGACGTACAACGCGTACGACAAGCTGAGAAAAATTAATTTCAATATCCAGTGCTGCTCTTCTGCTTGATTCCAACCATGCATGGAATTTTGTGGGTCGGACACATGATCGGAATTTAGGACAACAGATTTTTTTGTTGGAAAATTTGAGATCCAGATCTCAAATTTTGTGTGACGGAAATTCCAATGTCCACTGGAGCCTACACACGGTTGGAATTTCCAACAACAAGCTACCATAGAACATTTTCCGTCGGAAAATCCTATCGTGTGTACGGGGCATAAGAGCTAGCTGTGGATTGCACACATTTGGAAGGTAGTTGAGGCTATCAACTTGGAAGGAAGTTGAGGCTTTTCAAATACAGGGTACTCCCCAAACATGAAGAAACTGATCTAGACACAAGGCTTGGTACTTACATATAAGTGTTTGCATTTACGTGGGGTTAATTCCTTAAACCTGGAGAAAAATAAATTTAGCACAAAATTAAGCGTTGTTGTCTATGGCAGCCAATTATAATTTTCATTATATTAAAAACCTGCCAATAGCATTAATCACACTTTTGTGCGCTTATTTTGGCCAATTAAACAAACCATTTAGTGTGTATATTAACTGTACCAGCTGTTAAATAAATGTTAGGATTGGTGTAGCTAGTATTAGACTCCATTCTCACCAAGTTTGTGGTTCATCCTCAGCAAGCAAAAGAAGGCACACACATAGAAGAACTGTAGTGATAAACAGTGATATGTTAGGAGTGTGTCAGGGTTCAATTCACAAGAGTTTGTTGAACCCATCGTAAAGTCCAAAACACTGCAAACAAATCTAAAACCTACTGAAACCCATGGGAAGGGGGAGGAGGGTATGAATCTTAAAAAACAATTCTGGCCATTTTCAAAGCTAATAAGCAAAGGATTGTCAAACAAATGGCATGGGGAACTGGACTCCAATATGGGAGAAATGTATCAATGAAAATAACATTTTAAAAATACTGTACAGTGGGGGAAGGTCCTACATTTTATATGACTTCAAGGATGACATGGGGGAAAACACCAATTCTTTCAATTACATTTATACCAATGTAGTGCTGCGCTATCCAAATGTAATCATATGATAATCTTACTAAATCATAATTATTACTGACTACAGTTAAATAATGGTGGTGAAATATTCCATTCCTACGTAAAAAATCTAGTGAGCATAATAATGCAATCATATGCAATTAAAAGTTGCAATCATAAACAATTAAAAATTGCAATCCTATGCAATACTCCCAATGACAACCTGTGTAGCATACACAGCTCTATATACACATATTACATTCATATGCAATAGAGAAATTTGCAACCCTGTGCGATAATTGTGATAAATGCTATAATTGCAGTGACAACCTATAATATACATAAATCTATATAAAAATGCATCAATATACAATAATTAATATAGAAATAAAGTGACCCGTGTTTAAAGTGCTCTTGTGCCAAACGAATTCATGCATTAATCTGTGTCCATAGAATCACAACCGAAGTCCATCCATACCTACTCCATTCTTCTGGTACTCATTGCAGACGAAAAACGGATGATAAAAACAATAAAGTGCTTGTGTTCATTCTTGTGCTCCCCCTTTGGTGTATGCGCTCACCTTAGAGTGTGTAACCATGCACCTAAGCTCGGTCAAAATGCGCTTTTAAACCACCTCTGGGTTTATGGTCAGCATTCGGATCCTTGGATGGTTGCTTGCAACTATATTCATATGGAAAACAGAGGAAACTGGATAGTGTATTACCGTTTTAAAAGTTTTATGTAAAATGACAATATTCCCTATATTAGGGTACTCACATTTAATAGGTGCTATGAGCGCACCACTCTGTAACAAGCTAAACAATTATAAAGACGCTGTACTGTCCTCTCCTGCTCTGAGAACACCCCACTGTCTCACAAACCGTCCTGTCCCCTCCCCTTTCAATTACATGTTCGGGGAATGCCTAGATGCTGTGTTGTTATGAAACGGTATGATTCTCATGCACAGTTACACCCTATTATGGCATCACATATTTTTTACTTTTAGATTTTTGCCCAGTTAAAATACAGCAGTGGCAGCAAATCAGGCTGTTCCATTTTACCTTAAAAAACACAATTCTTTAGGTAGTTTTGGCTATGACATCTGATTTTTATCAAGTTGTTATCGGTCTGAATTGACCATGCACCAGCAATCACAACATATCTAAAGGCTATAGTAAAGTGCAAAGCCCTCAGCATCATACCAATTGGTCAGTAACAGACCAATTTCACAGTATAGTTTGTGCGCTTTTTTGCAGTACCCCATTGAATTGTCCTCAAAGTTTAATAAAATATCAAAACTGAATGCACAAAAATACTTCAAACCCAAAGCTCCACTTTCCAGAGATGAGACGATGTTTTATCCTGAAATAAAAAGCAAAGTGTATTCTATAAACAATAGCCATACGTATAGTACGGTGGCTGGCGAGTATGTAAGCAGCCTGATTAAGCCACAATGTAAGAGGGAGAGACCAGGTAGTTTTTTTATTATATACTAAAAATTGAGTGTATTAAAGGCAGAGAGGTAGGTTTTATATAAAAAATAAAAAAAAATGAGAGTGTTTTTCACAGAAAATACCCACATACATTGTATAGCTGATGCACAGCATGTAACCAACTTCATTAGTCAGCGATGTAAGAGGGAAAGACTAGGTAGGTTTCATCAACAAATAAATATTAGTGTAATATTAGTGTAATATTAGTATATATATATATATATATATATATATATATATATATATATATATATATATATATAATTAGTGTAATATTTCACAGACAATAGCCAGATATATTGCACGGTTTCATGCACAGCATGTAAGCAGCTTTATTAGGGCATAATGTAAGAGAGTGACCAGGCAGGTTTTGTGAAAAAATAAAAATTAGAGTGCAATATTTCACAGACAATAGACATAAATACACAATGCACGAAATAAAAACAGCTTTATTAGGTTGCAACTTAAGTGGGAGAGGTGACGCATATTTTATCAAGAAAACAAAATTAAAGTATATTATTTCTGAGACAATGCTTAGAAATATTGTACAGCCGATGCACAGTATATAAGCAGATGTAATAGGCTGCAATATAATAGGGAGAGATGAAGCGGGTTTTATAAAACAATATGCACAGTAGAGTGTTTTTTTTCTGAGATAATACACACAAATATTGAACAGCTGATGCATATTATACACGCGGCCTTTTTAGGTGCCAATTTAAGGAGAGACAATACAGGTTTTATCTAGAAATATGATAGAAAGTGTATTATTTCACAGACAAAATCCATACATTTTTAGTCAATGCACGTTATACTGTATAAACAGCTTTATTGTACTGCAAAGTAAAAAGAGAGATAGATGAAGCAGGTTTAATTATTAACTAAAAAATGAGAGATGTGATATTTCCCAGACAATAGTCAAAAATATTGTACAGTTGATGCACAGAACATATACATCTTTATTAGACTGCAATTTAAGATTTTAGGGAGTTTTTTGAGGCAAAGAAAATCAGTGTATACTTTCAGTGACAATAACCACAAATGTTGAACATTTACTGGGAAGCAGTAACAGCTTCTTTAGGCCACAATATAAAATGGAGAGACAAAGAAGTATTTCTCTTGAAATTAACATCAGAGTATATTATTTCAGAGATGAGAATAGCCACATTATTTTGCCTGATCACTGGATTAGGACACAAACTAGGAAACACAGAGCATGATTTAGCTGACATTTGAAAATTTTCAGCTGAGGTCCAGCTGTGTAAAGATTATGTGTGGCACTGGAATAGGGCAAGAGAAGCTGCAAGACATGGTAATGGTGGCAGGCCAGTAGAGATTGTAGGAGCTGGTAATGGTGGTAGCAGCAGGTAGAGATGTGGCAAAGTGGTAGGATCTGGTAATAGTGGCAGCATAGCAGTGATGGCAGGAGCTGGTAATGGTGTAGATCCGGCAAAGTTGGCATGATCCAGTTATGGTGCCTGGGAGGAGGAAGATTAGATGAGCCACTATCCTACCCCTTCCTCGTGCTCTGACTGTATACCATGTCCACTGCCAGGAAGAAAAGACAGATGTGCCCTGCCTCTAAAAAGTACAGCCCAACCAGAACTTTGTCCTGCAGATGCAGAACCTGCATGCCTTCTACTAGCTGTGCATCTTGGCCTCTCTTTTTAGTCCACCCAGATATTGTGGCCTTTTAGGTAGGCTTAGACAAAGAGTTAGCTCTATGTCAATATTCTCGGGTAGAAAAAAAACATATGTCATAGAATATCATGTTTTTTTTAAATGATCCTTTGTGCTGAGGTAAATGCGCATCTGTGAAACTGTCACTTGTGGCACTGAGATGTATTGTGTGGGTACAGGGACCACAGCATATGCGTGCACTAAATATTAGAAGATGTTGTCTCCATTTAACCATGCCCTTAAGCAACACCTAATAATCAGGACAATGTAGTCAAGCCTACTTTTGTAGCACTGCAAATTTTTGTCACCAGTGTGTCCCTCTTTCTCAAGTTCTAAAGTTGGGAGGTATGGTTGTTATATCAGCGAATATCCATTTACGTTTTGTATTTTCCTGAACTATTTGGGTTCATATCAATGTTTGTGAAGTATAAATATCAGTATTTCACCCAAACCCGAAGTTGACCCCTACAAACTGCAAACAACTTGGGTTCACATTAAACTCATTAAACCCAAATTTATCCACTTTTAGGCGATCCCTGAAGACTTTCCTCTTCAGAGAAGCCTATCCTGCCTCCATCTAACAACTGCATTATTTTCTCCATTAGCTCATCCCCCACAGCTATTACCCTTTTGTATAACTTGACCCTCCCTCCTAGATTGTAAGCTCTAACGAGCAGGGCCCTCTGATTCCTCCTGTATTGAATTGTATTGTACTTGTACTGTCTGCCCTAATGTTGTTGTAAAGCGCTGCGTAAACTGTCGGCGCTATATAAATCCTGTATAATAATAATAATAATAATAACTCATGTTCAATCCAAACCCAAAATATCATCCTTACTAGGGATGAGCCGAACACCCCCCTGTTCGGTTCGCACCAGAACATGCGAACAGGAAAAAAGTTCGTTCGAACATGCGAACACCGTTAAAGTCTATGGGACACGAACATGAATAATCAAAAGTGCTAATTTTCAAGGCTTATATGCAAGTTATTGTCATAAAAAGTGTTTGGGGACCTGGGTCCTGCCCCAGGGGACATGGATCAATGCAAAAAAAAGTTTTAAAAACGGCCGTTTTTTCAGGAGCAGTGATTTTAATAATGCTTAAAGTCAAACAATAAAAGTGTAATATCCCTTTAAATTTCGTACCTGGGGGGTGTCTATAGTGTGCCTGTAAAGGGGCGCATGTTTCCTGTGTTTAGAACAGTCTGACAGCAAAATGACATTTTGAAGGAAAAAACTCATTTAAAACTACCCGCGGCTATTGCATTGCCGACAATACACATAGTTCATTGATAAAAACGGCATGGGAATTCCCCAAAGGGGAACCCCGAACCAAAATTAAAAAAAAAAAATGACGTGGGGGTCCCCCTAAATTCCATACCAGGCCCTTCAGGTCTGGTATGGATATTAAGGGGAACCCCGGCCAAAATTAAAAAAAAAAAATGACGTGGGGTTCCCCCTAAATTCCATACCAGACCCTTCAGGTCTGGTATGGATTTTAAGGGGAACCCCGCGCCAAAAAAAAAAAAAAAAAACGGCGTGGGGTCCCCCCAAAAATCCATACCAGACCCTTATCCGAGCACGCAACCTGGCAGGCCGCAGGAAAAGAGGGGGGGACGAGAGTGCGGCCCCCCCTCCCTCCTGAACCGTACCAGGCCACATGCCCTCAACATTGGGAGGGTGCTTTGGGGTAGCCCCCCAAAACACCTTGTCCCCATGTTGATGAGGACAAGGGCCTCATCCCCACAACCCTGGCCGGTGGTTGTGGGGGTCTGCGGGCGGGGGGCTTATCGGAATCTGGAAGCCCCCTTTAACAAGGTGACCCCCAGATCCCGGCCCCCCCCCTGTGTGAAATGGTAAAGGGGGAACACAAGTACCCCTACCATTTCACGAAAAAAGTGTCAAAAATGTTAAAAATGACAAGAGACAGTTTTTGACAATTCCTTTATTTAAATGCTTCTTCTTTCTTCTATCTTCCTTCATCTTCTGGTTCTTCTGGCTCTTCTGGTTCTTCTGGTTCTTCCTCCGGCGTTCTCGTCCAGCATCTCCTCCGCGGCGTCTTCTGTCTTCTTCTCCTCGGGCCGCTCCGCACCCATGGCATGGGGGGGAGGCTCCCGCTCTTCTCTTCTTCTCTTCTTCTTTTCTTCTTTTCTTCTTTTCTTCTCTTCTTCTCTTCTTCTTCATTTTCTTCTCCGGGCCGCTCCGCAATCCATGCTGGCATGGAGGGAGGCTCCCGCTGTGTGACGGCGCTCCTCGTCTGACAGTTCTTAAATAACGGGGGGGGCGGGGCCACCCGGTGACCCCGCCCCCCTCTGACGCACGGTGACTTGACGGGACTTCCCTGTGACGTCACGGGGAATGCCACAGGGAAGTCCCGTCAAGTCACCGTGCGTCAGAGGGGGGCGGGGTCACCGGGTGGCCCCGCCCCCCCCCTATTTAAGAACTGTCAGACGAGGAGCGCCGTCACACAGCGGGAGCCTCCCTCCATGCCAGCATGGATTGCGGAGCGGCCCGGAGAAGAAAATGAAGAAGAAGAGAAGAAGAGAAGAAAAGAAGAAAAGAAGAAAAGAAGAAGAGAAGAAGAGAAGAGCGGGAGCCTCCCCCCCATGCCATGGGTGCGGAGCGGCCCGAGGAGAAGAAGACAGAAGACGCCGCGGAGGAGATGCTGGACGAGAACGCCGGAGGAAGAACCAGAAGAACCAGAAGAGCCAGAAGAACCAGAAGATGAAGGAAGATAGAAGAAAGAAGAAGCATTTAAATAAAGGAATTGTCAAAAACTGTCTCTTGTCATTTTTAACATTTTTGACACTTTTTTCGTGAAATGGTAGGGGTACTTATGTACCCCCTTACCATTTCACACAGGGGGGGGCCGGGATCTGGGGGTCACCTTGTTAAAGGGGGCTTCCAGATTCCGATAAGCCCCCCGCCCGCAGACCCCCACAACCACCGGCCAGGGTTGTGGGGATGAGGCCCTTGTCCTCATCAACATGGGGACAAGGTGTTTTGGGGGGCTACCCCAAAGCACCCTCCCAATGTTGAGGGCATGTGGCCTGGTACGGTTCAGGAGGGAGGGGGGGCCGCACTCTTGTCCCCCCCTCTTTTCCTGCGGCCTGCCAGGTTGCGTGCTCGGATAAGGGTCTGGTATGGATTTTTGGGGGGACCCCACGCCGTTTTTTTTTTTTTTTTTTGGCGCGGGGTTCCCCTTAAAATCCATACCAGACCTGAAGGGTCTGGTATGGAATTTAGGGGGAACCCCACGTCATTTTTTTTTTTTAATTTTGGCCGGGGTTCCCCTTAATATCCATACCAGACCTGAAGGGCCTGGTATGGAATTTAGGGGGACCCCCACGTCATTTTTTTTTTTTAATTTTGGTTCGGGGTTCCCCTTTGGGGAATTCCCATGCCGTTTTTATCAATGAACTTCTATGTGTATTGTCGGCAATGCAATAGCCGCGGGTAGTTTTAAATGAGTTTTTTCCTTCAAAATGTCATTTTGCTGTCAGACTGTTCTAAACACAGGAAACATGCGCCCCTTTACAGGCACACTATAGACACCCCAAAGGTACGAAATTTAAAGGGATATTACACTTTTATTGATTGACTTTAAGTATTATTAAAATCACTGCTCCTGAAAAAACGGCCGTTTTTAAAACTTTTTTTTGCATTGATCCATGTCCCCTGGGGCAGGACCCAGGTCCCCAAACACTTTTTATGACAATAACTTGCATATTAGCCTTTAAAATTAGCACTTTTGATTTCTCCCATAGACTTTTAAAGGGTGTTCCGCGGCATTCGAATTTGCCGCGAACACCCCAAATTGTTCGCTGTTCGGTGAACTTGCGAACAGCCAATGTTCGAGTCGAACATGAGTTCGACTCGAACTCGAAGCTCATCCCTAATCCTTACCGATATGTAGCCTAATTCATGTTTAGGCTGTGTTTTAACATTCTTGGTAACAGTCATCAATTTTAATATAAGCTTTACATGCTAAGGAGGTACATACATATAGCAATAAAAAAATGTAACTATTTTACTATTCATTTTAACACGTCCTTGATGAATATTTCATAGCGCAACAGGTTACATCAGCTGAACCTACAGTACAGCTGACAAGTGACTAGTGAAGTAATAACTTAAGCAATGTGAAATCAAACATAATGGAAATATTTATTATATTCTAACAAAACAATTCACAGTTCCAGTGAAATGTGCCTCTTAATACTCGATATTAACAGGCAGTGATTTGTCACTCAGTTATGAATTGTTTATTAATTAGCTGTAAGTGTGAAAACTGTATCAATGACACATAATTAAGTAATGGAAATATTTTCATTGATATATCACTCATATTTTCTGAGATAATGAAGTGTGTAATTAAACTTGCTAACATAATACTGTAGCAATCAAAGAGTATTAACAATTAAGATATGTCTTTGCTAATGTGCGGTGCTTCTGCACATTACTGACTAGAACAGTACAAGTACTCAACCCTATAGAGAAGGTGGTTTCAACACTTCAGTTAAAGGGTGACTCCACTTTCATAAGAAAAAAATAGCAAATAAAAAAAAATAATATAGCATATACATTTGGGACGCAAATCATATTGTAATTGCATGTTGTAAATAATTACCTTTCCTTTTCAATCTGCAGTGCTGTAATTTTCTGTAAAATGCAATGCAATATAGCTACCTGTAGACATTCTGGGTAAACGCTCCCCAGATATGTAATTCCCTGCTTGTGTGATTGGCTTACTGATTTTCCCAAAGGTGTGCACTGATACAAATCAGATTTTGAACATCCCCTGCATCAAAAACGTAATTTTTGGTGAGATACTCCCAAATGGAAATCCCATAAATATTCACTATGCACATGGGCACAGACAAATAAACAGCTATTTATACAGAAAAGCAAAAGTTAGGAATCTGAAATAAAGTTTGTTAAAATCCTTGCAATGTACATAGATCACCCAGAGGGGAATGTTTTTTCGAAAGAAAAGTGGAGTTACTCTTTATTAAAATTCTTCATTGCCGCTACAAAAGAAAAGTTAAAAAATGCTTGCAAAAGAAATTGTTTTTTACAGATGGTGCCTTTTGTCTCTGCTGTCTTGCAGCTATGGTATCTGAATAATCCTCAGCATTCAACATACTTCCAGGTGTGTTAATGCATGGTCCCCCTTTTGCATGCCATGATTCCATCCACTGACCCCATAGAGCAGCAGGGGACAAGGTATCCAACACAACTTTAGCTGTCCGAACTCTTGAATTCAGCAGAAGACAACAATCATCTGCTGAAGAAGTATGAAACATCGTCTTTTGAAGGCAAGTTTTATTTTTTTTGCTTTAAAACCAAATTTGCAAAAAATTAGGCTAATTATTCCTAGGTTTTCTGGTTTTCGGTCCATTCCCTCTTCAGGATTCAGAGTGCACAGTAACTAAAGCATCATGAAACTGTTGGAAAAGAACAACAGCATGTAATGTAAAGTTGTTAAAAAACTGACAATACTGTATGCATTATACCACGACACTACCTGCCTGGAATTTGCATGTTCTTCCTGTGCCTGCGTGGGTTTCCTCTGGGTACACTGTTTTCCTCCCACACTCCCTAGACATGCTGGTAGGTTAATTGGCGTCTGCCCAAAATTGGCCCTAGTATATGAATGTGAGTTGGGGACCTTGGATTGTGGGCTCCTTGAGGGTAGGGACCAATGTGAGTGTGCGATGTATGTGTGGAGCGCTGCGTAAATTGATGGCGCTATATGGGTACCTTAAATAAATAGGGATAATTGTAGACACGCACACACACTCACTCAGGTTGAACTGGATGGACTGGTGTCTTTATTCAACCTTACTAACTATGTAACTATGTAACTATGTAACAGGATGTATTGTCTATCTCAGTGCATGTACTTGTATATTCCTGCTTCATGTTTTCATGTTTCTCCTTGCTGTAATAATATATTTCTCCATGAAAGTAAAGCCGTATTACTGCATCCAAGAAGCTTCCAGCGCTTAATGCAATACTCTGCACAATAGGGTATGGGTCACAGGCACCCAGAGCAGCCAGCAGGCACCCAGGCATTGGAGAGGATAACCTAGTGCACCCAGCAACACCCAGCAACTTCCAGAGGCGCTGGAAAGAATACTCTGTGAGTACAGTGAGTCAGTGAATACTGTATACAGACTGCTGAAACATGGCAAGTGGTTCAGATGTGAAGTTTGCAATAGCAAAGCTGAACAATGCCAATTACCAGTTATGGAAGTTTAAACTGAAAGTGTTTCTCAGCAAGGATGACTTGTGGCAAGTGCTAAATAGAGACAGACCAACAAACGGAGAGACGGAGGAATGGGATAGGAAGGATAGACAAGCAAAAGCGATTATAAGCTTGCTAGTGGAAGATGACCAGCTTATCCACATAAGAACAGAGAAGACAGCCAAAGGCATGTAGACTTCATTACAAAAGCTGCATGAGCGTTCAAGTCTAAACAGCAAACTGTTTTTACTAAGAAAGTTGTACAAGAGGAGACTACAAGAAGGCCAGGAAATGTGTGACCACGTGAATGCTATGCTAGAAATCATAGAGCAGCTGCATGCCATCGGATAGGACATTAAAGTTAATCATATTGTTGCCCTGCTCCTATGCAGCCTTCCAGAGACATATACTGCTCTCATTAACGCTTTAGAAACCAGACCCGAGCAGTAGCTGACACTGGAATATGTCAAAGGGAAATTAATTAATGAATATGACAGAAGGAAAGAAAATATGCACCATGATGACAAAGCTCTTAAAATGTACAAAGGCACAAAGCACAACAAAGAAAGCATAGCCTGTTTGTGCTGTAAAAGGTCCGGTCACTGTTCTATCTGGAAAGCCGAGAAGCGAATGCTAAAGCTATCCACAAAAGAAAGAGTGAAAGCAGCCACAAAGGAAACTGAAGACACATCATGGAGTGGCACCTTTAAAGTGACACAGAGCGGCGAGCCCCGCGTAGATTTAGGAGAGACAAGCCAAATGACTAGAGATGAGACCTTCTTCACAAACATTGATTACAGTGCAAAAGACAACATTTTCCTAACAAACAGGAAAAGCATCACTGCCGAAGGTAACGGCCAGGGCTTCCTGAACTGTATTACACCACAAGGAGGTCACCACAGTATCCTTGTAAATAAAGTGCTGTATGTTCCAGAACTAGAAGGCTGCACCGGTGTAACTTGTGCTTTATCGGGCTGCCATAGGGGGTAGAGGGAGCAGACCCCCCACATTTCTGGAGCAGTTGCTGTGTGACACATACGGTAAGGAGGCATTTTACCATACATTTGTTGTAGAAATAGCCCACTGTGTGTCTGGGAGACCACCACCAGTTGGGGCACTGCCCCGCATGTTTATAGCAAAATTCCTCAACTACAGAGACAGAGACACCATCTTGCATCTAAGTAGGGAGAAGGGGAATATCCCATTTGGC
Source organism: Aquarana catesbeiana (assembly GCF_042186555.1). NCBI lineage: Eukaryota > Metazoa > Chordata > Amphibia > Anura > Ranidae > Aquarana > Aquarana catesbeiana. The sequence goes on along the minus strand of NC_133334.1, from coordinate 135,077,269 downwards.
AATAAAATGATTGCCATCTTCCCAGATTTTTCTGCTGATGTGCAGCGCAGACGCAAAAGTTTTACAGAAGCCAAGAGGCGCCTCCGCATCAAACACAATGATAAGCAATTCCTCGTAAAAGGAAAACTGGATGATCACCTATACAAGCTCATCACCACAGACCAGCAGACCAATATAGTCTCTAATGATCTACACAGCAAAAGTATTCACTTATGGCACAGACGGCTGTGACGCAGAAGTCCAGAAGCTATAAAAGACATTATAAAAATAGGTTTATCAGAAGATTTAACAATAGCGCCTTGCAAAGTGCTCATGAAATGCAAGTGCTGTATTGAAGCAAAAGCCACACATGTTTCCCTTCCACAGGCATCACTAAGAAAAACTACCTACCCCCTGCAGCTCATACACAATGTCGTAATGCGGTCCAATGAAAATTCCCACGTCAGGTGGTAACAGATTTCTACTGACCTTCATTGATGATTTTTCCAGGTACACAACTACTTATCTGATGAAACACATGAATGAAACATCAGAAAAACTTCAAGAGTTTGTTGCCATGTCTAGCAACAAATTCAAAGAAGCAAAGAAGTGGCCTAATATCTTAACAGACAAGGAATAGTACACCAGACAACCACACCATACACTCCTGAACAAAACAGTGTAGCAAAAAGGAAAAATCACACTCTTATAGAAATGGCTAGATGCATGTTTGCGGATGCCAGCCTACCTCAAAAGTACTGGGGGGAAGCAGTCATGACTGCAACTTACCTAAAAAACAGACTACCCTCAAGAACCATGAAACGTACTCCATTCAAAATGTGGCATGGATCAAAGCCTAGCTTAGGGCACATCAGAGTGTTTGGATGTAAAGCATATGCCTATATTCCAAGTGAAAGGTGATCCAAGCTGGAGAACAGAGTCATAGAGGGCTTTCTAGTAGGCCATAGTGAGCAAACTAAGGATTACAGAATCATACACCCAAAGACTGACAGTGTGACAATAAGCTATAGTGTTTATTTTGATGAGAGCCCATCATCAGAAACACCAATCCCTGAAAGCTGTGAAGTGAATATGTCAAGCAAACCAGAAGAAAAGGTCAACCAAAGCGAACCTATGCAGGAGTCAGTACAGAATGTGGAACTCACAATGCCTAAATCAAGTTCCCCACCAGATCTTGCTGAACTGCCTGAAGACAGAAGATCCACTCGGACTACAAAGGGGATACCACCCCGCAAGATATCATACACTGTCAAAACACACAGCATACTTTAACCAACATACTGGGAAGACATAGAAAAACTGCCAAAACATGAAGAAAATAAATGGAAAAAGGCAGCAGAAGACGAATTGAAGTCACTTCAAGTAAATAAAACCTGGACACTCACAGACCTCCCTCCTAACTGCAAAACTATAGGAAGCAAGTGGACTTATGGAAGTGAAACATCCATTAGACATGTGCATTAGTTTTCGTCCGAATGCATTTTCATCCGAATTTCGGGTATTTTCGTTATCATTTTAACAAACGAAAGCGAACGTGCAGGATCAGAAAACCAAAAGATCCAACATCAACAAATGCTTTATTTTCGTTTTAGTTGCAACAACAGTTCAATATAGATAGGAGATTCGACATGAGGCTGACAATAGCGATCTGTGTCCATCGAACCTGTGGTCGAATGTGCTTAACCTTAGCTCTTTTAGTCCAAGATTATTCTACATAGAGAGAAAAGATTCGACATAGAGAGAAAAGATTCGACATAGAGAGAAAAGATTCGACATTATAGAGACAATAGCAAAAAAGGTTGAATGTGCCTAACCTAACTATTAGTCCAAGATTAAATGGAGTTATGACCTGTCTGCACCAATAAATGCATTGACATGTCTCCATCCCAGTAATTTAAGGCACAAAAGAACAAGGGATAGTAGCGGGACTTTGCGTGAGAACATGTCAATGAGTATAAGGATTAAATATTCAGGATCAAATAGGGTTGACCTGAAACATATATTACACCTATAGTTCATAAAATAATATAATATCCATAGTTATATGTAAAGCCTGGGATACCATAATCTCAAAGGAATTTCAAGGTGTAAATGGTACAAAGTAGTTTAATAAAATTATCGTAAGACATACATCATACAACATAGTTAGGCATTTACAGGCAAACAGACAATGGACATAATTCATGTAATAGGTATAGTTACAGAAAAAGAACTGTTGTTATTATATATTCAATTGGTTGAAAGCCAAGAAACTCGTTGAGTTACCAACTTATGGATGCACATACTGTTTCAATATATAATAACAACAGTCCTTTTTCTGTAACTATACCTATTACATGAATTATGTCCATTGTCTGTTTGCCTGTATATGCTATGTTGTATGATGTATGTCTTACGATAATTTTATTAAACTACTTTGTACCATTTACACCTTGAAATTCCTTTGAGATTATGGTATCCCAGGCTTTACATATAACTATGGATATTACATTATTTTCCAAACTATAGGTGTAATATATGTTTCAGGTCAACCCTATTTGATCCTGAATAATTAATCTTTATACTCATTGACATGTTTTCACGCAAAGTTCCGCTACTATCCCTTGTTCTTTTGTGCCATTAGTCCAAGATTATTCGACATAGAGAGAAAAGATTTAACATGAAGATTCGACGAAGCATACAACATTAGAATTCTACTATAGCTTGTAGGCGGAACATTTGACTGGAAATGTACGATTGCGGAGTCGTACAGTTTAGCTGCTCCGTCGGATCTTCTTAGAACATTCGACAGACACCATAAGCCTTCAATGACAGATTCAACCTTAATTATTTCGGATTTTCGGACGAATGCATTTTTTTAACTAAACAAAATAGATAAAAATTAATTTCGGGAGTAACTAAATAAATTTATTTTTCGGACAAAAAACACCCACAAATACAAAGCCAGACTAGTTGCCAAGGGTTACTCCCAGAAGTTTGGTGAAGATTACGATGAAACATTCCCTCCCGTCATGCCATCAGAGTGCTTCTTAGCGTTGCAGCCAGGAAGGGCATGCAGGTAAAACACCTAGACGTTAAAACTGCTTTCCTGTATGGAGACATTAAGGAAGATATCTACATGGAGCAACCACCAGGGTTTGAGCAAGGAGACAACCGTGTGTGTAAACTTCAGAAGAGCGTCTACAGTCTTAAGCAATCTGCAAGGATGTGGAATGAGAAAGTGAACAAAGTACTTACTAAAGAGGGATTCTCAAGAAGTAAAGCAGACCCCTGTCTTTACTCCAGGAATCAAGAAGACAGATGGATATACATCTTTATCTATGTTGATGACATTATAACCTATTTTGAACAAGAAGGGGATTACAATCAGATAGTTCACAAGCTGAAAGAAAAATTTGAAATCAAAGAGCTAGGGAACATTAGCTACTATCTGGGAATCCAAATAGAGAGACAAGAAGATAGAAGTTATCTTCTCAACCAGTCTCAGTAAATCTCGGAAATCTTGGAACATACCCATATGTAAGATGCAAGGGAAGTGAAAACTCCAATGGAGCCAGGCTATCAACAGAGCAATGAAGCAGAAAACTTGCTACCCAACAATGACATGTATCGCAGAGCAATCAGTAAGCAGCTATATGTTGCCACTGTGACAAGACCAGATATATTGGCAGCAGTGGGCATACTATGCAGGAAAGTTTCAGCACCCTTTCAGTGTGACTGAAATGCAGTGGAAAGAGTGATGCAGTACCTCAAAGGAACAATTCAGATAAAACTACAGTTACCAGCAACATCCAGTCCAAAACTGGTCGGGTATGTGGATGCTGATTGGGCCAGGGACTGCACAGACTGCAAATCCACAAGTGGATCCATCTTGCAGTATGGGGAAGAAACCATAAGTTGGTCTAGTCGAAAGCAAGCATCTGTCACTCAACTGAAGCAGAGTACATTGCAGCAGCACACGCGTGCCAAGAAGCAATATGGATTTGTCAACTTTTTGTGGACATTGGGATAAACGTGTCAAAGCCAATTCCCATTTTTGAAGACAACCAGGGTTGTATAAAGCTTATGCAATCAGAAAGGGTCAATCCTAAGATCAAACACACACAAGGTGTTATTGACATTTGATACTGCCCGTCAGAGGAGATGACTGCTAATGCACTCACCAAACCTTTGCTGAAGGAATGTCATAATTATATCCAGAAGAATGGAAAAGGGATGCCTCAATTAATAAATGCAGATAGGGGTGGGTATCATCATCCTTAATTGACAGTGATGAGGTATGGGGGGTTATGTCAGGGGCTACTCTAAAAATGCCCTATGACATGAGAGTTTTTTATGGACTATCTTGGTACCCAAAAATGAACAATTGAATATAAAAAGTTATGTTTATTGTAGAAAAACAACTTAATACATATTGGTATAAATCACATAAAAAACACATATAAAACATGGTAAATTTACAAAGGCAAAGTGATACAGACTTTGAACAAAGGGAACCCCACACAAGAGTGGGGCCTCCAAAGATGTAGGTCCAATGTATAATCCTCTACATGTTTCACGAAAAAGTTTGCTCAGGAGGGATTGATCTTATACATCTAAGAGAAAACACATTCTTCTAATTTATTGAATCATAAGATGTTTAGTAAAAAAAGGGGAGAGAGATACACAATTATACATTGAATAACAATAGTGCTGGAGCAAATTTTTTTATGCAGGTGAGCTTGGCTTACCGATAAAGACCCAGTCAAGGTCACGGACGGCACTAGATGAAGCACCCAATTAGGGTAGTCCCCCCGCAGCGAACACGGGAAGCACTGACAGGGCGCTGTGGCTGAAAAAATATATATTTAAAATATTGTGATATAGCATGTCATGATGCATTTTTGCAGTAGCCCCTGAGATACCCCCCATACCTCATATCCAGAAGAAGCTGAATGTAATTTGACAAAGCACATGCTGTCGAAAAGGGGTGTTGGAAAAGAACAACAGCATGTAATGTAAAGTTGTTAATAAACTGACAATACTGTATGCATTATACCTATTTATGCAGCAGGTGGCGCTGTAGTATTATAGCGTATAGTTCATGTTTTCTATGATATAACAGGATGTATTGTCTATCTCAGTGCATGTACTTGTATTTTCCTGCTTCCTGTTTTCATGTTTCTCCATGCTGTAAGACGTGTAATATATTTCTCCATGACAGTAAAGCTGTATTACAGCATCCAAGAAGCTTCCAGCGCTTATTGCAGTACTCTGCACAAAAACCAAATTTGCAAAAAATTAGGCTAATTATTACCAGGTTTTCTGGCTTTCAACCCATTCCCTCTTCAGGATTCAGAATGCACAGTATCTAAAGCATTATGAAACAAGATGCTTTAATATCAAGAAGAACTGTGAAAGCTTGTCAAATCTGTAATCTATCTATTTTCTACACTTAGGTTAAAGGATATTTTTAAATTTAGCACAGTTGCATTGTTTCCTGGATAGCATTAGCATTTCACTGATTGATTTAACTTGCTATCAGGATTTGTTCTTTTAACTAACAACAAGATACATTTCACTGTTTAGCTTTGAGACATGAGCTCACCCTTGGAGATTAGATGTGAACCATGGGAGACAATTTTATACAGTAAGTTTTGTATTAGTTTTTCTTTTCTCCATTTTTTATTACTCAAGGCCACTAACATAATCGATTGGAAATTCGTTACATCTAAAATTAGAAATGTGCAACAACAGGGTGTGGACCTTTATAGAGAAATTTTTATTTTAATAAATAATTCAGAGGAGTTTTCATCAAACACTTTACATTAAAATCTTTCCAAACACTGGAAAAGTTGCTTTAAATAAAAAATAGGAATCTTATTTGCAGAATAGTTTTATGTGCATATCAATGTGAACATTCAAAAAAATATTGATATGCAGTCCCAATAGCTGTAATCCCTTTCCCTGAATTGAAGGAACACCTGCTTTATAGGCAGCAAAAATAGTTGTGAATTTAATAACGTTGTTTTTTTATATTCAATTTTTAGAGCTGTATATGATACCTTAAAATCAACCTTATAGAGACCAACAGGTTTGCTGAAGATATCAGGATAAGATTTGGGGGTTGAGCCATTTCACAACTATACCTTATTTTCATGTTACCTAAGCACAAGTATTACCAAATACACTATTATTCACAATCAAAGTTCTGTGGCACAGATTAGGAAGGCACATCAACTAAACAAACATTCTTCTCTTTATTTACCCAGAATAAATAATGATTTCACTCCAGGATGTAGATTGTTGAATCTTTGCCCAACTCCACCCTATCCAGCAATTGGATCTGTCAGTCTGACTGGGCAACCTTGTAAACATAATGCATGCCAGTGCAACTTTACACTCACTTTGCCCTTAGGTGTCCAAACTAGGATTATTGCTTAATGTGGGATAAGAGAGTAAGGACACCTTACACCTTTAAATTATACTGCTTTTGTAGATATCATTCAACCCTGTTTATCTGAACAAACTAAGATTCAAACAAATGTAGTCCTCTAGACCACCACTTTGGCCTCCCATACTTTTGCTACAAAACTGATGTTCCCTAAACTATGTAGTTCACACACTAATATCTGTCATCAAAAGAAAAGCATCTGCGCTGTGTCTACAGCATACACTTTTGGTTCCTGCTGACATCTGAAATTCAGTCATTGCTCTATTTTTCTAACAGTGGAATTAAAATGAAGAACTGCTACTATTTTACACTTTAAAATTTTTACTATAAGTACCCATTAAAAAAACACTTTTAATATTCATTGTATCATTGTGCTGTAGTACAGCACAACCTTTAGTTAGGCAGGCAGATGACCCACCTGTAATGGATGGAAGCATTATTAGGTCTCAAATGGTATGGATCAAAGTACATTAAGACACACCACAATAACACTTGCAGAAATCCTATTAATACGCAATGGATCAGGTTTGGAAGCCCAGCAAGGAATCAGAAAAACACAAAATATTTATTTATCCTACAGTATACACTACTGTGAAAATGTTTTAGACGGGGGAGGGAAAAATGCAGTAAATTTGGAATGCTTTCAGAAATAGGGGACACCATTGATCCTGACCAAATCCAACTCTATTTGCAGAAATGCAGCCCCAAACTTTCAAGGAACCTTCACCATACTTCACTGTTGCCTGCAGGCATTCATTATTGTACAGCTCTTCAGCCCTTTGGAGAACAAACTGCGTCTTGGTACAGCCAAATATTTCATATTTTGACTCATCAGTCCAGAGCACCTGCTACCATTTTTTCTGAAACCCAGTTTCTATGTTTTTATGCATAGTTGAGTTGCTTAGCCTTGTTTCCATGTCAGAGGTATGGCTTTTTGGCCATAATTCTTCCATGAAGACCACTTCTGGCCAGACCTCCCTGGACAGTAGATGAGTGTACCTCCGTCCCACTAGTTTATGCCAGTTCTGTGCTGATTGCACTGCTGGACATCTTCAGATGTAAAAGGGAAGTATGTTGTGTCGTTCATCTGCTGCGTTAAGTTTACTTGGATGACCACTTTGGCTACGTCCTCACTGTTGCCCGTTTCTTTGTGCTTCTTCAAAATAACTTGAACAGCACATCTTGAAACCCCAGTCTGCTTTGAAATCTTTGCCCGGGAGAGACCTTGCTGATACAGTATAACTACCTTGTGTCTTGTTGCATGACCTATGGCATGAAACCACTTCCACAACCTCACCTTAGTAGCAGAGTTTGGCTGTCCTTCACCCAGTTTTGAGCTTCCTACACAGCTGTTTCTCTTTCAGTTAATGACTGTATTTTAACCTACATATAAAATTGATGATTTTTTAACACCTGCTTGGTATAATTGTTTAATCATACACCTGAATCTAATCCTACAAAATCCCTGACTTTGTGCAAGTGTACAAAGTGTGTAAGAATTGATGCTGGTTTGAAGCCAAAGGGTAGTCACACCAAATATTGATTTGATTTAGATTTTTCTTCTGTTCTCTCACTTTGTATTTTGTGAATTGATAAAAATAAATAATTAAATATATATATTTTAAAGCATCCCTACTTTATAGCATTTCCTCACACCTGCCTAAAACATTTGCATGGTACTGTATATCTGTACAGATATTCGTGAAAAATTATGTGGCTGGCCTTAATAGGTGTATAGCTACTTCTCCTGTGGAGTTGTAAGAGTAATACAATCACACTATCCAAAATACATTAGAATGAATCAGCCCACCACTGCCTAACAAGTATAGCAATACATAAGGAAACAACTTAAACCTTTATTTTTGGGTTAGCACGCAAACAGTCTATGTGCAGGTGTGGGACTGATTGTCAGGGGGTAATTTTCCCCACAAAAGGGCAATCAGTCTGGCAACCAAGGCTCCTACCTCTTGAGTCGAGTTGGCTGTAGGGAGAAGCTTTGTGTGAGCGGACACCAGAAGTGTATGTCTATGTGCTTGCCTGTCCGTGATCAAGAACAGGTGTTTGATCCAGACTGTCATTGAATGAGAGTTTGAGACACTGTCAGGGACAAGGAGAGACAGTGCTACAAGAGGCCGACAGCCTGTACAGAACAAGTGGAGCAGTCCAAAAGCCAGCAGGCTGAGTTGAATTTGTTTGTGGGAGACATACTGAGAGCCTGAGTGGGTCAAAGTTGGTCAAAAGGCTGAACAATTTCTCTTGTTGTATCGATATGATAATGAAATCCCTGTGTGGAAAACCTGTTGTAACGGTATATTTCTTTAAATAAATAAATAAAAGTGGACAGAAGAACCCTTGAATTCAAGTTTTTTTGTTCAATAAGTTTTTATCTAAAAGAGACAAAAACAGTAACAGCAAATATTGCAATGTAACATGCATATATTGGAGATACACAGCGTGTAAAGTGACTTCAAGTGTCAGAACAATCCTGACAATAGTTCACACCAATATCCAGTCAATATGCATAGGGTAAGCTTTTTGAAGTGAGTGAAAGTCTCCAGAAGGAAGTAAGAAAGGATCAAGCAAGAAAAGTGAAGGTGAAAGATGAGGAAGGGAAAGCACTAGAGTGGGGAGGATGGGGTAGTGGTGAAAGGTTTGGTGGGAGGGGGTTATGAAAGGCTCCTGTTCCTATGATTTATGACAGTAAATACCCATTATGACATAAGCATAATTAATTGGTTTGAGTCATAAGTTCAGCATAGGTAGAGGAAAAGGTAAAGGAGAACCAGCAGGCCCATATTTTATGCGCCGCATATGCTAAGTCTCGATGTTCATATATAAGATCTTCCATATGATATATGTGGTCAACCACATGTGGCCATTGTTGTACAGTGGGAATAGTAGACTCCAGAAATGAGGAATGAGAGATTTTGCAGGGTTTAAAAGATGGGAGGTAATAGAGCACCAATATCGACTGTAACAAGCCCCTTGCTCGCTCAGTTCCACTCTCCCGACACTCCTCTGCTGCTATTGAATCAGATTGCAACGTCTGATGGTTCGGTCATCCAATGCTCCGAGACTAGAACTACAGCTCTGTGCAGCTCTAGTCCAGTTGTGATATCTCAGAACAAACACCAGGCAGGCTGTATGTAAGCTCAAACAGGAATCTCCTTTATTGCAAAATACAGGCTTTTATACACTCAAAGTGGAGGTGCAGACCTCCTGCTCATATTACTCTAACAATACAGCTGTAACCTGATTAACCTAATTAACATGAGCTAATTAACTAATCCCTTTAGACAGCCTAGATGACTCAGACATGACCGTTAGGCCAGACTGGCCATCTTGTAGTTCAGAAAATCCAATCAACATTATCACAATCAACATAGACTCTTTTTCACACAATAGCAGAGTTAATTAACACAAATAACAATGGGGATCTAATGACACTTAGATCCCATAGTAGACTTATTTACACATTTTAGCAGACAATAGACAGACAGGTGTTGGAATTTACATCAGCATCTCCTAACAGTATCTGTCCCAGCATTATGAATCAGCCACTATTCCAATATGGCAAATCCAGGGTCCCCAGAGTCTGTGTGTCCTGGGGGACCAGGACCCGAATCCACAGTAATCCCACCTCAAGGGTCCCCAGGCATACAGCTCACAAAGAGCACCGTTCCCCCAAATGCAAGGGCCCACGATCGATCGGCAAGAGGCTAGCATACAGTCCCCTCCAAAAGTCTCTTTCCCGGCTAGGTCTGTCACATCGACCGACTGGTTCACCTATACAATGAAACATTCCAACCCCTGTATTACTTCAATCCAATGTAGGATAGAGGACAAAAAAGGCAGTGTCGCCAGATGTGGACATGAATAGCAACAGCCCCACAGCCTCTCCAACAAAGTTTAAATGTGTCCGGGAATATTTTATTAAGTTGTGAAAGTGTATGGTTAGCATTTTGTAATTACCTCGGCAAACCAACCAGGAATTAGGTTTTAAATGGGTGAAAAGATCAAAGGCTGACATAAGGTTAGGTAAGGTAGTGGTGGATTGCTGTAAACATAACAGTATGTCATCTGTGTAAGTGGCATACTTATGCTCATTAGCCTGTGTTTAGTAGTCCTGAATCAGGGAGTACTGAGAGTCAGCCTCACTATTGGTCCTATAGACATGGTAAAGATGTTGGTAGAACGAGCGGAATTCATTGGTGATAGCTTTAGTTTCATGAACTAGTTTGTCAGGTGAAGTCTTAATCTTAGCAATGAACGAGGCAGATTTGTTGTATTGCAATGACCTAGCTAAGTATTTACTCAGTTTATTCCCCCATTTGTAAATCTGCTGGGATTTTAGATGAAAAGATAATTTTTGGTCTGTGTGGTAAAGGGATTTGAATTGTTCATGCTTTTGAGTTAACAAGTGTAGAGGGGACGGTGAGTGGGATGTCTTGTGGTTGAGCTCGAAGGGCTTGATTTCCTTAATGAGGGCAGATTGGTGATGAATTTTCTCTCCTTCTTCCTATGGGAGCCTAGTTCAATAAATTTACCACGTATATGGGCTTTATGTGCTTCCCAGATCATGCTGGGCGAGCTATCAGAGACTTAATATTCTGCAAAATAAGGGGCCAAGTCAGCACCAATCTGTGCTCTATCCACTACATCTGTCAACAGAGAATCATTCAATTTCCAGTTATTGGTTTTAAGGTGAAGTGAAGGAACTTTTAAACTGATGCATACTGGGGCGTGGTCAGAGAAAGTGGAGACCTCTATCTTGGCCTGGAACAATAGTTCCAGGTGGTGATGGTCAATAAAAATGTAGTCTATCCCAGAGTGTTGCCCCGTACACACGGTTGGACTTTGTTCGGACATTCCGACAACGAAATCCTAGGATTTTTTCCGACGGATGTTGGCTCAAACTTGTCTTGCATACACACGGTCACACAAAGTTGTTGGTAAATCTGATCGTTCTAAACGCGGTGGCGTAAAACACGTACGTCGGGACTATAAACGGGGCAGTGGCCAATAGCTTTCATCTCTTTATTTATTCTGAGCATGCGTGGCACTTTGTCCGTCGGATTTGTGTACACATGATCGGAATTTCCGACAACGGATTTTGTTGTCGGAAAATTTTATATCCTGCTCTCAAACTTTGTGTGTCGGAAAATCCGATGGAAAATGTGTGATGGAGCCTACACACGGTCAGAATTTCCAACAACAAGGTCCTATCACACATTTTCCATCGGAAAATCCGACCGTGTGTACAGGGCATAAGACTGGTGTAACTGTAAAAAAATAAGAGTAATCTCTCTCTTTTGGGTGTAAAACTTGCCAAGCATCCATAAGCTGAACGCCATGGAGGCATTTGCGGATGAGAGGTAGGCGTTTGGGAGAAATGGAAGAAGTGCCCTGAGAAATGTCTATTTTAGGCTCTATTGGGACATTGAAGTCACCTTCCAGAATAATACAACCCTGAGCGAAGTCCTCCAATATATTCAGGGATATTGATAGGAACCCAGCTTGGTCCTGGTTGGGTGCATATATATTTGCCAGTTTACAGGGCATGTTACCCAGAGTGCCTTTCAAAAATAGATATCTCCCATAGCTGTCCGCCAAACTGAAAAGAAGTCCCTTTGTAAAATCCAAGGTTACTCTCTTCACTATATGCATGTCAGATAACCCGTACTACCAAATGGGATAGTTTGGAGAAAAAAGTTTTGTTGAGGTGGTATGGGTGAGATGTGTCTCTTGAAGAAAAGCGATGTCACAGTGGAGACGTTTTAGTTCTCTAAACAAGTTATGCCTCTTTCCTGAAGTATTCAAGTCCCTCACATTAAGGGATACAAAATTAACAGTCACCATGGGAATCACAGAGAGATATGATAGGCATCATATACCACAAAATCTCTGAAGTGGGGCAGGAGGGGGGGGGGAGGAAAGGGGATAGAGAGGAAGGCAGAGAAAGGCAGAGTATGAAACAAAAGATAAAGAGTGTTTGTATACCTTGATAAAATACCTGAGAAAGGCATGCATTATCATGCAGAGCAAAAACAGGGGGTCTAGTGAGGGACATCCCGAGGAGGAATGAACCGGGAGGAGCCAAAGTCAAAAGGGTCCCTGTGGGGGGAATACAAGGCAGCTTAAAAGAGCAAAGATAGCACCCAATATGAGAAATTACCATAAGGGGTTACCACCAGGAGGTAACAATGTACTTAAAAATGGAAAAAACATACAGCACTAAACAATGGTACCAAAATAACAGTAAACATAGCCTGTTAGGCAGAGTCCAAAAACACAAACATGTGGAGCAAGGTAGTTTGTTCATAAAAGTTGTAGAGTCTGGGAAAAAACAGCCTAAAGTTTATGCAGCCAAAGAGGCTGCAAAAACAAAACAGGGAAACAAACTAAGACTGTAGGATGATGTGAGCCAAGACCACATAGATCAGGAAACGGCAGCAAAGGGACATAAGCCCAAGGAAGGGCTGCGCAGAGAAGTGTGGTGTTTCCATGAAGATTTGTGCCACTGCAGTTCAGAAGAAGGCTCCAGGATAGAAATATCTTCCTGCCAGCCCGGCAACTCTGGAGGGGTGATGTTGAGATCTAGGCAAATCTTCTTCAGATCTTCTGGAAAACAGAGGGTAGCGGTGCAGCCGTCTCTATTAGCTATGAGACAGGCCAAGAAGCCCAAGTGGTAGGCTATAGCATTGCTGGGAAGCTTATCAATGGGGGGGTCTCAGGACATGATGACAATCCAAAGTCTCTTTTGCCAGGTCCGGGAAAAAAAACAAGATGGCCCCATTGAAATCCAGGGTGGAGATCTCTCTGGCTTTGCACATAATCAGCTCTTTCTCCTCCTAATAGTGTACTTGGCAGATGACATCCCTTGGTGTTTCAGTAGCCAGGTTACGGAGACGGAGGGCCCAGTGAACTCTATCCAGCTTTATGGGGTTGTTTAAGATCCCTCGGATCTCCACCCCTGGTTGTCTCTGGAAGGCCATGGATCCGGATATTATTCCTACTGTTACGATTCTCTTGATCTTCCAGCTTATAAAGGGCCATCATGTGGGCGATAGCCAGGGGGCAAGCATGGGTTTGTAGATCACAAATGGCAGCCACACGGTGATCTAAGCGCTGCTCAGACCTCTCTACCTGAATCAAGACTTGGGAGAGGTCAGATCAGGCAGTCAATACTTAATTCTTAATAGCCTTCTCAAGGCTATAGAGCATGGAGGCTAGTTCCGATTTAGTGGGAAGACCACTCACCAGAGCTGCCACCCCTGAGCGTCAAGGAGAGCATCTGTCCCTGTTCAAGCAATACGAGGAGGCTGGGGAGCTGTGTCTTAATGCAGGCCTATGGTGGGCTAGTGCCATGCGGAGAGCAGTCTTGTTCTTCTGTGTCCAGGGAATCCTCCGCTTGAGAGTTTTTTAGCTGTTAGAGAACATCCCACATGTTTCCCCATGCTGAAAGAAGGTGGTACAATGTGGTTTTAGATGTTTATGAAGCAAATAATGAAACCTCAGTCAGAGCTTGTTGAAGATGCATCCTCACAGCTCCATGCGGAAACCACGCCCTCCTTAAATGCAAGTTGGCGATTGGATTGCATCTTTGAAAGCCCTACACTTGACTTAAATATTCACAATATATGTACAGTATAATGGTACATAACTATATTTATATCCTATCTCTAGAATCTAGCATATGATACAAAAATAACACAAGGTTTTGACCTGCATTCTATAAGTGATGTGTTTTTGCATTTCCACTGAACTCATCTCAATTCATGTGTGACCAATGTTTCCTGTGTAAGGTTTGAATCTCTAAAGTGATTTTATTATATGTGTTGGTTGCTAGGGTTTCTAGGATAGTTTTGTTACTGGATACAGACAATTTTAGGAAATCAGTGACATAACCCCCTTCTCCTCGTTGACAGCTAGATTGCTACAATGATTTGCCAGGCTAATAATGGATAAGAATACCAAGTTCATGCACACTCTGATGTGTTGTTACTCACTGTTAATCTGTTATAAAGGAAATGCAAAGCTTCCTTTTCTAAATTTGTTCTGAAAATTCTAGTTGTTCTGGTGTTATTCTGATCCACTAGATATCAGGCCAGGGAAGACAGAAAAGTCAGAAGTCTGTTTACCCATTACAGGTTAGTAAACTAAAATAGTGGTTGTAAACCATTCCATATACCCAGTGAAGTGACTGGCCTCATATGATACACAGAGATGAAACAAATCCTCCTTCGTAAGTTGTACCTGTTTATCTGCACCAATCTCTCCTCTACAGTCTTTTAAAACACAGAATATACACTATCAGTATCTCGCCAGCAAAAAGCAGGGAGTGGGGGTCTGAGTTCACACACTGCACAACGAAGGGAGAAGAGCTCTGAGCCATTGGAGGGAAGGGACACAGCTCCTCCTTATACTACAGGGAAATGATGCAGGGCTATTAATATAATCACAGGCTGTGTGCTGCGGTTCTCCTTCCCTGTCACCTTTTTATCTTTTTGGTGTTGGAAAAACTTGCCACAAGTGACTCATGCTGATAACAGAGGAACTAGACAGCAAAGAAAAATGAAACTCAATGCTTTGGAAAGAGACAAATAAACACTAAAAATATGTGCTTTGTTCATAATTCATATTGAAGGTTTACAAGGTTTAAACAGGGTTTTAACCTCCTACCATGAGCATCCCTGTTAAAGAAAAAGACAATAAAGTGTAGCGCTATAACAAAAAATGGAATCTACATTAATGAATGCAGAATCACAGTGGTAAGAGTGATATATAAAATTGCCATGTGTATAAACAGCCTCTATGAGATATATGACTCTAAAATAGAGGACAAATGTGTTCAGGAATT
Source organism: Aquarana catesbeiana (assembly GCF_042186555.1). Taxonomy (NCBI): domain Eukaryota; kingdom Metazoa; phylum Chordata; class Amphibia; order Anura; family Ranidae; genus Aquarana; species Aquarana catesbeiana. The sequence goes on along the minus strand of NC_133334.1, from coordinate 135,061,976 downwards.
CTCAACTTGGTCAGTGTCATAAAACCATATAAGTGTGTCTCATTGGTTGTGACATCAAACAATGCAAACATAAGAAAGATTTAACCAAAGTGTAATGAGAGGTCTAAGAGACCCTACTAGCGTAGTGATACAAACATAGAAAGTGCAAAAGTAGTGTCATATGTCTATCATGACAGAAATGCAACAACAATGTGAACATAAAAAATAATATTGGCTAAGAATGAGAAAACTTATAGACATATACGTGATTGTAAAAGTCTATATGGATTGGCAACTCTTGGGGATGCAGGATGTTCAAAGCTTGTGTTGAAGCTTTTCACCACAAGATGTAAGGCATATCGGCATACAAAGCCAGGTCTTCTAAAACGCACACTTTAGCAGAGAGAAATGTAATGCCCTTACCAGAAATGTTGGACTCACAGGCCGTTGGCGGTGAGTCGTATAGGCTTGTACCGTCAAAGCGGTAGGGTTAGATCCGGTTCCAATCCCAAGGAGAAGCTAGGTAGGCAGGAAAGACCTCACGGCTCTTACGTTCCAGGGAGGGGTAAGAGTGTACCCAACCTTCATGTTTGTATTCATGTTAGTCTGGTTCCTTATTGGGGTGTAGACTGGGATCTTCCACCAGGTTCCACCCGATCAGCAACAATCCTCCAAATGTGGGGAGGAGAAAGTAAAGAAAGAGAGCTTCCACATAGTGTAAATGTGTTCAAGGAAAAATTTTATTTTTAAAAATATTTCCAACAAATGGTAAAACGGGTAGTAAAAATTTGGTTCAATTGAACAAAAAATAGCGCAGTAAAATGTAGCTAGGGTAGCATAAAGAAGGGGGAAAGAAGTGGAATGTTATGCAATGGCCAAGTCAATCACCTGACCTGAATCCGATTGAGCATGCATTTCACTTGCTGAAGACAAAACTGAAGGGAAAATGCCCCAAGCACAAGCAGGAACTGAAGACAGTTGCAGTAGAGGCCTGACAGAACATCACCAGGGATGAAACCCAGCGTCTGGTGATGTCTATGCGTTCCAGACTTCAGGCTGTAACTGACTGCAAAGGATTTGCAACCAAGTATTAAAAAGTGAAAGTTTGATGGATGATTGTTAATCTGTCCCATTACTTTTGGTCTCTTAAAAAGTGGGAGGCACATATACAAACTGTTGTATTTCCTACACCGTTCACCTGATTTGGATGTAAATACCTTCCAATTAAAGCTGAAAGTCTGCAGTTAAAGCACATCTTGTTTGTTTCATTTCAAATCCATTGTGGTGGTGTATAGAGCCAAAAAGATTAGAATTGTGTCGATGTCCCAATATTTATGGACCTGACTTTATATATATATATATATATATATATATATATATATATATATACTCTGAATATCTGTCACCTTGTTATCTTAAATGCACTGTTCCAGATAACTAAGTCTATGATAAAGTGTGTGTATAATGGTCCCCGTGTTGTATGTTAGTACGTAAACCTGCTTATTGCAATAGAGTTTACATGCACCTTGTGTTATATTAGTTAATCCTGTTTCGTCTTGCCTGGGATTCTATAGCTAGTTTTGGCTCAGGGCTCAATAACCAGCATAGGCTAGAGGCAGGTTAGGCATCCGATGAAAACTTGGTAATTAGAGGTCCGGCTGCATGACAGATTACAAGCTACTAGGGACAAAGATGCAGAGAAGATAGACTGATTCTTAGTTCCAGTGCCACACCACGGTTTCTCCTGGTGAAAAGCTGCATTCCAGGCTGATTGGACAACAGCTGTGGGATCTCCCCATCATCACAGATCTTGTTTTCAGGTCTCTGACATCAAGACACACACTGCAATACGACCATCCTCAGGGGCCCTGCAACTAAAACCTTGCTTCAACATTTATCTTTTACTTACTGTGTGCAGGGCTGCTGTTAGAAGTCACAGGGCCCTGTACAGCCTACCTAACAAGGACCCCACAGATAACATCAAAGCAATATTTTAGCTTAAAATACACCAAAACCATTATTAGCAGTCACAAACACAACATAACTTACAACATTCTTGCTAAAACTGAAAGATAAAATTGTATTGAGTTAATAAATAAGTATCTGTGTGCGAATGAGGTCTTGGAGCTCATTCACATGGGCACTGTGGCCTGTACAGTGTCAATCAGTGGTTTGTTGAAGTAGCTTTTACCCACCTGGACCTGTGTGCAGGCAGCCAATGTTATGCTATGGGGATGTAGCAGCTGTACAAACACAGCTGCAGGTTCTAATTTGACTGTCAGGTGGGTGTATGGCCTTGAACACAGACAGTGTGCCATCAGGGACCACCTACCCACACCTACACACCTGTCAGCTTGAGATCTGCGGTTGCGGCCAGAATACCTGTGTGAATGAGCCCTTAGGGCTCGTTCACATGTGAGGTTGTGGGACAGTAAAGCCCCATGGTTAGGCTGCACTCTTACCATCCCCAAACACTTCCCTCTTTAGCTGCAGAGACAGCTGCTGGGGGTGTACACATGCCAAAACAGTATTTATATCCTCTGTCAAATGCGACCCATTCAGGTAAATGGTGCTGCTCTGCAAGAGCCTCGCAACCGGTACAATTATGTTATTAAACAGACTTCAAAATTAATTTCTGCACCACCAACTCTTTAGGAAAGAAAAAGACACACTGGGAAACATTAACAAAGCCAAGTCTCCAAGGTCCTGGCTATGAAGGAGTTACAGCAGAGCAGATCTGAGATGGCACAGACATTTATTGATGAGGTCGGAATAGGGAATCATTGGTGTAGTGAATACAGAATTATTGAAATCTGTCAGTAAATGAGAAGTGTCGGCATTTCCTTGTGAATAAATTAGTGATACACAGACTATTGGAAGGCAAATTACAGGGAGCTAGGTGATTTATTGTTGAATTAGAGATGCTTCAATTATTGGTTTTCAACATATAGACACTGCATGGTGTGTTTAAAACTCTTTTTACTGGTCTCACTTTAAAATATAAATATTGCTTACCCCAGTAAAAAAGTTAAGGTTAACCATTTTATTTTTAATTAACCATTTTAAATAAGGTGGTAAGATGTAGCCTAAAAGAGAGAGAAAAGTTATTCAAACAGCAATGCTCTTACAGAAAAATGGTTACAATTTTTCTGCAATTAAATAAGTCCTGTTAAACAGATATCTCTTACCTATCTTTTTTTTACTTAAACTTTTTTTTAAACCATTTAAACTTTTAAAAAAAAAACAATGTAGACTGTTTAAACCATTACGCACCATTTTAAAACCATTTTAAAGCGGAAGTAAAGTCGTCCGCTATAATTTTTTTTTTAGGCCCACAGGTGGGTTATGCCATAATGTACTAGTATGCACAGCATATTAGTACATTATGGCAGACTTACCCGTCATAAGGTGTCCTCCAGCGCACTGCTGGGACCGATCCGGCAGGCCCTCAGCACTTCCATCCTAACAGTCTTCCTTCCGTGTAGTGTGCCTTCGGCCACTTGATAGGCCAGGCCGCGATGACGCCACTTCTGCGCATACGCACAGGAGTCATATCACCGTGGTACAGATCAGGGTCCGATTGGCCCATAGATGTTCGCTGAGCTGCGCATGCGCAGCTCAGTGAATATGACAGCTGACAGGCAGAAGGATGCATTTTTGGCTTCTGTCATTAATACCCTGCCTGTCAGTCATTTGTTGACAAACCAGTTTTTCGTCCACTTTAATCACTTCACTACCCGCCCATAGTCAAATGACGGCCTATAATGGGATCTCCAATCCTGGGTGGCCGTCATATGACGTCCTGGACTTTCCGGCCATTTAGGGGGCGCGCGCGCCCATGGCATTGCTCGGGACCCGGTGCGTGTGCCCGCGATTGCCGTTAACCGAACAGGACCGTGGATCTGTGTGTGTAAACACACAGATCCACGTCCTGTCAGGTGAGAGGAGACCGATCTATGTTCCCAGTACAGAGGAACACCGATTGGTCTCCTCCCCTTGTGAGTCCCCACCCCCCACAGTTAGAATCACTCCCCTAGGAAACACATTTAACCCCTCGTCTCCCCCTAGTGGTTAACCCCTTCCCTGCCTGTCACATTTATACAGTAATCAATGCAATTTTTAGCATTGATCACTGTATAAATGTGAATGGTCCCAAAAATGTGTCAAAAGTGTCCGATGTGTCTGCCATAATGTCGCAGTCACGAAAAAAATCACAGATCGCTGCTATTACTAGTAAAAAAAAAAAATAAATAAATTATTTTTTTAAATGCCATAAATCTATCTCGTATTTTGTAGACGCTATAACTTTTGCGCAAACCAATCAATATACGCTTATTGCGTTTTTTTTTACCAAAAATATGTAGAAGAATATGCATCGGCCTAAACTGAGGAAAAAATTTGTTTTTTTAAAAAAAAATTGGGATATTTATTATAAATATACTGAACAGTGCAGCGCTAAAATAATAAACTACTAAAATAATCAATGAATGAAAAGTCCATAAGCTCGTATGTAAAAACACACATGTAGATAGAAAACCAAAGACGTCAGCGGTGATAAAGGGTGCTTCATGCAAAGTCTGAAGTGCTCCTTAGTCCGTGCTCACACCATTTGTTAGCCAAACTTCTCACCTTGCATAATGGACCCCTGAGCTAACAGGAAGGTCATAAGGGCAATCACCACCACTGGTGGTTAAGGTAAACTTGTAGATGGAAGCCGGGCACCTCTTAAACTCCGCAGATAGAACTTGTATCTCTCCCGTGACATCATAAAATACAAAGAAAATATCTAGTGCTCTCTGTATAACTTGAAACAGGTATCATTTATTAAAAAGACAGGTACTCACAACAATAGCACTTAGTCCAAGTGCTAGGATATAAAAACATATGGTGACTGGTAACAACAAAGCTGGTAAGGTGGCTGCAGTGACATTCAGGGGAACTCCCGCACGCGTATCGTCCAAAGGACTTCCTCAGCGGCGATGGAGTCCCATGATGCCACTGTGTCTTTTATAAATAGCCCCTTATCACAATCATCTGTGTAATTAAAAGAACGAGCGGTAAGCATCCAATCAGGACGCACTATTCAAACGTAGGAAGTGTACATCTGGTATGGTTACCATGGTGATCCCTAGAGCACGTCAAGCGGCGGGGGAAATACCTGATAATCCGTCTATGTGATTTGAGAAAACCGGTTTTCCGCTGAGGAAGTCCTTTGGACGATACGCGTGCGGGAGTTCCCCTGAATGTCACTGCAGCCACCTTACCAGCTTTGTTGTTACCAGTCACCATATGTTTTTATATCCTAGCACTTGGACTAAGTGCTATTGTTGTGAGTACCTGTCTTTTTAATAAATGATACCTGTTTCAAGTTATACAGAGAGCACTAGATATTTTCTTTGTATTTTATGTTGTCACGGGAGAGATACAAGTTCTATCTGCGGAGAGGTGCCCGGCTTCCATCTACAAGTTTACCTTAACCACCAGTGGTGGTGATTGCCCTTATGACCTTCCTGTTAGCTCAGGGGTCCATTATGCAAGGTGAGCAGTTTGGCTAACAAATGGTGTGAGCACGGACTAAGGAGAACTTCAGACTTTGCATGAAGCACCCTTTATCACCGCTGACGTCTTTGGTTTTCTATCTACATGTGTGTTTTTACATACGAGCTTATGGACTTTTCATTCATTGATTATTTTAGTAGTTTATTATTTTAGCGCTGCACTGTTCAGTATATTTAGTCTAAAAGGGTTTCTATATTTGCCTTTAGTGTTCAGCTGCTGTTAGTAGTCATCAGGTTTTGCGCTGACTGTTTGTTTTTTATTGGATATTTATTATAGCAAAAAGTAAAAAATATTGTGTTTTTTTCAAAATTGTCGCTCTTCTTTTGTTTATAGCGCAAAAAATAAAAAACACAGAGGTGATCAAATACCACCAAAAGAAAGCTCTATTTGTGGGGAAAAAAGGACATCAATGTTGTTTGGGTACAACGTCGCACGACCGCGCAATTGTCGTTTAAAGTGCGATGGCGCTGAAAACTAAAAATTGGTCTGGGAAGGAAGGGGGTGAAAATGCCCTGTATTGAAGCGGTTAAACCATTTTTTTTTTTTTTCATTTTTATCTGTTTTGTTCATATTTTTTTTGTTCATGCATTGCATTTATAAAAAAATGCATTCATAAAAACAATTTCCCACAATCTCAAAAAAATACAATAATATAAATGAAAAATCTCCACAATAGAAACAAAGTCCATCCTCAGGTGAAGAAGTGTTCCAACACCAAACACAGCCTCTTACCAAAAATATCAGATATCAGTGCACTGGCCCCTGAAGATGTTCTCTAGTGATGAAACATGTTGGGCGGAGTCTGAGCGGCTGACACTATCACGCTGGTGGGCAGACAGCGTTTGGCCGATACATGCTGTATGTCGTTTTTTTCTCATGTGAGTACCCATTGGTGCTTTTTAATCACTTCAGCCCCGGAAGATTTGGCTGTTCAATGACCAGAGCACTTTTTACAATTCGGCACTGCTCTGCTTTAACTGGTAATTGCGCGGTCATGCAATGCTGTACCCAAACAAAATTTGCGTCCTTTTTTTCCCACAAATAGAGCTTTCTTTTGATGGTATTTGATTGCCTCTGCAATTTTTTTTTCTTTGCGATATAAACGGAAAAAGACCAAAAAAAAAAAATGATTTCCACTTTTTGTTATAAAAAAATCAATTTTAGTCATGCATTTAGGCGTCTACAAACTAAGGTACATTTTCTGGAATTTACTCAGCTTTTAGTTTATGACTGCCTATATAATTTCTTGAGGTGCTAAAATGGCAGGGCAGTACAACCCCCCCCAATGACCCCATTTTGGAAAGTAGACACCCCAAGGAAATTGCTGAGAGGCATGATGAGCCCTTTGAATATTTTATTTCTTTGTCACAAGTGATTGAAAAATGACAAAAAAAAAAAAAACATTATACAAGTTGTCACTAAATGATATATTGCTCACACATGCCATTGTTATATGTGGAATTACACCCCAAAATACATTCTGCTGCTTCTCCTGAGTATGGGGATACCTCATGTGTGAGACTTTTTGGGAGCCTAGCCACGTACAGGACCCCGAAAACCAAGCGCCGCCTTCAGGATTTCTAAGGGCGTAAATTTTTGATTTCACTCCTCACTACCTATCACAGTTTCGAAGGCCATAAAATGCCAAGATAGCATAATCCCCCCCAAATGACCCCAAGCTATTTGATGATAGGCATGTTGAGGCCATGGAATATTTTATATTTTGCAACAAGTTGCGGAAAAATTACATTTTTTTTTTGTACAAAGTTGTCACTAAATGATATATTGCTAAAACATGCCATGGGCATATGTGAAATTACACCCCAAAATACATTCTGCTGCTTCTCCTGAGTATGGGGATACCACACGTGTGAGACTTTTTGGGAGTCTAGCCGCTTACAGGACCCCAAAAACTAATCACCACCTTCAGGCTTTCTAAGGGCGTAAAATGGTGATTTCACTGAATCCTCACAACCCCCCCCAAATGACCCCATTTTGGAAAGAAGACACTTTAAGCTATTTGCTGAGAGGCATGTTGAGTCCATGGAATATTTTATATTTTGCCACAAGTTTCGAGAAAATTACAATTTTTTTTTTACACAAAGTTGTCACTAAATGATATGTTGTTCAAACATGGCATGGTTATGTGTGGAATTACACCCCGAAATACATTCTGCTGCTTCTCCTGAGTATGGGGATACCACATGTGTGAAACTTTTTGGCAGTCTAACCGTGTACAGGAAACTAATCACCGCCTTCAGGCTTTCTAAGGGCGTAAATTTTTGATTTCACTCCTCACTGCCACTCCTCACTGCCTATCACAGTTTCGGAAACCATGAAATGCCCAGATAGCACAAACTCCCCCCCAAATGACCCCATTTTGGAAAGTAGACACCCCAAGCTATTTGCTGAGAGGCATGTTGAGTATTTTGCAGATCTCGCTTTTTGTCACAAAGTTTTGAAAATTGAAAAAAGAAAATAGAATAAATTTTTTTTTCTTGCTTCATTTTCAAAAATAAATGAGAGCTGCAACATACTCATGAGGTGAAATTGCTGTTTACATATGACACCAGACTGACGCTTGCGTTCGCCTTTGCGTGTGAGCACGGGGGGACAGGGGTGCTTTTTTTTTTTTTAATTATTTATTTTGCTTTTTTGTTTTATTTTTAAACTGTTCCTTTCATTTTTTTGTAATCATTTTTATTGTTATCTCAGGGAATGTAAATATCCCTTATGATAGCAATAGGTAGTGACAGGTACTCTTTTTTGAAAAAATTGGGGTCTATTAGACCCTAGATCCCTCCTCTGCCCTCAAAGCATCTGACCACACCAAGATCGGTGTGATTAAATGCTTTCCCAATTTCCCAATGGGCCTGTTTATATCTGGCGAAACCTAAGTCATGAAATGCTCGTAGCTTCCGGTTTCTTAGGCCATAGAGATGATTGGAGCCATTCTGGTCTCCGATCAGCTCTATGGTCAGCTGGCGGAACTACCGGCTGCATTCTCGGGTTCCCTGCAGTCTAGAGGCTAATAAGCCACTAGGATTGCTTTTACATGAAAGCCAACCGCTGGCTGAAAAGAATAAAATCAAGATGATCATTCTAGGATAACCACTCAAAGTCCAGCAACATACCAGTACGTTGCTGGGCCTTGTTGGGCATATATTGTAATGTTCTTTTTTTCACACAGCCTGTGGACTGAACAAAAAAAGAGATTGATCGGTGGGTATGCCTATCATTAGAATACTGCCCTTCATCCACCCACTTCTAATAATGGGCATACATGCACCATTTTCTTTTAACTGTGGTGGTGAAATCACCTCCTGCAGCACAGGAGTTGCTGATTTACGTATTGTGGGAGCAAACGTTGTAGCTGTCAAGATGAATAAATCAGTGCTGCAGCTAAATGGCGTACCTGCTAAGCAAATGATGGTTAACAATAAAACAAAGTAACATTACAGTATAACAGTAAGTCATACCATACCTGCAAAGCAAATACAATAAAACATAGTCAAAATAAAACATTTTTTAACGCAATCTGTGCCAAAAAATAATATGCCGAACCATGAGGCAATCCGCCCCTAATGTTAAGGGTAAATCGCTCCTCCACCCCTGCCCCCATGTTTTGGCATATATGCTCTTTTTTTTAACTGTGGTGGTGAAATCACCTCCTACAGCGCTGGAGTGACGACTTTATATATCGTGGGAGCAAACACTGTTGCTGTCAGAATAAATAAACCTGCAGCTGAATGGTGTACCTACTAAGCAAATGATGGTTAACAATAACAGTAACAATAACAGTATAACAGTAATGCCCCGTACACACGGTCGGATTTTCCGATGGAAAATGTCCGATCGGAGCGTGTTGTCGGAAATTCCGACCGTGTGTGGGCTCCATCGGACATTTTCCATCGGATTTTCCGACACACAAAGTTGGAGAGCAGGAGATATAATTTTCCGACAACAAAATCCGTTGTCGGAAATTCCGATCGTGTGTACACAAATCCGACGGACAAAGTGCCACGCATGCTCAGAATAAATAAAGAGATGAAAGCTATTGGCCACTGCCCCGTTTATAGTCCCGACGTACGTGTTTTACGTCACCGCGTTTAGAACGATCGGATTTTCCGACAACTTTGTGCGACCGTGTGTAGACAAAACAAGTTTGAGCCAAAATCCGTCTGGAAAAAATCCTAGGATTTTGTTGTCGGAATGTCCGAACAAAGTCCGACCGTGTGTACGGGGTATAAGACTTACCATACCTGCAAAGCAAATACAATAAAACATAGTAAAAATAAAACATTACAGTTCTAAAATACAGTAACAAAAGAGGGAGAACAATAGAGCAGACAATAGAGAGCGAACATACAGTCAGGTCCATAAATATTGGGACATCGACACAATTCTAATCTTTTTGGCTCTATACACCACCACAATGGATTTGAAATAAAACGAACAAGGTGTGCTTTAACTGCAGACTTTCAGCTTTAATTTGAGGGTATTTACATCCAAATCAGGTGAACGATGTAGGAATTACAACAGTTTGTATATGTGCCTCTCACTTTTTAAGGGACCAAAAGTAATGGGACAGATTAACAATCATCCATCAATGCATCTGGATGTCTATGCGTCTAGAACGCATAGATGTCACCAGACGCTGGGTTTCATCCCTGGTGATGCTCTGCCAGGCCTCTACTGCAACTGTCTTCAGTTCCTGCTTGTTCTTGGGGCATTTTCCCTTCAGTTTTGTCTTCAGCAAGTGAAATGCATGCTCAATCGGATTCAGGTCAGATGATTGACTTGGCCATTGCATAACATTCCACTTCTTTCCCTTAAAAAACTCTTTGGTTGCTTTCGCAGTACGGCTTGGGTCATTGTCCATCTATACTGTGAAGCGCCGTCCAATGAGTTCTGAAGCATTTTGCTGAATATGAGCAAATAATATTGCCCAAAACACTTCAGAATTCATCCTGCTGCTTTTGTCAGCAGTCACATTATCAATAAATACGAGAGAACCAGTTCCATTGGCAGCCATACACCCCCATGCCATGACACTACCACCACCATGCTTCACTGATGAGGTGGTATGCTTTGGATCATGAGCAGTTCTTTTCCTTCTCCATACTCTTCTCCTCCCATCGCTCTGGTACAAGTTGATCTTGGTCTCATCTGTCCATAGGAACTGTGAAGGCATTTTTAGATGTTGTTTGGCAAACTGTAATCTGGCCTTCCTGTTTTTGAGGCTCACCAATGGTTTACATCTTGTGATGAACCCTCTGTATTCACTCAGTTGAAGTCTTCTCTTGATTATTGACTTTGACACATATACACCTACCTCCTGGAGAGTGTTCTTGATCTGGCCAACTGTTCTGAAGGGTGTTTTCTTCACCAGGGAAAGAATTCTTCGGTCATCCACCACAGTTGTTTTCCATGGTCTTCTGGGTCTTTTGGTGTTGCTGAGCTCACCGATGCGTTCTTTCTTTTTAAGGATGTTCCAAACAGTTCCAAACAGTTGATTTGGCCACACCTAATGTTTTTGCTATATCTCTGATGGGTTTGTTTTGTTTTTTCAGCCTAATGATGGCTTGCTTCACTGATAGTGACAGCTCTTTGGATCTCATATTGAGAGTTGACAGCAACAGATTCCAAATGCAAATAGCACACTTGAAATTAACTCTGGACCTTTTATCTGCTCCTTTTAAATATTATATTGAGGGAATAACACACATCTGGCCATGGAACAGCTGAGCATCCAATTGTCCCATTACTTTTGGTCTCTTAAAAAGTGGGAGGCACATATACAAACTGTTGTAATTCCTACAATGTTCACCTGATTTGGATGTAAATACCTTCAAATTAATGCTGGAAGTCTGCAGTTAAAGCACATCTTGTTTGTTTCATTTCAAATCCATTGTGGTGGTGTATAGAGCCAAAAAGATTAGAATAGTGTTGATGTCCCAATATTTATTGGCCTGACTGTAAGAGAAAACAATACAGAGAAGAAAAATAAAACCACAACTATTTTTGTTTTTTTTATTTTTTTTTAAATTTTTGGTGTTTTTGTGTGTTTTTTATTTTTTTTGCACTTTTATATAAACTGTAAACTGTAAACGTTCCAGATTAGGGTCTCTCAAAATGTGATGACCATCACATCTTTCGAGACCCTGTGTTAGTATGCCTAGGACTTTGCAATGCTGTACCCTATGCTAATACTCCACTAGTGTGTGGTAGCGTTCGAAAGTCACCAATGCAAAGACCAGGTTGGTCAGGATAGGAGGGACAATAAAAGTCACGCCTATGTCCGCGCTTTCTACAGACACAATATCTTCTTTGGGGGTTTCTTTGGGTAGGGGTACCAGAGAGGACATGCGGAAAATGCCTCTCATGCAGCCGGCTCACTGCATTTGGCATGGGAAGTTGGGCCACAGCACTGTCTGGAAACAAAAGGGCTGTGACGATCTTTTCCTGGAATTTAAGGAAGGATCTAGTTCATCCTGAAGCTTTGTATAGCACATAAGCATTCAGCAGTACCAATTGAAATAAGTATACAGACACCTTTTTGTACCAGCGTCTGGCCTTACGGGCAATTAGGTACAGCGCCAACAACTAGTCATTGAGGTCCACCCCTCCCATATTAAGGTTATATTCATGGACACAGAGGGGTTTCTCCACAACACCAGTCGCCGTAGAAATTTGGACCGTCATGTCTGCGTGAAGGGAGGACAGAACAAAAACATTCTTATTATCCCTCCACTTCACAGCGAGCAAATTATTACATCTCAAGCAGGCTCTCTCCCCCAGCCTAAGATGGGAATCTACAAGCCGCTGGGGTAAGCGATTAGATCACACGGTGCCACATGCGCCAATTCCATGATCAAACAAGTCACTAAAAAGTGCCACGCTCATGTAATAATTGTCCACATACAAGTGGTACCCATTTTCCGAATAAGGGTGACACCAAGTCCCACACAATCTTACCAGTGCTCCCTCTGTAGTCTGAGCAGTTCTCCAGCTCTATGTAACTATCTCTTCCCTCGTAAATCATAAAACTATATGTATAGCCTGTGGCCCTGTCACAGAGCTTATACATCTTGACCCCATATCTGGCACGCTTGCTGGGAAGATATTGTTTGAATGACAAGCGGCCAGAAAACTTAATCAGGACTCATCAATGCAGACAACTTGATCGGGAGTAAACAAGTCTGCAAACTGTTGGTTGAAGTGGTTTACGAAGGGCCGAATTTTGTAGAGCCGATCAAATTCAGGGTCACCCCGAGGACAACAGAGTTCATTATCATTGAAGTGCATGAACCGCAAGATCTGCTCGTATCGTGTCCTGGTAATGGAGGCAGAGAAAACGGGCATATGGTGAATTGGGTCAGTGGACCAATATGACCGCAACTCACTCTTTTTAGTTATCCCCATGAAGAGGGATAGGCCCAGGAAGGTCTTAAATTCGGAAACCGTAATTGGTTTCCATTCTCTGGCAAGGGTCAGCTGGGGATTAGCGGTGATGAATTGACCAGCATATAAATTGCTTTGGTCCACAATAGATCTATAGAGATCTTCCGTGAAAACAGCGAAGAAAAATCAAGTGACATAAAATCAACTGTTTCCACCTGAATTCCGGGTTGGCCAGTGAATGGGGGAAGTACGGATGCTGCAGAAGTGGTAGGCTCCCAAATAGGATTGGCAAATGCAGCAGGGCACTATGGGCTCAACGGGCCTGTCTTTGTCTTCTTGGTGGCTGCGGGACTCTACTTGTGCTAGCCACCTCACCAGCTTGAACTGCACTTATGGGACTCGCCATGTCACCATGTGATACTGTAGTGCTCAATGTACGACCAGGATGTGCTAGGCCACTGGTGCTTGCTTCAGTTCACCAGAAGGATGAGCGGCACTAGTACTGGCTCTCTGCTCCATACGAGAGCCCTGCGGTTCTTGTACCTCAACGACAGCAGAAGAACGGGGTCTGGTACGCCTGACCTTGGCAGGGACCATGACTCCATTGTCAGAGCTATCTGTCAGGGTGCCGCTGCTTTCTACTGGTTCGTATTCTGAGCCTGAATCTGACAGATGAGTGACTTCCTCTTCACTATCTGTCATGCTCAGAAACGTGTAGGCCTCTTTACTAGTGTACCTTCGATTTGACATTTTGGTTTCTAAATTTACTGGTACACTAGTGAGACTCATAGGAAAAAAAGCTCCTGACTGTCAGCGACTGATTCAAATGCTACCAAAAAAACTGTTAGCATTAGCAGGGATCAGGCCTGACTCTGCAAATGCTGCAGTTATGTGTGTTGTGTTTTTGTAAGTGACAGTGATCGATTGATACTGCACTTGGGTGGGCTGGGGCGGGCTGGGCTGGGTTGGGCGAAGGGGCTAAATGCAGGTGCTAGCAAGTATCTGGGCTGATCCCGCTAACACTGCGCTTTTGGGAACCCTAAACTGGTGTGGACGCGAATATAGTTCTGATCAGATCAGATATTGATCTGTTCAAACACTATACTACTAAGGGAGGTGTATAGTGCGTGCGTGGGTGTTAGCGCTACTGGCACTAATCTGACGCTGCCTGGGGCGACGCAGACCCTGACTGATGCTAAAACCTAACTGATATCACCCGCTGGGTGATCAGGGGGTTAAACCTTTATTTAGGTAAAATACGGCGGGTGCCCTGACGCTATAAAAAGTAAACTAGCTAACCAGCGTCACCTGTGACACTAATACAGTGGTCACTGGTGACAGAGGTGATAAAGGGGTTAAACCTTTATTAGGGGGGTTGGGGGGGTCCTAGACCTATCTGGGCCTAATACTAATCACCCTAATGCTGATTTTTGTCACTAATGACACCAGTACAGTGATCAAAAAAAATCTGAATGCTGCACTGGTAACACAGTTACAGGGGGTGAAGGGGTTAACTGGGGGGGTGATTGGGGGGTGGCAAGTGTACCTGTGTGGACTTGTGTCAGTGTAGTATTGGTGCACTTACTATTAGATGTTCTCTCTCCTCTGTCTGGAATGGAAAAGACCGACACGATGAGAGATGACATCACTTCCCCTGCTGTGTTTACACTTACACAGACAGGGGAAGGATCTCATTCATCAGGGCCGATCACCAGGTCCAGGCCAGATACCATTGGCCTGAGCCTGGAGGTTGATTGGTTCTGGATCGAATCCGAACATCGTGGCCGCCGAGGGAATATTGGAGGTTGAAAGCTATAGATTAAGGGGAGCTGTAGCCAGAGGTGCAGAAGTGAAATGTGGAGGGACATATAGATAATCTGTGGATGGGGCTGCAGAGGTGACATGTTGACAGAGGGTACAAAAGTGAGTTGTGGATCGGGAGAGCACACGCTAAGGTAAACTGTGGAACGTGGGGGAGACAAGGAGGGTTGAGCTGTGGGTTGGGCGGGAGAAGGTGTGCTGTGGACTGGCGGCGTTGAGAGGGTGACCTGTGGACAGGGAGGGGGGGAGAAGGTGACCCGTGGATAGGAAGGGAGAGGGTGAGCTGTGAATGGGGGAGAGGGTGACCTGTGGACAGGGGAGGGGATGGAGAAGGTGACCCGTGAATAGGGAGGGAGAGGGTGAGCTGTGAATGGGGGAAAGGGTGACCTGTGGACGGGGGGGGAGAAGGTGACCTATACACAAGGGGGAGAGGGTGAGCTGTAGATGGGGAGGGAAGGTGATTTGTGGATGGGGGGAGACGGTGAGCTTCAGATGGGGAGGGAAGGTGGGCTGTTTATGGGGGAGAGAGAAGGTGACCTGTGAATGAGGAGGGAAGGTGAACTGTGGATGGGGGAGAGGGTGACCTATAGACATATGGGAGACAGTGAGCTTCAGATGGGGAGGAAAGGTGAGAGAGGATGATCTGTGGAGGGTGTCCTTCCTGACTGGAGGGGGTGGGAGTTGAGCTGTGAATGGGGATGCTAATATTTTTTCTGCACACTTAATCATACACACTCCTCAACACTGTACAACTCTGTGTGTTACACTTTCCTGAACTTTGTATTGTGTGCGAAACACAGTTCTGAGCCTTGACCACACCCATTATTTGGCATAATTTTACTTCTCTTCCCCAAGGAATGGCGAGATTCGGGGCAGTAGGGCTGGGACTGTGGGCAGGAGTTGGTGGGGCTGCACCTGTTCTCTGAGAAAAAAACCCTGGATATAACAGACATGTATGATTTAGTGTACATGATCTTGGCCCAGCCAATTGGGATGGCCAGACATTTTGGACCCAGAAGAGTACTGAGTGAAGGTGGAAATACCAGCAATGGCCAGAAACTACCTCCATCTATACTATGATATGGATAAATGTGAACGTTACCAAACAATCTAGCCAAAGTTTTTCTCTACAAATGTGAACTTTTTTCTGTTGTTTTCCAACAAGTACTGTTTTTTCTTTATCGTACATTACGGGACACAGAGCCACAGTAATTACTGTATGGGTTATACAGGCACCTTTAGGTGATGGACACTGGCACACCCTAGACAGGAAGTTTAACCCCCTATATAACCCCTCCCCTTACCGGAGGTACCTCAGTTTTTTCGCCAGTGTCTTAGGTGTTGGTCAAGAGTAAAGATGTGCTGTGCTGAGCTCCACTGGAGTAATACTTGCCTGGGCAAGCCATGAAGCCAGATCCATTCAAAGTGTCTTTTTAGGTCAAATTGAATGGTACCCGGGCCTAGCGTTGGAAGAAACAAGTTTTAGCCTGTAACGCTTCTCTTTTTAGAGAGCTGGACCCCCGGATCCTGTGCTTGGTTTTTTCAGCCATATTTCCTGGCGGGTTGCTGTACTGGTCCAAGGGTGTGGAACCCACAATAAAAAGGGGCCCCGGTCCATGAAGGTTTTTTAACGGAGCCCGTGGTGAGTGGCGAAGAGTGGGTCTGTCTGGTTTACCACAGAACCCTGCAGCAGGATAAGGTAAGTGGAGATTCCTAAGGAATTTTCTAAATTCTTATGGGGTTTCTCCTTTAAGTAAATGTTGTCATGCCTAAAGTCGCCACTGGGGGCTGTCAAGAGTATGTACCTGATTCCATGCTTGTCAGTCTTGCTCTGTGTCAGTACAAGCTGCATGCTTCCTCCAGTCCTAAGCCTCAGGTAAGATCTTGGAAATGGGGCTTTTCTTTTAAACATCCCCCACCTGGACAGGAGTATTTTTTCTCTCTCCAGGAGGCCAAGGGAGCATGGACCAGTTGGCGGTATGCCGCAGCACTCCCACTGCCACCGCCACAGCATTGTGGTTCTCTTCCATTGGCTCTCCTCCACCCCATCCTCCCCCCATGCGCTCTGGTCGGATCAGAGGCCTGCTCGCATGGGAAAACAATCTTTTTTAAAAAAAAAAAAAGAGTGGGGGGCGCGGTGGGAGGTCGGAGGAAGGGGCGGGGCTTAGCTCAGCATCGGCATGTTTCGGCATCCACAACGCGGGGCTGTGCAGGCTATAAATGCACCTTTTACAAGTACATTCAGCTGATGGAGGGACACAGAGCAGACGAGGGCATGTGAGTGTTGGTGACACAGGCATTCCCAGGGCACATTTACTTAGCATCAGGCTGAGCATTAATAGCAGAGGCAGTTGCTGGACTATTTACTCAGCAGTGGGTGCATTTTTGGCAGTACCTCTGCATTTGTGCTTACCACTATGGGCAGCAGGGGAGGTGCAAATACCCCAAAAAACAGGGGCTTAAACACATCTCCCTCATGCTCTGAGGACCCTCCCTCTGCAACGCCATCCCCCCTCCCCCGAAAGGCCTAGGGAGGCTGGTCAGAGTGAGCCATTGGGGAAATCAGGGGTTGCAACTGCTTCCGACATTTCAGCCCCTGTCTATATTACTGAGGAGGTTCTTTCCTCAACCATAATTGGATTGGAGGAAAGGTTAGCGACTTTAATCACATCTTCCCAGAATGGGAGAAAATGCATTAGGTCCCCTTCTACCACCCTGGACCCTCAAACAGAGGACTAGTGGGAGGGGGAAGATGAATCGCCCTCAGGGAATCGTGAAGAGGCTGATGATTCCTCTTTCCAGGGATCAAGTGGGAAGGGACCTTCTTCAGCTTCACAAGCTGAGAAATTGCTGGTGAAATCTCTTACTGACTTCCGCTCCACATTTAAACTACCCTTAACTGAGTCTGTTGAAAAGCCCACTTCTTGTTTGGGTTCACTAAAGCCTTCTCAAGCTTTGCGTGCCTTTGCGTGCCTTTCCTGTCCATTCATTGCTGGAAAAGCTTATGTATTCTGAGTGGGATCACCCAGATAAGCATTTTTTCCCCCTAAAAAGTTTTCAACACTTTATTCTATGGAGGAAAAATGTACTAAGATGTGGAGTATACCAGCAATTGACGCTGCTATATCTTCTGTAAATAAAAGTTTGACTTGTCCTGTTGACAATGCACAAATGCTTAGGGATCCAAACGATAAAAAATTGGAATTCCTGTTGAAAAACATTTTCTCCTTGGCAGGTTCAGTAGATCAACCTACAGTGGTGGCAACTGGGGTATGTCAATCCTTGAGAGACCACTTGAAACAGGTGCTCAAGGTTTTCACTGAGCAGCAGGCCCAGGATTTAGCAGAACTGCCAGTGGCTTTGTGTTTTGCAATTGACGCAATTAGAGATCCTATTCTTCAAACTTCTCGCCTCACGCTTGGGTTGGTGCATATGCGTAGAGTCTTATGGTTGAAAAGTTGGTCAGCTAAAGCGCCATGCAAAAAACTCCTGGCTGGTTTTCCTTTCCACAATGAAAGGCTGTTTGGGGATGATTTGGACAAATACATCTAAAAGATATCAAGTGGTATCATTCAAACGGTCTCTTTCTCCAGGGCCAGGGACATCAGCCTCCAGGCAGTCGCGATGGCCTCCACCATCAGGTTAAAGAGGTAAATCTCAGGGTCAACCCCAGGGACAAAAGAAGCCCTGGGAAAGGAAACCTACAAGGCAGAACACTAAAGCCTCTTTATGAAGGGGCGTCCCTGCTCGCTCGAGTGGGGGGAAGACTTCTGCAGTTCTCAAAGGTCTGGTAGGAAGAGCTTCGAGACAAATGGGTGATCTCCACAATAACTCTAGGTTACAAACTAGAGTTCCGAGAATTCCTGTCTCCTCATTTCCTCAGGTCAAACATCCCCAAAGATCCAAAGAAAAAGAAGTCTCTCTTTTGAGCATTAGATCGACTTTTATCTCAAAAAGTGATCATGGTGGTCCCCACGAAAGAGCAGGGGTTTTATTCAAACCTTTTCACTGTACCAAAACCAAATGGAGATGTCAGACCCATTCTAGTTCTCAAGGATCTAAACCAATTCCTGAATATCCGCTCTTTCCACATGGAATCAATCCGGTCGGTTGTCTCCTTCCTACAAGGAGGAGGACTCCTGGCATCAATCTACATTAGAGATGCATACCTGCATGTGCCTATTTTCCCCACTCACCAGAAGTATCGGCGTTTCAAGGTAGAAAAACTCCTTTTTCAGTTTGTAGCCTTGCCTTTCGGTCTAGCTACTGTACCTCGAATGTTTACAAAACTTCTGACCCTTCCTCTGGCCAGATTAAGGACTCAAGGCATAACAATTGTAGCATACCTAGATGACCTGCTCTTGATAGATCAGTTAGTAGCCTGCTTAGACCAAAGCATGGTCACCACAGTCAACTACCTGGAATACCTAGGTTGGGTCCTCAACCTAGAGAAATCTTCCTTAAAACCATTAAGAAGACTAGATTACTTGGGTCTGGTCATAGATACAGCCCAGAAGAGGGTGTTTTTACCCCAGGCAAAAACCAGCGCCATAAAGCAGCTGGTTCAGGTGGTCAGGGCAAAGAAGGGTCCTTCTATTCACCTTTGCATGAGGTTGTTGGGAAAAATGGTGGCTTCATTCAAAGCTGTTCCCTATGCTCAGTTTCATTCGAGACTGCTGCAAAACAGTATCCTTTCTGCTTGGAACAAGAAGGTCCAAGAGCTAGATTATCCAATGCGTCTGTCACCAAAGGTGCGCCAGAGCCTCGGTTGGTGTAGGATATCCAAGAATATGCAGAAGGGGAAATCCATAGTACCAGTTACCTGGAAGGTGGTAACAACAGATGCCAGCCTGTCAGAATGGGGAGCAGTCCTGGAAGAAGTGACTGTCCAAGGAAAATGGTCCAGGACCGAAAGAACCTTGCCCATCAATATTCTAGAGATTCAGGCAGCGAGTCTAGCCCTAAGGGCCTGGACATTCAGGTTGCAGAATTATCCGGTCAGAATTTAGTCTGACAATGCCACAGCAGTGGCTTATATCAATCACCAAGGGGGCACCAGAAGTCATGCAGCCCAGGAAGAGCTAAACCGTATCCTAGCCTGGGCAGAAAAGCATGTGCCATGCATATCAGCAATCTTCATCCCAGGGATAGAGAATTGGCAGGCGGACTACTTGAGTCGCCAGCAATCGTTCCCGGGGGGATGGTCCCTTCACCCCGTCATCTTTCTGCCTATATGCCAGAGATGGGGGATCCTGGATGTACAGTCAGGTCCATAAATATTGGGACATCAACACAATACTAATCTTTTTGGCTTTATACACCACCACAATGGATTTGAAATTAAACAAACAAGATGTGCTTTAACTACAGACTTTCAGCTTTAATTTGAGGGTATTTACATCTCAAATCAGATGAACTGTGTAGGAATTACAACAGTTTGTATATGTGCCTCCCACTTTTTAAGGGACCAAAAGTAATGGGACAATTGGCTGCTCAGCTGTTCCATGGCCAGGTGTGTGTTATTCCCTCATTATCCCATTTACAAGGAGCAGATAAAAGGTAGAGAATTCATTTCAAGTGTGCTATTTGCATTTGGAATCTGTTGCTGTCAACTCTCAATATGAGATCCAAAAAGCTGTCACTATCAGTGAAGCAAGCCATCATTAGGTTAAAAAAACAAAACAAACCCATCAGAGAGATAGCAAAAACATTAGTTGTGGCCAAATCAACTGTTTGGAACATCCTTAAAAAAAAAGAACACTCAGCAACACCAAAAGACATGGAAGACCACAGAAAGCAACTGTGGTGGTTGACCCAAGAATTCTTTCCCTGGTGAAGAAAAAACCCTTCAAAACAGTTGGCCAGATCAAGAACACTCTCCAGGAAGTAGGTGTATGTGTGTCAAAGTCAACAATCAAGAGAAGACTTCACCAGAGTGAATACAGAGGGTTCACCACAAGATGTAAACCATTGGTGAGCCTCAAAAACAGGAAGGCCAGATTAGAGTTTGCCAAACAACATCTAAAAATGCCTTCACAGTTCTGGAACAACATCCTATGGACAAATGAGACCAAGATCAACTTGTACCAGAGTGATGGGAAGAGATGAGTATGGAGAAGGAAAGGAACTGCTCATGATCCAAAGCATACCACCTCAATAGTGAAGCATGGTGGTGGTAGTGTCATGGCATGGGCATGTATGGTTGCCAATGGAACTGGTTCTCTTGTATTTATTGATGATGTGACTGCTGACAAAAGCAGCAGGATGAATTCTGAAGTGTTTCAGGCAATATTATCTGCTCATATTTAGCAAAATGCTTCAGAACTCATTGGACAGCGCTTCACAGTGCAGATGGACAATGACCTGAAGCATACTGCGAAAGCAACCAAAGAGTTTTTTAAGGGAAAGAAGTGGAATGTTATGCAATGGCCAAGTCAATCACCTGACCTGAATCCGATTGAGCATGCATTTCACTTGCTGAAGACAAAACTGAAGGAAAAATGCCCGAAGAGCAAGACTTCAGGCTGTAAGTGACTGCAAATGATTTGCAACCAAGTATTAAAATGTGAAAGTTTGATGGATGATTGTTAATCTGTCCCATTACTTTTGGTCCCTTAAAAAGTGGGAGGCACATATACAACCAATCCAATTAAAGCTGAAAGTCTTCAGT
The DNA here is from genome assembly GCF_042186555.1 of Aquarana catesbeiana. Classification (NCBI taxonomy): domain Eukaryota; kingdom Metazoa; phylum Chordata; class Amphibia; order Anura; family Ranidae; genus Aquarana; species Aquarana catesbeiana. Next base: position 135,040,543 of record NC_133334.1, on the reverse strand, counting down.
TAAAGCACATCTTGTTTGTTTCATTTCAAATCCATTGTGGTGGTGTATACAGCCAAAAAGATTAGAATTGTGTCGATGTCCCAATATTTATGGACCTGACTGTAGATTAGGGATGAGCTACGTGTTTGAGTCGAACATCGTCTGTTCGGTCGTTCGCCGAATTGCGAATGATATGGGCAGTTCGCGCCAAATTCGAGTGGCGCGTCACGGCCCATAATTCACTGCGGCATCGCAGTGCATTGCTGGCTAATGACTGGCCAAGCATGCACTATGGCCAATCACAGCGCCGTCTGTACAGAGAGCTGTAATTGGCCAAAGCCAGGGTGGCTTTGGCCAAATATGGCTCAGGGGGTTTAGTACACGCCCCACACTATATAAGGCCACCTGCACGTCGGCCCTGTGTAGTGTGTTCCGGCGTTAAGAGACAGAGACAAAGAGACAGTGTCATTTGATTTAAGTTAGATAGATTAGACAGGACAATCAGTTAGCTGCACTTACAGTGTATTGTGTATATACACAGGTGTTGTTTTATATATATATATATATATATATATACACACTGTATTCAGTTTGGCTAGATCTGTTCTTGTTATTCTCTTCCTACTGACAGGCAGGCAGGTGTTGTTACAGTATTTACAGCTACCTGAAGAAAATTGCTGCGTTCAGCTAAAGCTACCTGTAGAAAGTTGGTGGTGTTTTCCTAATCCTATCACTACCGCAGGAAGCTACAATATTTGAACATTAGTGTAGTGCGTCCTCTGCACAGCGTTCAGCTAAAGCTACAAGTTAGTGTAGTGCGACCTCTGCACAGTGTTCAGCTAAAGCTACAAGTTAGTGTAGTGCGACCTCTGCACAGTGTTCAGCTAAAGCTACAAGTTAGTGTAGTGCGACCTCTGCACAGCGTTCAGCTAAAGCTACCTGTAGAAGATTGGTGGTGTTTTTCTGATCCTATCACTACTGCAGGCAGCTACATTATTTACACATTAGTATAGTGCGACCTCTGCACAGTGTTTAGCTAAAGCTACCTGTAGAAGGTTGGTGGTGTTTTCCTGATCCTATCACTACCGCAGGCAGCTACATTATTTACAAGTTAGTGTAGTGCGTCCTCTGCACAGTGTTCAGCTAAAGCTACCTGTAGAAGGTTGGTGGTGTTTTCCTGATCCTATCACTACCGCAGGCAGCTACATTATTTAAACGTTAGTGTAGTGCGTCCTCTGCACAGTGTTTAGCTAAAGCTACGAGTTAGTGTAGTGCGACCTCTGCACAGTGTTCAGCTAAAGCTACAAGTTCGTGTAGTGCGTCCTCTGCACAGTGTTCAGCTAAAGCTACAAGTTAGTGTAGTGCGACCTCTGCACAGTGTTCAGCTAAAGCTACAAGTTAGTGTAGTGCGACCTCTGCACAGTGTTCAGCTAAAGCTACAAGTTAGTGTAGTGCGACCTCTGCACAGTGTTCAGCTAAAGCTACCTGTAGAAGATTGGTGGTGTTTTTCTGATCCTATCACTACCGCAGGCAGCTACATTATTTACACGTTAGTGTAGTGCGACCTCTGCACAGTGTTCAGCTAAAGCTACGAGTTAGTGTAGTGCGACCTCTGCACAGTGTTCAGCTAAAGCTACAAGATAGTGTATTGCGACCTCTGCACAGTGTTCAGCTAAAGCTACAAGTTAGTGTAGTGCAACCTCTGCACAGTGTTCAGCTAAAGCTACCTGTAGAAGATTGGTGGTGTTTTTCTGATCCTATCACTACCGCAGGCAGCTACATTATTTACACATTAGTATAGTGCGACCTCTGCACAGTGTTCAGCTAAAGCTACCTGTAGAAGGTTGGTGGTGTTTTCCTGATCCTATCACTACCGCAGGCAGCTACAATATTTAAACATTAGTGTAGTGCGTCCTCTGCACAGTGTTCAGCTAAAGCTACGAGTTAGTGTAGTGCAACCTCTGCACAGTGTTCAGCTAAAGCTACAAGTTAGTGTAGTGCGACTTCTGCACAGTGTTCAGCTAAAGCTTCAAGTTAGTGTAGTGCGACCTCTGCACAGTGTTCAGCTAAAGCTACCTGTAGAAGATTGGTGGTGTTTTTCTGATCCTATCACTACCGCAGGCAGCTACATTATTTACACATTAGTATAGTGCGACCTCTGCACAGTGTTCAGCTAAAGCTACCTGTAGAAGGTTGGTGGTGTTTTCCTGATCCTATCACTACCGCAGGCAGCTGCATTATTTACAAGTTACTGTAGTGCATCCTCTGCACAGTGTTCAGCTAAAGCTACCTGTAGAAGGTTGGTGGTGTTTTCCTGATCCTATCACTACCGCAGGCAGCTACATTATTTAAATGTTAGTGTAGTGCGTCCTCTGCACAGTATTCAGCTAAAGCTACGAGTTAGTGTAGTGCGACCTCTGCACAGTGTTCAGCTAAAGCTACAAGTTAGTGTAGTGCATCCTCTGCACAGTGTTCAGCTAAAGCTACAAGTTAGTGTAGTGTGACCTCTGCACAGTGTTCAGCTAAAGCTACAAGTTAGTGTAGTGCGACCTCTGCACAGTGTTCAACTAAAGCTACCTGTAGAAGGTTGGTGGTGTTCTCATACTAATAATACTACAGGCAGGCAGTTGATTTTGCTAGCTGCAGTATCAGTATATATATATATATATATATATATATATATATATATATACTGATACTGCAGCTATCAAAATCAACTGCCTGCCTGTAGTATTATATATATATATATAATACTATATATATATATATATCCCAGCTTAGTGCAGCTACATCTCACTGCAGGCCATTAGTATGTCTGGAAGGCCAACAAGGAGAGGCAGACAGTCACAAGCCAATAAAAGAGGGCAAGCAGGCTCTGTGTCTAGAGACAACAGTACTGGTCGTGGACACGGTGCATCCTCATCAGCATGTGGCTGTGGGACACGCTTGGCCTTTTTTTCGGCAGCTGGCTGTGTTGAGCCGCTACATGCGGAAGACTTGGTCAAGTGGATGACCAAGCCGTCCTCATCCTCTCTCACCCATGCTCAGAGTACTTTGCCTGGCAAAGCAGCTGCCAACCCGGCCTCTTCCCTCGGCTCAATGGAATCAGTCACTCCTTCCCTAGCCCCACCATGTCCTCCTGAGGAGTCCCCCGAACTGTTTGACCACAGTGTTGGGTACATGCTCCAGGAGGATGCCCAGCGTTTTGAAGGCTTCGATGATGGTACTCAGCTAGAGGAAGGCAGTAACGTGAGACGGGGGGTGCCCTAGAATGACAGCAATCTGGCAGTCATGTTACCCCTGCTGCAGCATACTGCCAGGTTTGCTCCAGTGATGAGGAGGGAGGGGATTATGAGGTCACTGACTCCACGTGGGTGCCTGATAGGAGAGAGGAGGAGGAGGAGGCATATCACCAACAAGGCAGGATTGCCTCCACGGGCCAGCTTAAGGGCAGCACACTTACTGCATCACACTGCAAAGCTCCACATGTGCAGGGCGCTGCTGTCTCTGCGTGTTATTCCAAAAGTTCTTTGGTATGGGCCTTTTTTTGAGACGAGTGCATCAGATCGCACCGCTGCTATTTGCAACATATGTCTCAAGCTTATCTTGCGTGGCCAAAACATCTCCCACTTGGGCACCACATGCTTGACCAGACATATGTTGACCTGCCATGCAGTTAGTTGGCAAGCGTACCTAAAAGACCCACACCAAAGAACAAAGAGGACCTCTCCTTGCTCCTCATCAGCTGAGATCTCCAACCTCACTATACCTTAAGTCCTCTCTGAGACCTGCACTGAGAGGAATGAAGGTGTAGAATTAGGTGTGTCACAGCCAAGTACTTGTGGGCAATCTACTATCGGTACCCCGACGTCAGATTGTACCAGGCAAATTTCCTTGCTCCAGCTGCTTCACCGCCGAAAGAAGTTCGCTCCCAGCCATCCACATGCCCAGTGGTTGAATGCTAGCATGGCAAAATTGCTAGCACTTCAACTGCTACCTTTTCAGTTGGTAGACTCTGCCCCCTTCCGTGAGTTTGTGGAATGTGCGGTTCCTCAGTGGCAGGTACCCAAACACCACTTTTTCTCATGGAAGGTGATTCCAGGTCTCTACCGGCATGTGGAAGGCAATGTCCATGCCTCGCTGGACAGGGTGGTCAGTGGTAAGGTGCATATTACCGCTGACTCATGGTCCAGCAGGCATGGACAGGGACATTACCTAAGTTTCACAGCGCATTGGGTGACTCTGCTGGCAGCTGGGAAGGATGCAGGACAAGGTGCAGTAGTGTTGGAGGTTGTTCTGCCACCATGCCTCCAAAATGCTACTACTGGTGATTCTGACACACCTCTCTCCTCCACCCCCTCCTCTTCTTCTTCCTCCATGGCCTCTTCCTGTGCTTTGTCCTGGGAACCAGCTGTGTTCCGTAGGCGTTCAAGGGGCTTCGCAACCATGCTGGCCAAAAGATGCCATGCAGTGCTTGAGCTGGTGTGCTTGGGGGACAGGAGCCACACTGGGGCAGAGGTTCTGTCAGCTCTGCAGGGGCAGGTTCAGAGGTGGTTGACACCACGCCAACTTAAGGCAGGAATGGTGGTTTGCGACAATGGCACCAACCTCCTCTCTGCCCTCCGACAGGGACAAATGACCCATGTGCCCTGTTTGGCTCACGTCCTTAACTTGGTGATGCAGCAGTTCTTGGGCAGGTACCCGGGCTTACAGGATGTCCTGAGGCAGGCCAGGAAAGTCTGTGTGCATTTGCGCCAGTCATATAATGCCAGTGCTCGGCTGCCAGACCTCCAAAAGGAATTTAACCTGCCCAAGAACCACCTAATCTGTGACATGCCCACCAGGTGGAACTCAACGTTGGCCATGCTGCAGGGGCTGCACACGCAGCAGAGGGCCATCAATGAGTACCTGTGCGACTATGGCACCAGGACAGGGTCAAGGGAGCTTGTTTTTTTTCCCCACGCCAGTGGGCCATGATCAGGGATGCATGCACTGTCCTGTCACCATTTGAGGAGGCCACAAGGATGGTGAGCAATGACAGTGCATGCATCAGTGACACTGTCCCCTTTGTCCACCTGTTGGAGCACACACTGCGTGGAATAATGGACAGGGCACTTGAGGCAGAACAGAGGCAGAAAGAGGAGGACTACCTTAGCTCTCAAGGCCCCCTTTAGCCAGACAGTGTTCCTGTGTTCCACACAGGAAGAGGACGAGGATGAGGAGGAGGAGGAGGAAGAGGAGGATTGTGTCAGCATGGAGGTAGAGCCTTGCACTCAGCATCAGCAGCAGTCTTTAAGGGATCATTTACAGTCCCAAGAAACCAATGGATTTGTACGTGGCTGGGAGAAGGTGGCTGCGGATCATGTCCTCCTTAGTGACCCAGAGGACTCTGGACTGAATGCCTCAGCAAACCTACACTGCATGGCCTCCCTGATCCTGCAAAGCCTGCAGAAGGATCCTCGTATTCGTGGTATCAAGGGGAGGGATCAATACTGGCTGCCAACCTTCCTTGATCCACGTTACAAGGGTAAGGTTGCGGACCTTATCTTGCTGTCGCAGAGGGAGCAGAGGATGAAACATCTTCGGGAGGCCTTGCAGAAAGGTCTGTGCAATGCATTCCCAGAGACTGGGAGGTTACAAACTCCTGTTCCTGGACAACATTTTGCTGAGGCTTTGGTCAGTCAAAGAAGGAGCGGTGGAGAAGGTGGCCTTCTGACTGATGCGTTCAGACAATTTTTTGGTCCGCAGCCTCAAGGTATGATCGGTTCCAGCAACCATCGCCAGCGTCTGTTTTACGTGGTGCAGGAATACCTAGGGGCAAGATCTGACTTGGACACCTTCCCCACCAAAAATCCTTTGGGTTACTGGGTCTTGAGGATGGATCACTGGCCAGAGCTTGCACAGTAGGCAATTGAGCTACTGGCCTGCCCTGCATCCAACGTTCTTTTGGAACGCACATTCAGTGCTGCTGGAGGCTTTGTAACCGATCACACGCCTGTCCACCGACTTGGTCGATCAACTGACCTTCACAAAAATGAATCAGTCTTGGATCACCACCAGCTACCAAGCACCTGATGCTGATGTAACCGAATAATTTTTTTTGAAATGTCAGATCCCTTCAAGACTGCCTATGCTGATGCTGAGTGGCTATCCTGTTATGCTGAGTGATTATCCTCTTCCTCCTCAATGATCATGCTGATAGCCTGTAAGAACATTTTTGGTTCTGGGCGCCGCCACCAGTGGCTAAGGCCCAACTTTTCAGCCCCTGTTTAACAGGGGCATGTAATTACAATTTTTGATGCTATATTTTGCAGGAGGGCTCATTCCTGCGCTCCAACTAGAGTATCCATGAGGGGCTGCAGTGTTGTGGCACCAGCGCCAGTGCCTAAGGCCCAATTTTTCTGCCCCTGTTCAACAGGGACATGTAATTAGAATTCTTGATCTAATATTTCACAGCAGGGCCCGTTTCTGCACCCACCAAGAGTAACTGTGAGGACTTACAGTGTTGTGGCACCAGCACCACCACCACCAAAGGCCCAATTTTTCTGGCCCTGTTCAACAGGGACATGTAATTACAATTCTTGATCTAATATTTCACAGCAGGGCCCATTCCAGCGCCCACCAAGAGTAACTGTGAGGACTTACAGTGTTGTGGCACCAGCACCACCACCATCACCAAAGGCCCAATTTTTCTGCCCCTGTTCAACAGGGGCATGTAATTACAATTCTTGATCTAATATTTCACAGCAGGGCCCTGTGTGGGCTTACAGTGTTGTGGCAACACCAACACCTAAGGCCCACATTTCTGCAGAGTACATAGGGCAGGACCCTACTTTCAAACATCCACCTTACAAATGACTCCTACTTGCAAACAGAAGGAGACAACAGGAAGTGAGATGAAATCTACCCCTAGGAAGGGAAATTCTCTCCTGTAAGAGTTAATATGGGAAAAACGTGTCTCCTCTCCACTGATGCTTTATCACCAATCCTTGTTTCACTAAAAACCCCAAATTTTCAAAAAACATTTGTCATTGGGACAGAAAGTGAGGTGAAATCTTCTGAAGAGGTGCACAGACAGCAAAACAAATGTTACAGGGGTGATAACTCTTCCCTATGTTTTCCAAAAAGATTAAAAATAGATTTTTTGGCTGGAGCTACACTTTAAAAATGTACCAGTTTAAAATTACAAACAGATTCTACTTAACAACAAACCTACAGTCCCTCTGTTGTTTGCACCGCCTGTATACTGCTGTTTAGAGTATATAGGGCCTGGGGGCAATGGGCTGTGGTGGGGGGTACCCATGCCTTTTTTCTCACTGATTTTCATTCATATTGCCAGGACCCGACATTACATTAAAGTCGCAAGCAGTTTTAAATTACTTTTATTCCTTTAAAAATGTCATTTTGTGCAGGGACTGTTCTAAGCACGGGAAACACGTGCCACTTTACAGGCATACTATAGACACCCCCCAGGTACGATATTTAAAGGAATATTTCACTTTTTTTTTCACTTTAAGCATCATTAAAATCACTGTTCCCGAAAAAACGGCTGTTTTTAAACTTTTTTTTGCATTGATACATGTCCCCTGGGGCAGGACCCGGGTCTCCAAACCTTTTTTAGGACAATACCATGCATATTAGCCTTTAAAATTAGCACTTTTGATTTTGAACGTTTGAGTCCCATAGACTTCAATGGGGTTCTAAAGTTTGCTCAAATTTTCGGTTCGTTCGCAGGTTCCGGTGCAAAGCGAACCGGGGGGGGTGTTCGGCTCATCCCTACTGTAGATATGTTTGCATCCAGGTTCAACAGCAAAGTCGACAACTTTGTGGCAAGAACAAGGGATCCACTCGCATGTGGAACAGATGCGTTGGTGACCCCGTGGGATCAGTTCTCACTGATTTATGCATTCCCTCCTATTCTGCTGCTACCACAGCTTCTTTGCAGGATCAAGCAGGAAAAGAAGGTGGTGGTGCTTGTGGCCCCAGCATGGCCCAGAAGATCTTGGTATGCAGATATTATAAAGATGGCAGTAGGGGACCCATGGACCCTACCACCATGTCCAGACCTGTTTTCGCAGGGACCAGTGTTCCATCCTGCCTTACAAATGCTATATTTGATGGTTTGGCTATTGAAACCCACATTCTGAAGAATTGTGGGCTTTCAGGCTCAGTGATATCTACATTGATTAATGCAAGGAAGCCAGCTTCCAGAATCATTTATTATAGAGTCTGGAAGGCATATGTTTCCTGGTGAGAATCCAGGGGTTGGCATCCCAGAAAGTATGTCATAGGTAGAATCCTTGCCTTTCTGCAAATGAGATTATGAGATTTAGAGATTAAGCTGGCCTTGAGTACTATCAAAGGCCAAGTTTCGGCCTTATCGGTATTGTTTCAATGACCACTTACTTCTCATTCTTTGGTCCGTAGCTTTATACAGGGTGTAATGCGACTTAATCCACTGGTTAGAACACCCCTAAACCCTTGGGACTTGAATTTAGTTCTGTCGGCATTACAGAAACAGCCTTTTGAGCCGATACAACATATTCCCTTGGTCCTTTTGAAAGGGAAGCTAGTTTTTCTGGTAGACATTTCTTCTGCAAGAAGGGTATCAGAATTGGCGGCTCTTTCTTGTAAAGAGCCATATTTAATTATTCACAAGGATAGAGTAGTATTGCGTCCTCATCCTAGCTTTCTGCCGAAGGTGGTTTCAGGTTTTTATCTAAACCAGGATATTGTTCAACCTTCATTTTTTCCAGAACCTTGTTCTACGGAAGAAAAGTCACTACATTCTCTGGATGTAGTGAGAGCAGTCAAAATCTATTTGGAAGTGACTGCTCAGATTCAGAAAACAGATGTTTTGTTTGTGTTGCCTGAAGGTCCTAGAAAAGGGCAGGCAGCTTCGAAATCTACTATTGCTAAGTGGATTTGGCAAGTAATTATTCAAGCTTATGGTTTGAAGAGGAAAATTCCACCTTTTCAAATCAAAGCGCACTCCACCAGGGCTGTTAGTGCTTCGTGGGAAGTGCATCATTAAGCCACCATGGCTTAAACCTGCAAGGCCGCAACTTGGTCTTTAGTCCATACGTTCAATAGATTTTATCAGGTGGATGTAAGAAGGCATGAGGATATCGCCTTTGGGCGCAGTGTGCTGCAGGCAGCAGTATGGGTCCTCAGGTTTGACTGCACCCTACTTTTGTTTGTGTCTTCCTCCCCTCAGATAGCATTGCTCTGGGACATCCCATACAGTAATTACTGTGGATCTGTGTCCCATGATGTACGATAAAGAAAATAGGATTTTTATAACAGCTTACCTGTAAAATCCTTTTCTTGGAGTACATCATGGGACACAGAGGTCCCTCCCCTCTTTCTGGTTACACATGTATAGCTTTGCTACAAAACTGAGGTACTCCCGGTAAGGGGAGGGGTTATATAGGGGGTTAAACTTCCTGTCTAGGGTGTGCCAGTGTCCATCACCTAAAGGTGCCTATATAACCCATACAGTAATTACTGTGGCTCTATGTCCCGTGATGTACTCCAAGAAAAGGATTTTACAGGTAAGCCGTTATAAAAATCTTATTTTTTTTCTTCAACTGAAATCTTCATGCTTTGCACAACACTTTTTTGAAAAGTTAGTTACGCAGAAGGTTTTTCTCAGTCAGACAGGTGCTGAAATGACAAAAGCATAGCTCTGTATTTATTATGTATCTATTGCAACTTACCTGCTACAGTGACAAAAAGTATCTTTCCAGAAGTTTAAGGGCTAATTCACAGTGTGAATGTCGCATAATTTTTTCCTGTGTGTGCCATTCACTGCAGCATGCTGTGATAAACTGCACATATGCTGTATTTTATCACAGTGTGCTGTACATATTCGCATGGCACTGTAAAGCAGCACAGCGCACTGTGCTGCTGTACAGCAACATGAATGAAGTGTACTTTTGTACACATCAAATAAACTTTGTACAAAGGCAAAACAAAGGGATCCCCGTGTCATGTGCTGAATCACACACTGGGGGTTATTTACTAAAGGAAAATCCTGAAAGTGCACTTGGAAGTAAAGTCACTGTAGATCCGAGGGGGACATGCAAGGAAAATAAAAAACAAATGATAAAATCAGCAGAGCTTCCCCTCATTTCAGATGTACCCCTTGGAAGTGCAGTCGCTCTAAATCTAAGTGCACTTTCAGTGCAATTTCAAGTGTACTTGCACTGCAAAGTGGATTTGCCTTTCGTAAATAAGCCCCACTGCCCCCTACCGCAGTCAGGAATGGACAGCTACCGGAGAGAAAAAGTGATCTGGCAGTTGTCCAGTCCTGTGTGAATACAACCTTAAGCTTCGTACACACTAGTATAGGAGCCACTGTACTAACAATGCGGTGTTAATACAGCGATCTGCCCTGTTGAGCTATTGTGTTCTGACAGGGGGATGGCTGCCCGTCAGTGGATTCCGGTCAGTGCTCTCAGCCATTGGCTGAGAGCGCTGATCTGGAGTCGGTCGACAGACCTTTTTCAGCCATGACCCTTCAACAGGCTGAATGTGCTGAACATGCCACTGACATTCGTCCCATATGTACTAGCCTTTAATGATGTTGCATGAGTTTCCGTGTCTCATTCAATCAGGAACTTAAGCAGACCATAGAAGATGCAACTTTCTTTCCTGCATCCATAATTTACAGGGAAGAAAATCGCTTGATTACCCCATCAACACAGTCAGTGTTGATGGGGGAATCCCTCCTGCGGAACTACTGTGTCCCCCTGGCGGGTGGGAGCCATCCCTGCCAGGAGAATGCAGTGATTATTGCTAGCAGCTGGTTGCACATGCTGGTTGCACCCAAGTTGATTGATGTCTTGAGTACAGTCAGCCAGCCCATAGATGGTTATAATCTTGTCCTCGGTCCCTGCTGACCTGCCCAAGATTCAAACCATCTATGGCCGGCTTAAGTCTTTTATTGAAACAGGTCACAGGAAGCAGTGTACACCACTGAAAGTTTTTTGGTCTACATAGACAGCTTTTCAGCTTTCTTAAAAATGTTCTGCTTTTCATTGCCAACCTCCATGCCTTGTTTAGAGTTGTTGGTGATGGTTCGCTTTGTTTCTGTATTCCAGAAGGAAAAACTAGAAAAAATCTTTACTGATGTTAACCTATCTGTTGATAGGTGCCCAGATGCCCCATAGCTTGGGTATCTCTGTAATGCATCCAGTGAGCATCCTCAAAGGTCACTGACTCTGACCCATCCGCTTCATCCTCTTTTGTCACACTAGTAATGGGGCCATCAATCACAGAAGTGGGCCAATAAAACTCAAATGGGGCAAGCCAAAGCCAACTAGTATGGAAGCTGCTCACTACATTACAGAAATACCCAGATTATGAGTTACCATGGTTTCAGGGTCCCATGGGGCTCTACATGGGAGAACAATGATGAGTATGAACCTAAAGGTTACTGCTGTTGGTGGGAAGTGTCAGTTTACATTTTTCAGTGGGGTTGCAGATTCTTGTCAACATTTAGAGATTAATAGATTTTAAAGATTATTCATTTTCCACAATCTGAACACATATTTACAGATAGAAAAACATGTCTTGAATGCAAGATAAACTATTTCTGAACATTAAAGATCTAAATGTTTGCATTGGATGTTTATTTCTCTGCTTGATGGAAAGGACTAAAAAAGAACTTTAATTCAGTACTTGAAGGACAGAGAAAGAGAGCTTATTGCTGTAAGAGCATAGGAACTACAACCTTTTCAACCAGAGCAGCATGGTGTCATTCAGCTGGGTGCATTTTTAGTAACACAGTTACATCTGAGGCCAACTACAACATGGTTCAGACTTTGGACAAATGGCAGGTGAAACATTGCGGCATGTGACTCTGAGCACACCGGATAAACAGACTCTGCTGTCATTTATTCAGGGAGAGGGTAAGAGGTTTGCTGACCTAAACAATTTGCGAAACCTGGGTGAATGTATTGAGAGTGTGTTGAACATGTAAAGGAAAGAGGATTGGTTAGTGTAAAATTTGTTAATAGCTTAGGATGAACCTATAATTCAGATTCACACTACTCATGCATCAAATGCAGATGTTAGAATGACCAAATAACATATTATTTAAGTAGAAACACATCTCTAGCTGTGAATAAAAGTCTAATGTTCTGAGCTCATTGTCAAGGAAGTCTAGACCATTTGGTCCCTGGCTATGGTCATTACAGCAGAGAATCTAGTGCTTTCAGGCTGTAGTAAGACAGGATCAAAAAGGCTTGTCCAAATGTGCATAGACAATTACATATACATAAACTTGATTTTTGAGACAATAACATACCCTAATAAATATGTTTGCATTATGCAGATTTTTTTCATGTACTGTAATTTGGAAACAAATAAATATTTTTGTATTTACATAGTATATGCCTTTGAACTTGCTAGAAAATGTGATGACTCCAAGAAAGGTCAATTTCCTAGCACAACTCCCTCTGTCTCCTTCTCTGAGAGTGTCTAGGTACTCTGTCCAGACCCAGCTCTCTGCACCTCCCTTTACCTCCCTAACCTCCCTTTTAAATAGCGGCTGTGGGAGGAGCAAAGAGGAATATTATAGAATATTACTGGAGCTCTGTTGGGGCTGCTGATATTACAACCAAGATGGGGATGGGCAGCATGATGTCTACACAAAGAAGGCTTTTATGGGTAAATAACTGTAGCACTAACCCCCGAAGGAGCTGCTGATTAATTATTATATCCTTAATTCACGTTTACCACCTAGCCCATCACAGCCCATAAAATAGAAACAGTCCATATTGTATTTTTCTCTTGCTTTAATTTGCATAACATAAACTGGGATAGGAGAAGGGTTTTCTGAGATGCTCTTTTGTTGCTTCATAATCTTTTCTTTGCCTCTCATGCAAAGACTTAGAATCATTGCAGATAATAGGAAATCACTCTGGATGATTTCTTCATCAGGGAAGATGGAAGTAGATTTTGATAGAGAATATTTGGTAAAGAGTCACTCTAAATAACTTCTTGACCTGCAGAACTTTTCAAGAACAGTCTGTATCTCTATATATGTGCTTGTAGCTTTACCGCCACCTTTTTACCACTACTTCCCATCTGCATGGTACTTCCAAGTTGAGCTAAAGAAGAGATTACTCTGAATAATTCCTCCCGCCTGACTTATTGGAATCCCGGGGGCATTGTTGAACCCAAAGTCACAGGCCATCACCGCCTGTCTCACTGACTTGCGTGCCAACATCCCTCAGCCTCTGGTAGTACCCTTCCCTTGGGCTTGCACTCACTTGATCAACAGTCCATGTGCCACTCATAAATGATTGATCACCCAGTTGCCTTCCACTTAGTTGCTACTTCTTCTGCAATAATTTCTCAATCCCTTTCCTCTTTTCTGGCACGCTCCCCTCCCCGCAGGGGGGGGTTCCGTTGGCTCCCCGGAGGGGGAAACTCTCCCCTCCGGGAACCAGGCTGGGCCTCCACACCGAACTCCGAACTTCCAACTCCCCTCTATGACCATGTGACCCCTGCTTTTATATGAGAGTCCCGCCTCCTGCCAAACAAATTAATGATTGGCCAGAACTCACACACAAACTACCTGTCACTCAAATCCCAAATAAACAAAACAGGCCTGCTATAATAGTACAAGCCTGCCTAAATTTACCTGAAACTGTAAGCTAGCAAAAAGAGTCACCTACATAAAAGTAGGTGCCCGCTACATAACATATTTAAAATATGTTAAAGAACATATAATCTTATGGTAAAGTACATTGTCTGGCGGCAGGTTCTCTTGGACTTAGAGAATTTTAATTTCATACTCAGTGATTTATCCATCTATTGGCAGTACATTTCTCAGTAGCATTTAATTTAAAATGCTCATATAATTCAAGTAAAGGTGGTGGAAGTGGTAAAGTGTAAAGCGATCCTCTTCTCAGTCTTGGTCCTAAGGGCTTACTCATATCTTTGCATTTTCCTGAGCTGTAAAATGTAAGAATTAAGAATATAGTACAATTTCATTCAAAGAAGCTGATACTCAATGAAGCTATAGTGTAGGTGCACCTTGCTTTGGTCCTAGGCTGCTACAGTACCTCTATGATTGCAACAAAGAGAACCCTCAGGATATGGGTATTGAGGAAAACCTTTAAAAAGGAAATTCTGTATATATAATATATATGTATATATAATAATCAAGGGTAAGTGTGTATGTATGTATATATAATAATCAAGGGTAAGTGTGATTATTAATTAAACTTAGGCACCCACACATGAAAAAACAAACCACAAATGAATAATTAAAAAATAGAAAAAAGGTTAGTTAAACAGAATGCTCAATTGCCAGTTTGCTTTATTATGTATAAAATTGGAAAAATCAGCAACTGAAGCTTCCTTATCAAAAACTGAGGAGAGTCTAGAACAAAAGTTTATATCTCCCACTGTGTCTTTTTGAAATTTTTATGGGAAATGACAGCAGGTGAAATTCCTCCCCCTTTCTCAGGGTGTGAACAGTGGATGTTTTTAGAATCATGATGAAATGCATTAGGAGACCATCGATAGAGCTTGCTAAAGACTGTCAAATCTTGAACTGCCAGCAATTTCAAAAAGTCCTCTGAGTGATATGAACTTGTAAAGGAAAGAGGCTTTCAATACCCATCCCAGAGTTTAAAATATTTTTTGTAGAGCTTTGGTTGTGAGGCATCCTCCTAGGTCAATAATTTAATGCAATTTTAATACCAGGGGTCTTTTTGACTTGGATTTTTCCATACACAGGTCTGAACTAAGCCTAAGAGCTTTGCACAACGTAAATTTTCAGGGAATCTCTTATATTAAATGCACTTAAAATTTACATATTGTGCATTGGTAATGCTTTTTCATACAGTTCCATTCATCTCTATGTCAAATATAATTTAGTCAAAATGCAGTAAAAACATTGTTTACCTTAAAATAAAAGGAAGCTAAAAAACACACATTCCCTTCCATGCCCCCAGTTACACGGATCATGAATATTTATTAAATTGGATATATCCAGAAAGTGTTCATTTACACCCCTACTTCCTTTATAATGGCTTATCAAATGAGCAAATTCAGTAATATAGGTTATGCATTTTTCTGGCATGTTCGCACAGCCCACGTGCAGAGCCTGCCAGGTAGTCGGCATTGCACTGATCACAGGCAGTGAGACATTTCCCGATCTCTGCAGCCACGCATCGGGACAATGTCTCACTGCCTGTGATTAGTGCAGCGCAGTGCCGACTTCCTGGCGGGCTCTGCACATGGGCTGTGCGAACACGCCGGAGCTCATCCTTAGTGATTGATAAAGGCTTTAGTGCAGTATAACTTTTTTTACAGTCTTTTTTTTTAAACAAGTCTGTATATCAGACCAAAAACATGGACAACTGAGGAAAAAATTACAGAGGGAATTGGTTTCAAAAGAGGGGGAGTTGGGAACTATACTGCTAGTCCTCTTTTATTTTTAAAGAAAAACTAAACCCAAGAACAAAAATGTAATATATTGCAGGTTACTAGCTCTAAAGCTCCATTCACACTAATGCGTTTTTTGATGCATTTTGCATTTTGCATAAATGCATGGGAATTTTTTAACATGGGTTCCTATGGAACATGTTCACATCAATGCATTTTTTGTACCTCTGCGTTTTTGGAAAGGGTAAAGGACTTTTTTTCATGCAAAATGCAGCGTTTTGCAGCATTTTGCATGTAATAGAATTCAATGGACCAGCATTTTTACAGCGTTTTTGACGCGTTTTGCGTTTTTGGCGTTTTTTTTTTTTTTTAGACTTTATACAGTCTAAAAAAAACTGTAAAAAAAAAAAAAAAAAAACGCAGCAAAAACGCTGTAAAAACGCTGTAAAACGCTGCTCAAAAACATGGCAAGCTCCACAAAAAATACTGCAGAAACGCTCAAAAGCAACATGCATAGATGTGAATCGAGCCTTAGAAATGGTGGCCGCATGAGTTATTTTTTTTTAGTCTGAGTATATTTTTACAAAGTACAAACATTTTTGTACTGATTTTCTGATTTTACCAGAAATACAATGTCCCTCCACTTTAAGGCTCCATTCACACTAGCGCGTTTTTTGATGCATTTTGCATTTTGCAGAAATGCATGGGAATTTTTTAACATGGGTTCCTATGGAACATGTTCACATCAATGCTTTTTTGTATCTCTGCGTTTTTGGAAAGGGTCGGGGACTTTTTTTCATGCAAAAAGCAGCGTTTTGCATGTAATGGATTTCAATGGACAAGCATCAAAAACGCAAGTGCACCGTTTTTGCAGCGTTTTTGCAGTGTTTTTGATGCGTTTTTGGTGCGTTTTTGCCGTTTTTTTTTTTTTTTTTTTGTAATTTTTTTTTAAGACTGTAAAAAAAAATGAAAAAAAAAAAAAAAAAAAACGCAAAACGCAAATCGCGGCAAAAACGCGGCAAAAACGCCACAAAAACGCTACAAAAACGCTGCTCAAAAACGTGGCAAGCATGAAAAAAAAACCTCCAAAAACGCTCAAAAGCAACATGCATAGGTGTGAATCGAGCCTTAGGCCTGGTTCACACTTATGCATTTTTTTTGTGTGTTTTCAGTTTTGCAGAAACACACTACAGTCCATTTAACATGGTTTCCAATGGATGAAGTTCACATCTGTGCATTTTATGGAAAGGGCCAGGGACTTTTTTCTGGTTTTTGGTTCCATAGACTTCAATGGATCAAAAAAGTGTATTGAAAAATGCAAAATGCACCTGGAATATGCAAACTGCAAACTGCATAGGTGGGAACCAGGCCTTCGGGTTCCTTTCACAGCCCACTCCAAAGTTGCACGATTTTCATTGCAACTTTGGAGTCCAACTTTGATATGGCTTTAGGCCTGGTTCACAACTATGCATTTTTTAGAGCGTTTTCAGTTTTGCAGAAACACACTGCAGTCCATTTAACATGGTTTCCTATGGATGTTCACATCCGTGCATTTTATGGAAAGGGCCAGTGATTTTTTTTCTGGTTTTTAGTTCCATAGACTTCAATGGTTTAAAGATGTGTATTGAAAAACACAAAATACACCTGCAATATGCAAACTGCGACCTGCACAAGTGTGAATCAGGCCTCAAAGTGACTTTGATGAGACTTTTACACTCTCTGGCATTGAAGTTGTGTCAATGTCAGATCAAAGTAGTGCAGGAACCTCTTTAGAAGTCCCGGCGACTTTAGTAATGTCAATTGGAACGGTTCTCATAGAGATACATGACATTTTCCATGTCTTGCGACTTGGGGTCTCACAAGTCAGATCAAGTCGCACAAGTGTAAAAGGAGCCTTAGTGAGGTGAATTGGAAGCAAAAACCATGTAACCTTTTTTGTGTAAACTACTCAACCACACTAAGATAATCAACTAAGGCAAATCCTCTAAGGCAGACATGTTTGAGGTCCAAACAACAGACTTTGGAGGCACACCCTAAAATGCATTTACATTTAGGATGGTGCTGATATAAGACTGACAAACAGAATGAAAGATTACAGCGCATACACACAAAAATGACATTAAATCCTGCAAAGCTATTTAAAACAACTAAACAGATTAAAAAATATAGGGATTTGGTCACACCATATGGCCATATAATGCTAAGCCCACTACTGCGTCAAAATACCCCATTATCAGTGGGTCCTACACTATTCATAGAATGAAAGATCCTGCTTCTCAACCATGGGAAACTCCTCTTCATGGGAGAACTGAAAGGACTCACCCTATAACACAGGTGGACACTAATAAGAGGTAATGGTGGGAGGGGGTGGGGTGCGCTAACCCAAGGGATCTAGTCAGGACTAGGGATGAGCCGAACACCCCCCTGTTCGGTTCGCACTAGAACATGCGAACAGGAAAAAAGTTTGTTCGAACACGCGAACACCGTTAAAGTCTATGGGACACGAACATGAATAACCAAAAGTGCTAATTTTAAAGGCTTATATACAAGTTATTGTCATAAAAAGGGTCTGGTATGGATTTTAAGGGGAACCCCGCGCCAAAAAAAAAAAAAAACGGCGTGGGGTCCCCTAAAAATCCATACCAGACCCTTATCCAAGCACGCAACCTGGCAGGCCGCAGGAAAAGAGGGGGTCAAGAGAGCGGCCCCCCCTGAACTGTACCAGGCCACATGCCCTCAAAATTGGGAGGGTGCTTTGGGGTAGCCCCCCAAAACACCTTGTCCCCATGTTGATGAGGACAAGGGCCTCATCCCCACAACCCTGGCCGGTGGGGGTCTGCGGGCGGGGGGCTTATCGGAATCTGGAAGCCCCCTTTAACAAGGGGACCCCCAGATCCCAGCCCCCCCTGTGTGAAATGGTAAGGGGGTACAAAAGTACCCCTACCATTTCACTAAAAAACTGTCAAAAATGTTAAAAATGACAAGAGACAGTTTTTGACAATTCCTTTATTTAAATGCTTCTTCTTTCTTCTATCTTCCTTCATCTTCTTCTTCTTCTTCTGGTTCTTCTGGATCTTCTGGTTCTTCCTCCGGCGTTCTCGTCCAGCATCTCCTCCGCGGTGTCTTCTATCTTCTTCTCCTCGGGCCGCTCCGCACCCATGGCATGGAGGGAGGCTCCCGCTGTGTGACGGCGTCTCCTCATCTGACGGTTCTTAAATAACGGGGGGCGGGGCCACCCGGTGACCCCGCCCCCCTCTGACACACAGTGACTTGACGGGACTTCCCTGTGACATCACGGGGAATGCCACAGGGAAGTCCCATCATGTCGCATGCGTCAGAGGGGGGCGGGGTCACCGGGTAGCCCCGCCCCTGTTATTTAAGAACCGTCAGAAGAGGAGACACCATCACACAGCGGGAGTCTCCCTCCATGCCAGCATGGATGCAGAGTGGCCCGGAAAAGAAGATGAAGAAGAGAAGAAGAGAAGAAGAGAAGAAAAGAAGATGAAGAAGAGAAGAAGATGAAGAGAAGAGCGGGAGGCTCCCCCCATGCCATGGGTGTGGAGCGGCCCGAGGAGAAGAAGATAGAAGACGCCGCGGAGGAGATGCTGGACGAGAACGCCGGAGGAAGAACCAGAAGAGCCAGAAGAACCAGAAGAAGAAGAAGAAGAAGAAGAAGAAGAAGAAGATGAAGGAAGATAGAAGAAAGATGAAAGAAGAAGCGTTTAAATAAAGGAATTGTCAAAAACTGTCTCTTGTCATTTTTAACATTTTTGACAGTTTTTTAGTGAAATGGTAGGGGTACTTTTGTACCCCCTTACCATTTCACACGGGGGGGGCTGGGATCTGGGGGTCCCCTTGTTAAAGGGGGCTTCCAGATTCCGATAAGCCCCCCACTCGCAGACCCCCACAACCACTGGCCAGGGTTGTGGGGATGAGGCCCTTGTCCTCATCAACATGGGGACAAGGTGTTTTGGGGGGCTACCCCAAAGCACCCTCCCAATGTTGAGGGCATGTGGCCTGGTATGGTTCAGGTGGGGGGGCGCTCTCTCGTCCCCCCCCTCTTTTCCTGCGGCCTGCCAGGTTGTGTGCTCGGATAAGGGTCTGGTATGGATTTTTGGGGGGACCCCACATCGTTTTTTGTTTTTTTGGCGTGGGGTTCCCCTTAAAATCCATACCAGACCTGAAGGGTCTGGTATGGAATTTAGGGGGACCCCCACGTCATTTTTTTTTTTAATTTTGGCCGGGGTTCCCCTTAATATCCATACCAGACCTGAAGGGCCTGGTATGGAATTTAGGAGGACCCCCACGTCATTTTTTTTTTTAAATTTTGGTTTGGGGTTCCCCTGTGGGGAATTCCCATGCCGTTTTTATCAATGAACTTCTATGCGTATTGTCGGACCGGCAATGCAATAGCCGCGAGTAGTTTTAAATGGCTTTTTTCCTTTGAAATGTAATTTTGCTGTCAGACTGTTCTAAACACGGGAAACATGCGCCCCTTTACAGGCATACTATAGACACCCCCCAGCATTATTAAAATCACTGCTCCTGAAAAAACGTCCATTTTTAAAACTTTTTTTTGCATTGATCCATGTCCTCTGGGGCAGGACCCAGGTCCCCAAACACTTTTTTATGACAATAACTTGCATATAAGCCTTTAAAATTAGCACTTTTGATTTCTCCCATAGACTTTTAAAGGGTGTTCCGTGGCATTCGAATTTCCCGCGAACACCCCAAATTGTTCGCTGTTCGGTGAACTTGCGAACAGCCAATGTTCGAGTCGAACATGAGTTTGACTCGAACTCGAAGCTCATCCCTACTCAGGACCCTTGTTTGTATATTGTAAGGGTCCTGACCAGATCCCTTGGGTTGGAGCACCCCCCCCACACACACACACCGTCATTATTCGTGTCCTCCTGTGTTATAGGAGGAGTCCTTTCAGCTATCCCATAATGAGAAAAATGTTATACTTACCTAACGGTAATTTTCCTTTCCTGATGCAAGCATGACAGCATATACGTATGGGTAGGCTCCGCCCCCTGCCCTATCACAGGACCGGTTATACTATAAGATTAGGTCTCCTCCCTACCTGCCTCATTCTTGTAATTTAGTATCACTGCGAGGCCTTTTGTTTTTTCTTTAATTTTTTATTTTTTTTTTTTAATGGGAGGGACCCCTATATGCTGTCATGCTTGCATCAGGAAAGGAAAATTACCGTTAGGTAAGTATAAAATTTTCCTCATTCCTGACACAGCATGACAGCACATACGTATGGGATGTACAAAATTACCAGACAATAAGGGTGGGTACTGTTGGAGTGTTTGAGGATTAGATCCATCCCCACTAATGAGTGAGATGTATTATAGTTAAGACTGCTGGTCCATAAGAATGGACCTCCAGCATATTGAATGTAGACCAGGTCTTAGTTTACATATTAACTCTAGAGGGACTCCTTTGGAGTTCCGCCTATTGATGCGTAATCGGTTTGGAAGAGCGGTCTCTGCCCTTATGTGATAGATTTGTCCTAGCCATCTAAGCCCTTTGACTGACTTGATCTGCACTCCTGCAATTGTCTTTATTGGACAGTGCTTGTCTTCTGATGTCGTTAGGCCTGACGAGCCTATCGTTTTGCTTCTTGAAGAAGGGCCAATTCTATGTCTATCATCTTGAATCTATTTTCAATGTTTGTGGTACTTCAAACACTTTAGTTTGGATATGTCAGAAGGATGATGCTCTAACCCAGGTTGCAAAGACACTAACCTTTGCATAGTGTTGGAAGAGACTAGAGCCATTTTGCCTGATAATTTCAGCAACAAGGTAGTTTATGGCTTGACACTTGGATGTCTGAGATCCTTCTAGACCTATTTTCCATACAGAATACTTAATCCATGTTACTGGCCATGTTTGGGATATTTTATCCTTCTGGATGGAGAGTGAGACCATGTGTCTCACACTATTTGGAAGACCCCATGGGGGAAAGAATAATCTGCCCAGTTCTTTCGGCATTGGTTGCCAAGATATGTAACCATTACTGGATCCCAGAGGGTGAGGACACGACTGAATTTCATGTATCCTTTAATGCCATCTCTAGGCTTACTTGTATACAATTCAATCCTTACAGCAAGAAACACAGATCCATCCTTTAGATTCTGTAGGTTTTTCTTGTATCTAATGTACTTGAAATCTGGGAGTAGGCATTCTGATCTCCATAGGATTTCAAACACTAAAAGGTGAGACCTCCACTTCTTGGAGTCCAGCATCTAGATATAACTTGTATGGATTTGGAAGATACCGTTGGCCGCGCTGTATGAGGTGTTGGACCTCTGGAAGGAGCATAGGATGATATTGTGCCCGCGTATATCATGGCCTGCAAGCCACAGGGTCATTACTGTTATCACCACTGAACGGCTGTGAATCCAGATAAGGATCCTGGAGACTGTTAGGTTTGTTCAATATACATATTGGCCAGTCTGTATGCCCAGCTGGCTGTGGTTAATTTCTCTGCTTCCACCTCTGGGAAGCCACCCGGGTTATTGTCAGACCAATATCTTGATAGTCTTTACTTGTTGCTGATCCCTTGATTGGCTTGTAGGTTTGGAGACTATCCATTTTTCATCCAACTGCCTTTGTACCTTACGCCGTCTGGCAGCAAGTTCTAGAAACCCTACCTAACGGGCTGGTAGACGTGACTGGGAGATACCTATGACAGAAGTTGACTAGTTCTGCATTTATTCTTGACAGCTAAGATAGGCCTTCCCCATTTTGCTGAGTCTTTGCAGCATAGTTGAGGCTCTTTTTGTTGCGTTTCAGAAAGACTTCAGTCTGCGACCACTGCAACTCTGACTTTTGGACACCTTGTCCCTCATCGGCATGAATACCCGACGAGTACAAACTTGTGATGATCGATATGCCTAATAGCTGATATGCTGAAAGATTAGTTAGCTTAGCTACCTCCTCAAAGGGGGACTTGTTTCCTCTGTGGATTCACTGTTCCTGGGGCAGGAAGTAATTCTTTCCTTACTACTAAAAACCAGTTAATACAGTTGTCAACCTTCCCTTGGGCCCTTTGGACCACCTGGGTTACTACAGGTTACTTTATCCCTCTTGCGACCGTGGGATGCAACCAATGGAAAAGAGCTATTTGTTCAAGTGAGATACTTATACTGCTGCTCTCTCTGAGGGTAACTTTATTGTATTTTTTCAGAGATTCAGAACTGCTTCCTGATAGGTCATTGTTGTAATGAGACTAGTTGGTCTCTAGATGAGGACTCCTCCTGACTCGATCAGAGTCTGTACTAGGACTCTTTTCCCAGAACCTGGAAGTCTTTGCACCAGTCTGTTGCTCAAACAAGGCTCACCAGAAGTCCTTGCTCCCGCAAGTCGGCCCCTACTGGACCTAATATCCCGGGAAATGCCCGGAGTTTGTGAAAAGGTCACAGTCTGCCCGATGAACTCGGAGTGAACTCTAACGGCCAAGCGAAGGTACTTGCCGAAACATGGGCATCTCGAAGTGTGTATACAGTATACACACATACACTTAAACACACACTTGTGAACGACCACAACATACAGGATATACAAGGTAATACCGACATATAATCACACACATAGGTTGGACTTGATCGACTTGTGTCTATCCTCAACCTCACCCACTCTCAAAGTGCGATTTCTATGCGACTTGAATCAATGCCTGTGTATTCTTGATGTCCATGGTCCCAAGTACATCACAGTGGGATCAAAAGTAGTGTAGGGACTACTTTGAAGTCGCTGCGACTTGGAGTTGCACCGCTATAAACGATAATTCTTGAAATCATGGGGTATGTTTTGTGGAGGTTAAGCCTTACTGAGGAAAAATAAGAACCCTATGATAGGGAACTTATGTAACCCCCGGTACAGCGGGACTTTATAGACGAACAAAACAATTACGTTTATAGTAAAAAACTATTATTTATTTTGTTAGAAAAAAGCATAAAAACAAGACAGACTAAACATGAATCTATACAAAAGTGCTTATGCAGTAAATTTCCTTTCGTAATGATCATTTTGTTCTATCATCCATAAATACATCTTTCTCTATAAGCCTGACATGTTTCAGGACGATGTCCCCTCGTCAGAGGCGTATTGCAGAGAGAAATTGTATGTATAGAAGGCGCATTCTAAAAAAACAAGTGAGAACAGTTTACATATTGAAATGTTGTACAGGATAAACAGTTCACAACATGGCATCCGACAGTGTCCAATATACATACCAGAATCCAGTCCTTAAAGAAAAAATGCTGTGCATGAGATATGCAAAAAAGCAAACTTTTGTATCAATGGAAGAACGTGATTTGATAAAATGACAATGGCCACCAGTTAGCCAAATGATGGGCGTGGCGGCTCTCCCCTGGGTTCAGGAATAGCTCCGCAAAAGCCCCCGAATAAAATAATGGCCCTGCCACATCCACACTGTAGCCCTAAAAGAGGGGAAGGGGTTTATATGAATTAATAAATCGTATTAGATTGCTATAAGCATTCCAAATAGCTATAAACTGCTTTCTCCATAATTTCAAACCAAATACAAGGCTCTGTGTTGTAGCCGCAAATCTGATAGTCCTTTTGTTGCTAAACAGCTACGTTTTAGAAAAAGTTTTTATTGAAATTATCATTTATATTATCGTTAACAATCTCAAAAATTCGGACTTAAGAAAACAAGGGAACAGATATCAAAAAGGCAATAGAAGCGTAATGAACACAGCTTTTTTCCTAATCGTTATATTACGGAAATATAGCTTTACATGTATATTAATAAATAAGTAGGAAAGGAAGGACTATCAGTGTAGCTACAAGCAGGCACAGTTGAGGTTACAATGAAGGAGATAGTAAAGTATTGCCTCTCCCTCATTAAAAAGTGCATAGAAGATATAGGATAAAGCTCTTTGTTACTTATTTGTTTAAGTTTACAGGTGTTAGGCAAAAGGTTGAAGCGCGATGAGCATTGGTAGGTATGGTCTGACACTGGGCAGGACGCCAATTGCGGCTTTTAGGCAGCCGCCGGCGCCTGCGCAGTGCAAACCACACCCTCAGTGTCAGCAAAGGTGGATGTGTCTTGTCGCATATGACGCACAAGCCTCATAACAGTGCGACGTGCGCAGGCGATATGAGCAGGTGGCGACCTGGGGGAATTAAAGGGTCGCGTCATCACTACGAGACCGCGTCATTACATCTGACGCGGTGACGACATATGGGGGCGGTGCAAAGAGACGGAAAAGAGGAGGACAGCGGAGCTGTACAATAGGTTGCCGAGGGGGATCAAACCATTACCATGGCAACCAAGAACAACCAAACAAACTAACAACCAATGAATACTGATCAAAAACTAGAATATTGAAAATAAGAGAATTACAAAAAGACAGGGGACTCGGGACTCGGAACATCCAATGTTGGGGCCCCAGGGACAAGACTGCACGGCGCCGACCCAGCACCTGGGTGCTGGGGGAGCGCCATGCAGCCAAGTCCCACCGACGCATGAAATACCGCAATGGCATGTCCAAACTCAGTCGGACACACCTGCAGTGTGAAAAGATGCCATGCCGCCATCAAAGAACGGAAACGACATGGCCCCCGTGCGCCGGGCGGGGATAAAACAAGAACCCGGGGCATGAGGAGAAAGATTATATATCAAAAAACAAGTGTCTTATAAACATACATCTATATGCACAAACATATTACTCCAAATGATTTTATGATTTTATTGGTCTGGGTGTAAGGACACGGTCGGATGCACATGGTGGAAGAGTAACAAGGATCAATGGATACAGAGCAAAACTTGGAACTGTAAAACAACTGGGACAAAGTAAGGAGAACATCACAAACAAAGGCCAAAAAAGCGGTCAAATGCATAAGCATATTTGATACATTATCATATAATAGTATTAATGCCGTACATAGATATGTTGAGTACATTCATAAACGGTGTGCATTCACAGATGTATTGACAACACTTTTACATAACAGGATAAGCAGGATATTCCAATCACCACCCCTCGTGTCCGGATGAATCCGGTCGAGAATGGTGAAATGGATAAGGGGAAATTTACCTGTGTGATGGTCTCGCACATGTCGCCCCAGAGGAAGGTCCGGGTCCGCCTGCCTCATACTAGTAATATGTCGTGCCGCTCTTTTGTGACACTCCAATTTTGTTTTTCCGACATAAAAGCCTTTATATTGGCATGTCAGAAGGTAAATGACTCCAGGAGTCTTGCAATTAGCAAAGTGTCTGGGCCTGTACATTCTGCCATTTGGTAATTTGAATTTGGTCTGTGTATTCATATAACGGCAGCACGAACAACCGCCACAAGTAAAAGTTCCAAGTCTTTTGCATGTATCGGATCGAAAGGTACCCGTATATTCCCTTTTTACAAGATGGTTCTTCAGTGAACGTGCTTTTCTAAAGGTGATAGTGGGTGTTGTAGATACATATGGTTTTAGGTTGGGATCAATTTGTAATAGATGCCAGTGTTTCTGTAAGATGCTTTTGATAGTCCCATGCTGTTTATTATAGGTAGTAATTAGTCTAATGACTGATTGGGAATTTGAAGGTGTTTTTTTAGAAAACAGAATATTATGCCTCAATTGTCCCCGTGCTCTTTTAAAAACCTTTTTCAGACATGTAGGTGAGTAGCCTCGGTCTAAAAGTCTTTCTCTTAATTTGTTTGCCTCCCGGACAAAATCGATGTCAGTCGAGCAATTCCGTCTAAGTCTTAAATATTGTCCGTATGGAATAGACAGGACTAATGGTTTAGGATGAGAACTTGACACGTGTAGGATAGTATTTCCAGCGGTCTCTTTCTGGTAGAGGCCGCTGGATAGGGAGCCATCTATGGATTTAGTTATGCTTAGGTCAAGAAAGGTAATGGAGGTATAATTGAAGGTCATGGTGAAATATAGATTAAAGTTGTTTTGATTCATGGTCTGTATGAAGGCATGTAGGGCTTCTGGTGTGACATTCCATATCATGAATATATCGTCTATATACCTAAACCATGCTGCTACATGGGTGGTATATGATGAAAGACTGTCATCTGACAGAAGAGACTGCTCCCACTCCCCCAGGTACAAATTGGCATACGATGGGGCACAGCAAGTCCCCATCACAACCCCCTGCACCTGGAGGTAGTGGGAGCCGTCAAACGAAAAGATGTGTGTTAGAATAAAATCTAACGCTTCCAGAAGGAAGGAGTTTAATTTTCGATCATCTTTGTGAGATTGTGACAGAATATGTCTAATAACCAAAAGGCCTAACTTGTGTGGGATAGAGCTGTATAACGTCTCTACATCGATGGCAACTAGAAGCGAGTGCGGTAATGTATGTAACTCTTCCAGATTTTGCAATAGGTGAATAGTGTCCTTAATGTATGAAAATAGACCCGCAACATAGGGTCTAAGATAACTGTCTACAAATTTACCAAAATTTTCGGTTATAGAACCGTTTCCGGAAATGATGGGGCGACTGGGAGGAGTTTTTTTGTTTTTATGTATTTTGGGAAGACAGTATAGAGTGGGGGTGCGAGGATATGGTGTTCTAATGTATTCCCAGACATCTTTGTCGATGGCCCCACTACCAAACGCTTCATCAACCAGATCATAAAAGGCATCATTAAATTTGTCTATGGTGCCTTTCAAAATGGGTTTGTACCATGATAAATTGGTGACAACCTTAACACACATGTCTTTGTACTGCTTTTGGTCATGATAACGATGTTCCCGCCTTTGTCTGATGGCTTGATCGTGAATGAATGTTCTCTTTTTAGGGATTCTAAGGCTAGTTGTTCGTCTTTAGTGAGATTATTTTGGGAAATTTGTGATTTCGTTTTTTTTTTCATTTTTTAATCTCCGATGTAGTGGATGCTATAAATGCTGCTAAATTAGGATTACTTGTAATGGACGGAAATGTATCCGATTTCTTCTTAAATTTCACCTGTTTATGTGACCGCAATGGGACCTCCATTGTGATGTGTTCCTCTAAAAGGCTTTCAATATCAATTGTATCGATAAGTTCGCTAGGATCTTGTTCCTCAAGGAGGGTTAAAAGATTGTCTAACACCTCATCTGATCTCCTGGTCTCTGTTTGGGAAATGTTTTTTTCTTTTTCTTTAGAGAAGAGGCTCTTGTAGTAGAGTTTTCGGGCAAAAAAATGTAAATCTTTTATTACTGTAAAAGTATCTAAATCTGCGTCTGGACAGAAACTGAGATCTTTGTACAGCAAATCTCTTTCAGCTTGTGTAAGTAGGTGATTAGAGAGGTTAACAATATTTAGAGTGTTGGACAAAGAAGGGGAGGAAGTGTATGAAGGTTTTGACGATTCGGAGGCCTCACCTCCGTTTAATGAACTAAAAAATCTTGGTCTGATTGAAATAAAGTGGTAGTGATAGAGGATAGAGAAGTATCACCCGTGAGTGTGGATGTGGTGGACCCTGCACCAGTGGATCCTCCTGAAAGAAGCTGATTAACACCACGTGTATTACCTTTACCGGTAGAGGGAAGATCAAGAATAGGAGGAGTGACAGTGGTGTCTGTGATTCTCTTCTTGTTGTGCGCCGAATCATCTCCAGATGGTGGTCTTTTGTTCTTTTGTGGTTTGCGATTTCTGTGTCTGTTATAGGAGAAAGATGAGACAGAAGAATTTAAAGAGGAGTTAGATTCAGAATTTCTTGAAATTCTATTTAAATTGCCCCTATGTGGGCATTGAATTGAGGAGGTTTGATGCCATTTATAAGCAGTGCCTTCCTGAAAAGCTCTTTTATCTCTCCAAAGTTTTTTATCCCTTATTATCAGCCTTTCTTGGGATTTTTCATTCAATCGGGTTTTAATTTTTTCCTCGTATTCTTTGAAAGTGGGCAAGTCTTTAAAGGGAAGCAATTTGGCATAAATTACATCAATGTCTTTGTCAAAGTTGGCAATTCGTTTTTTGGACTCTTCGCTTAATAATGACATCATAGTCTTAGTACATAATTGTAAATTATTCTCCCAATTAGTTTTAAAGGTGGGGTCAACATCTTCTAACATAGGAAAAATTTGAATTCGTAATCCTAGGGGGTTGATGTTCTCCTGGATATATCTATCAAATGTATCAGCGTGCCAAAAACATGCCACTTTTTTGTCAACAATTTTTCCCAGTTGAAAGAATAAAGAGGAAATTTCCGATTGTGAGGATGATTTTTCATGTTCAAAGTTTTTTATTGAAAAGCAGACATGAATTACAACAGGCAATATTTGTGTGACATGTAGTAATAAGAATTATACAGGTTTCTGTTCTGCGACATGTGCATTACAGTAGGCAACAAGTACATATCGGAAATAAAATGACCAGAGGATATTCCTCGCAGAGATATCTGTGGACGTAACATATCTGTTTTGATTAATAGCTAGAAGGGTGTTGAAATAATAACAAAAATTAAAGTTTTATTTGTTTGCTCGAAATGAGAATCTGCGAGCATGTGCATAGTCAAAATCTGGCAGTTGTTTTGTAAATTGTGGAAAACATTACCAGTGGTGTATCCGGAGGAGAAACATAAAGTAGAAAATGTAGAGTGAGGATAGTGACAGGAATAGGATAGTTAGAGGGAGACTTGGAGTAAGAAGTGGGAAAGGGAGGAGTGGTCGGGGGGGCCGCACAAACCAAAGAAGCACCATTAAGTCTGTCTAATGTTGTTGTGACCAAATTATGGTTTAAGGAGTTGTTTGTCGAAGTCCGGGGGTAAGAAGTGTTCAGCCCAGGAGTTCCAGATTTTAAGGTGTTGGGGAATTTTATCAAGGATTGTTGCTTCTATTTTACTGTGGATCATAGCTTAAGTGACCCTATTGGTAACTTCGGCTAGGGCGAGTTTTGGGGTTTTCCAGGCCCTGGCAATCGTCTGTTTGGCTGCTGTCGTGAGCTGAAGGAGAAGGCGGGTCTGGGATCTGGTGAAATCCGAGGGGATAAGATTCAGCAATGCAACAGCCGGATCAGGATCAAAGGGATGTTGAAATAAGGTGGAAGCCATACGGAATATTGCAGCCCAAAATTCCTGTACTATTGGACACGTCCACCATATATGTATATGGGTACCCCGTTCGTTACAGCCACGGAAACAGGTATCAGGATAGTTTGGGAGAAATTTGGAGATCCTGGCCGGGACTAAGTACCATCTCATGAGTACTTTGTAGTTCGCTTCTTGAGCTATTATATTGCGGGATGATATTTTCGTATTGGACCAGATATCAGACCAGTCCTCTGCATTAAGATCTAATGAGAGGTCTGTGGACCACTTTACAGCGTAAGAGGGAAGGTTGGTTGGGGGAGAGGTCAGATAGGTATATAGGAGGGAAATCAGTCCCGGGGCATGAGGGTCAGAGTTGCAGATTCCTTCAAAAATAGATAGATCATCTAGTGAGGTATGTGTGCCTATAGTTGTACGAATAAAGTGGGTTATCTGTAAATATCTAAATATTTCTGTAGGGGGAATGTCAGCATTGTTTTGTAGCGAAGTAAATGTTTTAATGGTAGATCCAGTGGTAAGATCGCACACGCGATATAGTCCCGCCCTAAGCCAGATTTGAAACGATCTTGGATTGGTTTGGGCCGGATAAAATTTTGGGTGGTCTAGGAACGAGAGTAACGGGGAGTGAGCAGATTGTAATTTAAATGGACCTCGGAGTTTGTCCCACAATTTAAGAGAGTGTCCTGTAATGGGGTTACTGACTGGGCCTCGCGTTGAAGGGGGCAGCCATAATATGTTAAACACTTTGAGGGGGTGAAGGTCAATGGCTTCCAAACTAACCCAGAGTGGAGTTTCATTTTTTGTATGATATAGAGTTATCTGGGCTAGCTGAGCTGCGTGATAGTATCCCAAAAAGTTAGGCAGACCCAACCCTCCCTTGAGTTTACTACGAAGTAATATAGCTTTAGCTACTCTAGGTCTAGTAGAGCCCCATATATATTTGGACACTTTTGTCTGAATAATGCGGTGGTAGTATGAGGGAATAGGGATCGGAAGGACTCTATATAAATAAAGTAGTTTTGGTAGCATAGACATCTTTACAGCCG
The DNA here is from genome assembly GCF_042186555.1 of Aquarana catesbeiana. Taxonomy (NCBI): domain Eukaryota; kingdom Metazoa; phylum Chordata; class Amphibia; order Anura; family Ranidae; genus Aquarana; species Aquarana catesbeiana. Next base: position 135,010,092 of record NC_133334.1, on the reverse strand, counting down.
CAATCCGGCCTAACCATGAGATACATATTGGGCGCCAAGATTCTAATAAACTTGTTATGTGTTTTAACATAGGGAGGTAGTTGGCTCGAAACAGGTGGATTGGGTCGCTAGTTAGCTTGATACCAAGGTAGGCAATTGTGGTTGTAGACCAGGTGAAAGGGAAGAGTTCTCGTAAATGTTCTAATTCTGAATGTGGTAGGGACACGTTGAGGGCCTTAGATTTGGATTGGTTGACTTCCAATCCAGATATTAGCGCGAATTTGTCTAGAAGGTGAATTAGATTCGGACGTGTGGTTCGTGGGGATGTGACAAATAATAGTGCATCGTCGGCAAATAGGCATAATTTATGTGATGTAGAGGCTACCTCTAAGCCTTTAATATTTGGGTTTGCTCTAAGGAGAGCTGCTAGTGGTTCGATCGCTAATGCGAACACTAGAGGGGAGAGGGGGCACCCTTGTCTTGTGCCTCGTTGTATTTGGAAGTAGTCCGATGGGTATCCTGAATATTTAACATATGCTCGTGGTTGGTTGTAAAGGGAGTCTACCCATTGTAGAAAGTTAGGGCCAAATCCCCATCTTTGTAGTATATAGCGGAGGTAAGGCCAAGAGACAGTGTCAAATGCCTTACGAATGTCAAGAGAGAGGAGATGCATAGGGATTTGGCGTGTTCGAGCTAGGTGTTGGAGCAGGATGACACGACGGATATTATCACTGGCCTGACGTTTTGGAATGAAGCCTACTTGGTCTTTGTGTATAAGGCCACCTATAATTGGGTTGAGGCGTAACGCCATAATTTTGGCTAGAATCTTTATATCTAGATTGAGTAAGGATATGGGCCTATAATTGGACCACAGAGAATTGTCTGAGTTAGGCTTAGGTATCATAGAAATAATGGCTGTCAACGTGTCCCGACCAAAGGAGTGTTGTTTAAGGAGGGCGTTAAAAGTGTTAGTGAGAAGGGGGGCTAGGATGGGAGCAAATTTTTTAAAATATGAAGTAGAAAGACCGTCAGGGCCCGGTCTTTTGTGTGGTTTAAGAGACTTTATAGCAATAAGAACTTCTTCGGACGTGATGGGACATTCCATAGACTCTTTATTGGCCTCCGATAACTTCGGGAGTGTAATGTTTTGAAACAATACCTCAGCTTGTGTCGCCGAGAAGGTACGTGTTGGGGTGTATAGTTCAGCTAACTTTCTGCGGAATTCAGAAAGCACCTTCACTGGATTACTCGTGAAATTATCCTTGGCCAGTTTGAGTCTAATGGGATTGTGCATCCTTTCCGGTTGACGTAGTCTCAATGCGAGGAAAGTATCTGGCTTATTGGCTTTATTATAAATTGTGTGGTTGGATCTGCGAATGGCTTTGTCTGCTGATTCTGCCAAGAGCAGGTCCAACTCTGTTTTCGTCTTTTCTAACAAAATTCTATGAGGTTCAGTTGGAGTGGATTGGAATTGGAGGAAGAGGCGGTGAAAATCTGCTTCCAATTGCTGGATTCTAAGTTTTTTATCTCTTTTGAGGTGAGTAGATACAGATATGCAGGTCCCTCTAGTTACGGGTTTGTGCGCCTCCCATAATAGGACAGGTGAGATGTCAGGAGTGGAATTATGTTTTACGTATTCTTTAAGAGCCAGTTCTATATCGAAACAGTATGATTGGTTAGTTAAATACGCCTCATTTATACACCATGTACAGTCTCTAGACTGAGGGATCAGGGCAGAGACAGTTGTGATCACTGCACAGTGGTCTGACCAGGTAATTGGAATAATGTTTGAGTGGAGTAGGGTTGGTGAGGATGCAACAGGTATAAAGATATGATCGATCCTTGAAAAGGATTTGTGTGGGTATGAATAAAAAGTAAAGTTTTTCTTGGCTGGATTACATTCTCTCCATGTGTCTAATAAAGAGGCTTGCTGGAATAGTTTGCGAAATAATATAGAGGGGGAGTATTGTTCAGGGGTATAAGGAGATTTATCGAGGTGCGGATGTAGCACTTGATTGGAATCACCGCATATAAAAAGGGTGCCCTTGCAGTGTGTTCGTATTACTTGTAGGAGATGTTTGAAGAAGGGGTTAGGATTGTTATTGGGGGCATAATAGGAGACTATAGTGGACATCACGTCTTGTAAGTGACCAACTAAAATAATATAGCGACCTTCAGGGTCTTTAATTTCTTTTGTTAGGGTGAATGGAAGGGTGCGGTGAAATGCAATGAGGACGCCACGTTGTTTAGTGGCAGCCGAGGCGGAGAACACTTGGGGATATTTAGAACTGAAGTATTTAGGGGTTGCTTGGGTTGAAAAGTGTGTTTCCTGTAGGGCCACTACGCTGGCCTTCAGGTGTGCGAAGGTACGAAAGGCCTTAACCCTTTTATTTGGGGAGTTGAGTCCCTTAACATTAAGGGAGAGTATGTTCAGAGGGGCCATTGATGTGGGTAGGGAGAAATACTAAGGGTAGATGTCCGAGGATCATGCGGCCCACCCGACCTAATGGAGAATGGGGAAGGAAATGGAAAAAAAAGGTGTGAGGAAAAGAAAAAGGAGGAGAGAGAGGATAGAGCATGTTTTTTGTAGAGAAAATAAGGAAGTGTAATAACACTTGGTGCGTTGGACATGTTAGCCCAACAGGTAGATGCCCATACTTCCAGACCAGCCAGCTGGCGAGGGAGCATGTGCATCCTATAGGGGGGTGCAGTGACAATTCCCCGCCGCAGGTCGGGAAAGGTTAAGAAACTGTAATGCTCAAACAATATAAACAGTACACACTAAGACCGTGTTATTATATTCAGTTGTAAGATATCGGCAATAACCCCACTTTGGTGAGAAAGGTTTCAGTGCCAAACAAGTGGTACATCTGAGTTCAGAATCACCAGGGGGGGTAAGGAGATCTAAAAATAAATGGTATCAACTTAACTATGCCTATATAAGTAGTATAATTAGCATTTTTGAAACCTTAGGTTAAACAAGCAAGATTAAACCAAACAAAGCAAAAAAAAAGAGTATTCAGAACATATGCACCCTATAGTGGGATTAGGGGGATCACATATGCTGAGTCCCGTAACAATGGGAAATCTTACCAGGACACAAACGTCTGAGTCTCGGTGGTGTAAAGTAATAAAAAGAATAAAAAAAAAAAAAAGGAAATTTGGAAAAATCACAACTATCTCCTATCTCAGTTCATTGAGATATCAACCGTGTAACCAGGAGTTCTCCTGAGGTGTTGAATAAGAGCATTAGATGTTAGGTTCTTCAGCGAGACGTGTGTGCTTTAGGATCAAAAAGGCTTGCTTGACGAGACGGTGTTCCTTTTCGGATCGAGGAAGGGCCAGCTTGGTTCCGTTTAGGAGTGGCGGTGTAAGGGTAGGCTGCAGAGCGGGCTGGAGTACGTGGTAGTGCAGTTTCGGATTGATGAACAGGGGGCGACAGGTGCAGTGATTCAAGAAGACGCTGCAGTGCTTCTGGGGATGTGGAGGAGTGTTGCTGCCCCTGGTACGTGAACGGAAGAGAAAAGGGGAAACGCCAGGTATATTTTATCTGATGCTGTATCAGGATTTGTAATTGCGGCTTCATGGCTCGCCGTTTAGCAATGGTAAGGGGTGCCAGGTCAGAGAAAAGTTGGTAGTTGTGGTCTTGGAACTGGAGAGCGTCTTTATTCCGGGCTGCTGCGAGTAGTTGTTCTTTTGTGCGGAAAAAATGTAGCTTAATTATTATGTCCCGCGGAGGGCCGTCTTGTTGGCGGCGAGTAAGCGCCCTGTGAATTCTGTCAAATTCCAGGCGTTCAATGGGTATGGAAGGACAGAGTTCCTGGAAAAGGGCTGTAGTGAAGGATTGTATATCCTCAACCACTTCAGGGATACCCCGGAGGCGTAAATTTGACCTGCGAGATCGGTTCTCGGCGTCCTCTAAACGTGAGAGCAATGTAGCATTTTCCTCACGGAGGGCTGCCTGTTCCTGAGCATGTTCTTGTATAGTAAGCTCTATATCATCTACTCTGGTTTCCAAGTCTGCTGTGCGCTGACCTAATTCCCGTATCTCCCGTGACAGTCTGTTTGTTATTTGGTCAGATGTGGCTTTCAGGGCCTTGTTTAACATCTTCTCCATGTGTTTCAGAAAATCAGGCTGTGACATACCTTGTTGTGCAGGGATGGGAGAACCGCTGTATATAGAGTCTGCAGCATCATCCTCCTCACTGTCTGCCTGCTCCGTTCTGGCTGGAGATGCAGCTTGCTGTTTGGAGAGGGCTTTCGCCGCCATCTTGGATGAGGCGCGGGCTAGGGCCTCCTTGATCGGTTTGGTCTTATGTTTACCCTTGTGACCCGTCAGAACCATCCCGGTTGTGGCTCGGGTGACTCTGGGGATGATCGCCGGTATTTAGGTGCGGTTAGGCGGTCTGAGGGCGTTATACGGTCCCGATTCTGCGGCGGGAAGTGCGGAGCTCTAAGAGGTAACGTCCTCCATGCTGAGCCTCGCGCATGCGCCCCCCCGTGAGGATGATTTTTGATTATAATCTTTGGAAAAGCCTGCCATTAGATTGTCCCATTCTCTGCCCTGAAACATCCTGAAATAATCCTTGCAAAGATTTACGTGAATGCAATAAAATAGGAGGTATACTGCTCAAAAAGGTCTCCAGAATTTACATTCAAAACACACTTAACTTTTTTTTAAAAAATAGAAAAGATGAACAGATATATAGAACAAACACAAAATGAAAAAGTTCATATGTATGTGGTTCAAAAAAATGGGGGTGGGGGATGGGTATTTGCTACCCTATTTAATATGTATATGATATAGTGAACCACGGAAGGGAAATTACATCACCTTCAATATGTTGCCAACATCCCAAATGAATATGGAAAAATAAGAACCCTAGGATAGGGAACTTATGTACCCCCCGGTACAGCAGGACTTTATAGGCGAACAAAACAATTAAGTTTATAGTAAAAAACTATTATTTATTTTGTTAGAAAAAAGCATAAAAACAAGACAGACTAAACATGAATCTATACAAAAGTGCTTATGCAGTAAATTTCCTTTCATAATGATCATTTTGTATTTTCATCCATAAATACATGTTTCTCTATAAGCCTGACATGTTTCAGGACGATGTCCCTTCTTCAGAGGCGTATTGCAGAGAGAAATTGTATGTATAGAAGGCGCATTCTGAAAAAACAAGTGAGAACAGTTTACATATCGAAATGTTGTACAGGATAAACAGTTCACAACATGGCATCCGACAGTGTCCAATATACATACCAGAATCCAGTCCTTAAAGAAAAAATGCTGTGCATGAGATATGCAAAAAAGCAAACTTTTGTATCAATGGAAGAACGTGATTTGATAAAATGACAATGGCCACCAGTTAGCCAAATGATGGGCGTGGCGGCTCTCCCCTGGGTTCAGGAATAGCTCCGCAAAGGTCCCCGAATAAAAGGACGGCCCTACCACATCCACACTGTAGCCCTAAAAGAGGAGAAGGGGTTTATATGAGTTAATAAATCGTATTAGATTGCTATAAGCATTTCAAATAGCTATAAACTGCTTTCTCCATAATTTCAAACCAAATACAAGGCTCTGTGTTGTAGCCGCAAATCTGATAGTCCTTTTGTTGCTAAACAGCTACGTTTTACTGACGGCTGGAGAGATTAATTGCAATGATGGCCTATGCAATCTTGGATCCTCATCCTTCTGCTTGTTATTCGAGTCTTACTTTTGACTAACGACCATGCAGTCATAACCCTTGTGCTTCTAATGCGTCATGGAGGGGATGCAATGAATTGGCAGAGAGGAATGAAAATTCCATCGGTTTCCTTAATGCACAGGACCCAGGGATCCTAAGCTCAAATTTACATAGAACTGTCAGCTGCCCTACTGGGCAGCTTGGGTTTAGGCAAATAAAGATGATAATTGATTCTTTATTTTCTGCTATAGTTCTCCTAGGTATAGCCTGTCCTTCACTCTTCGTTACTTTGCCTTTTTGGCTATTCTCTGGTCATTGGCGATTAACATAAGGGATTAATCCTCCTTCTAGATATCACCAGATCCGACTTGAACAGTCACCACTCTGACTTAAAGCAGCATGTGTTTGTGGGATAAGCCATAAGGGTTCACTGACCACAATGATTACTGGAGAAACAGCATACAGTCTTGTATCCGCAGTGGCTGAACTGCATCATTGGCTATCCTATTTTCAATCTAGGATCCGCCATCATAGAGAGTTTATCACTGACTAGAGCTCTGCTTTCATCCTGTCTGGGGTCCTGACAGTCTGGCTACCGAAGTGAGCTCAGTCGCAGGTCACAAAACACTACTTGACAGTAGTATGAACCTTCTTCATCTCTGGTTCTATTTTCTGTCCCAGGGTCTCTGCAAAGGATATTGTTTCTTCTGTTGGAAGAATGGCACCTTTAGTTAATCTGATGAAGCCTGTTTGGCCAGCTGCTTTTGAGGCAGAGGTACCCTTTAAGTGACTGTTTGAATAGCTTAGTACCTGAGCTCCACACAGTCAGTTTGGACGGGGTTAAAGTATCCACCTTTGCTTCTGATATGCCAACTTGCCATAGCAATTTCCCAGAAGCAAGCTAAGGCTGACCCCTACCGCCAGTCCAATAAAGACTCCCTGTTCAAATACTTCTGAAGTAGAGGTTGCCTTTAAATAAACACAGTTGTTTGATTAAGCTTGGTATGGAACCATTAGTGACTGTAGGCTTTCTCAGTCTCTGCCTATTTGTCACTGCTTCTGGCCTGCAACTTTGTTTTGCATTTTGGCCGACACACCAGTTACCACTAGACCACTATGAACACTGTAGAGATTTCTTGATCTGCCTCTTCTGGCAGTTAAATACATAGTGGTTCCTATGCAAAAGGGCTTGTCCCTTGTGGCAGAAGCAGGTTGACTGGTGTTGGTTTTGAGGGCTGGGGAGATTACACTCATTATGCCCATAATGTGTACTCTTTTAGGATATAGCATATACCTACCTGCCCTCACCTTTTATAGTTAAAGTTGCTAGTCTCTAGGAAGGCTGATTGCTACTGGTTCACAGATGAGCTGAAAGCCTGGAGTCATGTGTGGGAGTATTTGCCATAAGTAGTAACCACATATCCCTCTGTGGGGGTACCCCAAATATCACCAGCAATTACACATTGCTAACAGGTAAGTATTAAGGAATGTGACTAAACAGATCCTGACTTTTATTTTAGCACCAAGGTCAGCATGTTAATGCACAGAAATAAACACATAACAGTCATTGATACTGTAGAGTTAATGTAATCACAGGTAAGCAGCGCAAGTTAATAGTCATCTCACAATTAGCACTAGTAGGTTAATCTACCTTATACACATGTACCGCCAAGGATTATACCACTACCAAACATCAATACACAGTGAGCCCAGTCTGCAGGGCCAGGCCCTGCGTTAATAGAAAAGGGCTCAGCATCACCTTTTATCAGTCCAAGCATTAGTAATAATGCAGACACAGACTTCAACCTGTGAAACTTTAGTAAACAGAGTGGCCCTATAGGCAGCCAGTAAGATTTGCATGTGTGATATATGCTTTTCAGAAATGCAAACTAACAGCATGCCAGCAGACAATAAGTCAAGCCTGTAGGACCAGGCTTTGCACTGTTTAAGGAACAGTATAGGAAGTATAGGAAGGCTTCAGCACAGCCCAGCACACCTGCGATCAGCGTAGCAGTATTGCAGACACAAACCACAACCTTTCAGAGATGAAAGCTTAACAACATACTTGCAGCAGTAACTGAATATTATTGATTTGTGCACCAGGTGGTGCCTTACCACCTGCATGCTTCCAGTCCAAACAGAAAGTCCAATGAATGTCCATCCATGACGTCATAATAGAGGAGCAATCTCTAGAGACCAGATACCTGCACCCCTCTCCAGGATCCTTGTGGGGTGAGGTCTCCCCCATATAGGCGTTCATGTCAGCCTTTACAGTGGGGAGCTTCGTCACAGGAGAGGCTGAGGTGAGGGAAAAGGTGAGGGAAAAATTAAAAATCCTGCTCTTTCAGCAGCAGCATAGCTGGCTGTTAGCAGTGAGGAAAAAAAGAGAATGAGGCAGGTAGGGAGGAGACCTAATCTTATAGTATAACCGGTCCTGTGATAGGGCAGGGGGCGGAGCCTACCCATACGTATATGCTGTCATGCTGTGTCAGGAAAGAGAAGTTTGTCTTCCATGGTTGAGACGCAGGATCTTTCATTCTATGAATAGTGTAGGACCCACTGATAATGGGGTACTTTGACGCAGTAGTGGGCTTAGCGATATATGGCCATATGGTGTGACCAAATCCCCATTCTTTGAATATGTTTAGGTGTTTTAAATAGCCTTGCAGGATTTAATGTCATTTTTGTTTGTGCGCACTGTAATCTATTGTTATGTTTGAGGTCCAGCCTGGGTGGTAATTACAGCTCCCTCCATAGATACAGTGGATGAGTGAGCATTGCCACTCAGGGACAAGATGTGTGTCTTTGTTAAATTACCAGGTGCATATAAAGGAAAAAAAAAGTGAGAAAAGCCACTGAAACCTTTTCTAAAGACCGGTAAGTATGTTGCCACCTCATCTAAAGACTGGTAAGCTGCAGTAAATAAATGTTTGTTTTTGAGTTTAGACACACTTTAAAACATGGCAGCTGCAAGAAAGACAAAAATACTATTCTCTATCAAACAGTCAAATTCTATTGCAAGCATGAAGTAGCATGTAGGTGTAGGGGGTTGAAGTGCAGTTTACCGCCCCTACTGACTGTAACAGTTTCATCCGCTATAAAAAAAAAAATTCCTTCTGCTACTAATGCTTGTGCTGTATTTGGCACGCAGGATGCTTGTGAAATATCCAGTTATTCTTTTCCCATTTTTACTAAAATAAAAAATGACATCACAAAACGGTTCAAGGTTTGAGAACGACTTAACATCACAATCAATTTTTCCAGATGACTATAATGTAGCTTGTTATGGTCCCCGAATACAGAAGTTAGAACCGCGTCTTGGGCTTGTGATCAGCGGTAATGAAAGAGTGTCAGAGGTGAAAACCGTATAAGCTCTGATGCTGTAAAACAGGAAGGAGGAGGGGGGATTAAAATAAGAAAGACAAATTGCCTAATGCCAAATACCAGCAAAATGGTTTTTATGGATGTCCAGGAAATTATAGCTTGTGTCCATTAGTCCTTTCAGGGTTAATATTGATGTAGATATTATTTCTGTCTGCAATACCATTTCTATGAAATATTATGACTGGGATAAGCTGCCGCACTAAATCAAATCAATTGATGGAGCTGTTAGGAGCTGAGACTTTATACTGTGGACTGAGCATGAAATATCATGAAGATTGTTCCTTAAAGTGATCACTTAATCATCATTTGTCTGCTCCCTGCCCTATGCCTTCCACACATCTCTCTCCCAGCTGATTTCAGCTGTCATAACTCAATCAGCTGTATAATGATGCAGCGCTCGCCAGTTCTTACCTGTTACTGGCCTTGTAAAGGCCTCGGAGGAAATTATATTTATCCGCTCTGACAGCTGTCAAACGGAAAAAGGCAGGTTCATGTCAGGTTTTATATGTGGGATATGTATCTCTGAGATGTAATTAGAGGGGTCCTTATTGGAGGTGTATTAAAACATTTTAAGTAAATATTCAGGCTTCTGTGGTTTTTGTACATAGTAGAACATGTCTTTCAACATATCTAGTGTTTACTGAGATCTGCTGTCAGCCACATCATAAATAGCTGTCTCTTTTGCTTATTCAAGCAAAGAGACTTAAAGCCATGTGGGAAAACTGGAGTAGCGGCTACTAGAGGATACGTATATCCTATGACAGTGAAATATGCAGTGATGTTTAAGCCATCTATGAAAAGGGATTTGGTAGGTTGTATTTGTTTGAGCAAATTTCAAAATAACAAGAGTTATAAGTGTAATGTATGGTGGAGAATGGTGGAGAATAGTTACATTGATAAAAAAAAGAACAAAAAAAAAAGTATATGCAATAAAGTTAGTCATCTATAACATTAAAGCTAAACTCATAGAAACATAGAAGAGTGACAGCAGAAAAAAAGAAAAAAAGACTCCATTGAGACTGACCCATTTTATGTCGTTTTTTTTTTTTTTTTTTTTTAGTCTGAGTATTGATCTATATTTGTCCCAAACATGTCTGAATCCAAGACCTGACTGGGACGAAAAATACGCCCGGGCATTCTAAGCTGAGCAGCCCATGCAGACTATTGCTCCTCCTCTGCTTAACTCCTGCAGACTATTGCTTCCAGGACTTCCTCACCCATGACCATGTAAGGATGAGGACATCACTCTTGACCGTGTAAGGGTGATGTTCCCAGAAACCCTCTGCTTCTGCGCAAACTTATCCTGTAGTTTTCAATGTAATGTAAATGCCACATCTTCTTCTATAAGCAAGAAGGACCCACTCTGAATAGTTCCTTAAGCTGGCTCTGGTTGCTCGCTGCTACTAGACCAGAGGCCTGCAGCACCTCTCCCCGGAGGCCTAGTAGCCTCAAAGCACATGTTGGATGGTGGACTACTGTTCCCAGCCAGCCCAGCTTGCAAATCCTGTGCCCTCAGGACACATTGATTTGACACATATCCCCACAGTCTCTCCTCTGATCCAGGACTCCTCATCATTGACTGTGTAATGAAGAGAACTTTGCTAATGACTGTGTAAAAGCAAAGTTCCCTCACAGACTTCCTGACACATCCAGCTCTCCACTGTGGTACACGCACCGACCTTTCTCTGCCCTCAGTCCTTGACGAAGAACTTGACTGCACCATACGTTCCAACAGTTTCACCAGCCCCTCTGCTCCAGGAGTTCCTTATCGATCACCGTATAATGATAAGGACATCGCCAATGACCATGTAAAGGCGAAGTTCCCTCACAATTCTCCCCAGGCCTCCTCCTGCGATCGGCACCCCCCCCAAATATGGTTGCCCTCCTGCTGCTGTCTAGTATTCCATTCTCCACTTCACTCAGCCGACAACTCCCCCCAGTGACATGTTACCTCAGCTTATATGGGAGGCCTGCCCCCTGCCAATTTCAGTTGGGGATTGGTCAGGGCTCCCACATGAGCTGCTTGCCACTCCAGTTCCAGGCCTTGCCCCTCTTCCAGAACATTCTCCCTGGAAGCAGGGGAGGCGCCACAGAGCCAAAGCACAGGTAGCCACACCCACTGCTACTCTAACCACTCCTAGCCCTCCTGCTGCTGTCTAGTATTCCATTCTCCACTTCACTCAGCCGACAACTCCCCCCAGTGACATGTTACCTCAGCTTATATGGGAGGCCCACCCCCTGCCAATTTTAGTTGGGGATTGGTCAGGGCTCCCACATGAGCTGCTTGCCACTCCAGTTCCAGGCCTTGCCCCTCTTCCAGAACATTCTCCCTGGAAGCAGGGGAGGCGCCACAGAGCCAAAGCACAGGTAGCCACACCCACTGCTACTCTAACCACTCCTAGCCCCAGATCAAAACAGACAGTTCTAGCTTACAGCATATTACAGTCTATTTAACAAAAAAAATCATGTTCTGTGGTGAGGCCATTCTCTGCTGCCGTTAAACAACATAGCATGGTCACCTCAATTCTCCCAGCTTATGACTGGACAATCAAAGATCAGCAACAGCCTGGTCATCTCCTAATGCCAACTTGTCAATTTCCAATCCATCTAGCATTCATCTCCTACATGTAAAAAAAAAACATTTTTTTTGCTAGAAAATGACTTGTAACCGCTAAACATTATATATTTTTTTCAGAGACCTGAGAGAATAAAATAGTGGGTGCTGCATATATTTATGTCAGAAGATATATGTGCAGCGGTTTTTCAAATGCAAATTTTTGGGAAAAAATACACTTTAATGGTTTTTAATCCACAAAGACACAATATAATATCCAATTGTTTGGTAAATTATTAAAGATGATGTTATGCTGAGTAAATAGATACCAAACATGTCACACTTTAAAATTGCGTCCATGTGTTTGGCGTCCAGCGCCCTGCATGGATATTAGGGGCCAGGCGCATGGATTAGGGGGGCTGCGCCCCTAATGAACGGGCTGCCACTGGATTTATCATCACTTTTAAAATATTTACTTGAATTCGCATCGCATTCAGACCAAACTCGCACAGGACCTTCTTTTTTTTTGGTCTGCACCAGAATTGGATCGCATGGGTGTTCACACCTATGCGATCTGATTCATGTCCGAACTGACAGTTCATAATGCGATATGCAAACTGATCTGTAGGTGTATTGACACTCCCAGCAGTTCGCATAAGGCAGTGTGAACTGCTTTCCGAGTCAGGTGCGATGCAGGAACCCGCAGTGGATTCGCAAGGTTCCCACATTGCACCAGTGTGAACTGAGCCTAAATGGCACTTTTTTGGGGGGGAGGGGGGCAGATACCTGGTTTTGACTGGTACTCACTACCACTTCCGCTCAAGTCGCCTAGATGATCTGAGCGGAAGTTCTCTTCCCTCCTCCCTCCTTGCAGTTATTTGGGACATCACAGGTCTCAGAAGACTGCAGGACCATTCACAATGCACAGCACGGCTCTTGCATGCGCAGTATCCCCTGGCTGTGAAGCCACACACTGTCACAGCCGGCTGCCCAAAGTTGTGATCCCGGTGCTGGGGAGAGAAGACCAAGAAAAGGGCTGGCTTGAGTGAGCACACCCCTGGAGCTTAGTATGTTGTTATTAAATGTCAGCAGCTACACTTTTTGTAGCTGCTGACTTTAACAAACACAAAATGACCGGAGCTCCTCTTTAAGTTGGCCATAGATGGATCAGCTTTTTCCATTCAACCAGCGGACTGAACAAAAAATAATAAACAGATTCTTCCATCCACACATTTGAGGTGGATAGAGGAATCCTCCCTGCTGGAACATTGTAATCAATGTAATCAAAAATTCAGCTGGTCCCTGCTGAAACGGCTGAATTTTGATCCATCTATGGCCAGCTTTAATTATTTGTTTCTGGTTGGAACTTTATGCTCCCCCTACAATGATGAATGCTATCAATTTCAGTGCAGGTAAGAGAGATAATTCTCTAATCAGAAAAACCTTGATTCTGATGGATTCAAATTTTTTAGTTCATGCTCCTGTGGAAATGGAAAACAATTGCAGTATGATCATAATACAAGCTGAATGATCCTCATTGTAGTTCTGTAGAAAGATGTTTCCAAATGCAGCCCATTTGGGTTTGTCATTTGAATGTTATTCAAAATCCTTCTGTTTTGTATCAATACATGTTATTTGTATGTCTTTTATACTTTATTATAGTTTTCTCAGTTACATCCATGTTCCCTCTGAGTGATGGGTGTCTTCAGTTTCATTGCAGCCCTTCCATTTTGGAACACCTTTATTTTACCCACCCCTATTGAACTGTTGAGTTTATTGATCATATGTGCAACAATAGCACTGAATATCAAAATGTATCAAAGAAACTCCTATTGGTTTGGAGCAGAAGGAATATTTTGCTTTTTAATGAAAATAAAAAAAAAACTTCTAAGCTTCTATGAGGATCACAGTGTGCTTTGACTATTAAGCATTTTCCTCAGTTTAACATAGATTTCCACATTTTAGATTTTACTCCTGTGATTTATAGCCCCACGTCATTATTTGGGACACATTCTGCCTATTTACCATCATTGCTTTCTAAATGGCTCTTATGCATAGTTCTCAAATGTCTGGTTTTCCAATAACACTAAAAGTCTGTAACTTAGGACTTCAAATCCGTATACCTAAGTCAAAATGATTAATAGCAATGTGAGGGGTCAGAAGGAAGCCTATAGGGCCACAAGTAAAATATAAGGTTCAGCTGCAGTGAAAACCAATATTTCATGAAACACATGAACTCTTTACAAAGATAATCTACAAGATCTGATATTCTTTTAATTTATTTTTGTACCAATGGAGAAGTCTCTTCACATTTATGGCAAATATAAATGTATGGCCTACTTAAACCATTAGCCCTTTTAGTGGATGTTACAATATTTATAAAAAGCACTATATAAACTGTAGGCACTAAATAAATACCTGCAATAAATAATAATAATAATAATAATAAATAATTATATATCAAACCTTATGATAATCTATTACAATTGCTTAAACGAACCTGGTATTCCCAGCCATTGTCAGAATGGCTATTAAAAGAGCAAGGAACATAAAAAAACAGGGCAGAGCCAAGCAGAGCAGACATGCCTGCCTGAAGCTCTGCTCTCTGAGAGAATGATAAAGCCAAATAATAGAGGGTGTTCGCAAAACAACCGCACATAAAATATATCAATTTGTACCCACAGCACTCCTGAATTCGGGGGTCTCGGTCCCGGTGTCAATGGACAGAATATGGGTCCCAAAATCAACAAAACAGCGTTGCCTCACAACACAGCCAAAATGGCGCTGCAGCAGTCTGCCTCAGGTACCTCCAGTGGTGATATCAACTTAAAGGCATATACTGTCACACACACAGGAAGATTCACCTCAGAATGAAATTACCTCACCAGTTACACTGAAACAAATAGAAAAAATGCTTCAAAAAGCATTAAAAAGCACCTCTGACCATTTTACTTCTAGCCTTACCAAGGAAATAAGAGAGCTGGGTCAGCGCTTATCCACACTTGAAACCAGAATAGTTGACTTAGAAATTAGCAATGTAGAATACTATATTGAAATTGACAACCTTAAAGAGGAAAATGCAGCATTACAGACACGATTGGAAGACTACAAAAATCGTGCTAGACGCTCTAATTTGCGTATTAGAGGTATTCCTGAAACTGTAATTGACAAGCTACAATTACAGGACTTTTTCAGAAACTACAACCAGCCATCCCGATAGACCATCTGGAACAGGACAGGGTTCATAGAGCCCTAACACCTAAAAAATCTGATGGTCCACCCCGCGATATCATTGCAAAGTTTCATTTCTACAGAACAAAAAAACTTCTATCTGCAGCAAGTAATAAAGAAACTCTTAACTTTCAAGGACATAATTTCATGGTTATGCAATAGAGTTTTTCTGTCAGTTTACCTCTCACCATGTGTTCTTCTCTAGAGACCAGCCACTCTCACCTGACTGCTTTTATATCTCTCCTCTAAGCATGGCTCCAGCCCAGCTCCTATCAGGGAACTCTATATTAACCTGTGCACTGCAGGCCAGCCCTGCTGATCAATATTGTGTGTTTGGCTTCCTGTTTCCTGCTTGCCGTGTGCTCTTAGTTTGTCTCTGTTACCGACCTTGGCGTGTTCTCGACTATTCCTGTCTGCTCGTGACCCTGACCTTTTGGCGTGTCCCTGACTATCCCTGTTTGCCTGTGACCCTGAACATTTGGCATGTACTCTGTTGTCCTTTTCTACTAGTTGCCCAGACCTTGGCTTATTCCCTTACTCTCCCTATCCTCCTGTTGCCTACTGTGGGTGTGAACTAGGGTAGTGGTCATCAACTCTGTCCTCAGGGCCCACTAACAGGCCAGGTTTTATGTATTACCTTGGGGAGATGCACACTAGAATACTGCAATCACTGAGCAGCAAATGATATCACCTGTGATGTATTTCAGTTATCTTGCAAACCTGGCCTGTTAGTGGGCCCTGAGGACAGGGTTGATGACCACTGAGCTAGGGGACCCTGGGGGTCGCTTACCTGGAGCCAGTTGCAGCCCAGTCCATCCTTACCACTAGAGGCTCTGGTGAACACCTGCTGGCTCTTAGACTCTGCGCCCTAGGGAATCTTATGCTCTAACCCCTGTGGGATCCATGTTGGTGTTCCAGCAGCCCTGCCTTCCTTTACCACCCAGACTCCCATCTGCAGAAGTCAGCCGTAGGATCCACTACCTTGTGGTGCACTCCTGATACCAACGGTGTGCATCTGTCACCTGGCCTCAGGTGGCCTGACACATAATTACCAGCTTTTTGCAGACTTGTCCCAACTTACAATAAATAAAAGAAGGGCCTTAAAACTTGGGGGTTTTAAGTATTACAAGTATTACAATGCAATCAAATTACATATCAATGGGGATTCCCCTTTTAAGTGCGTTTCACATTTCAAGGCTCTAAATTTACATGTCGTTCTGCTAACGAACTCCAAACTATCCTTCAAGACATGCATCTGCTGAACTCGACACAGATTTAGGAAACCACTCGACGAAGACCGACATCTTCTCCAAACAAATCTTCTGTGTTGCCAAGGAGAAATGAACACAAGAGCTCACATAAAACGAGACGATCTCGATCACCTGATCAAGCCCCTGATGACTCTATGGACTGAAGAATACTATATACTCATATTTCTCTCTCTATTTGATGGATACGTTCACCAATCCTTACCGTATATTTCACATTTTGCATCTAATTAATTCTTATTATATTTAGACACACTCGGTTATGATAATGTGAAAATGAGCTATCTTTTCCATTTTCATAGCTTCATACTTCTCTATATCTTGATTAATAAGACAGCTAAATAGTCTTATTATCTTATCTTTTTTTTGTCATTTATCGCCTCAAGTAGATACTTTAATTGTATTAAGAAGTTCTTAATATAACATATTGTAACAACTGCTTTACTCTAGATCCAAGATAAATAGCTTAATGGTCAAAATGGATCAATTTTCAATATCCATTTTTTTTCCATTATTTGTCCCCAAGTTCCTGCTAGTGCTAAAATATTCTCGTTACTTATATACTTATGGAAACTTGCTACTAGTAGGCTTTGTTGTTCTTTCAGGAATGTTTCTTGCGCTCCCTTTTTGCTACTCTCGGTTAGTTCATTGATATAGTGGACAATTGACAGTGGCCAATGTACCCTTGGGGGAAGTTTTTTACCCCCCCAACAGAAGTGTTATGAGATTATATATGTTTTATTTACTATTTAAAATGAAGAATATTTATGTTTTATTTTAAAATCTTCTATCCTTTCCTTTTCTATCCTTCCCTATCCCCCCCTTCCGGAGGCAGGTCTATCTACACAATGTTTTGAAAAACATGATATCTTACCTCATGCATTCATAACCCTATGGCTCCGATAAATATACTATCCCTGAATGTTCAGGGCTGGAACTTCCCACGAAAACGCACCAAAGCCTTTCGCTCCTTTGCCATTAGAAAAGCACATATCTTGTGCCTTCAAGAAACCCACTTCATACCACAATCCACTGCTAAATTTTTCAGCAAAATGTACTCACAGGTCTACACAGCCTCAACTTCAACTAAACAGCGAGGCGTACGTATTGCATTTCACCGCAATAATCCATTTACATTATTAAAGGAGATTAAAGACCCGGAAGGGCGATATCTGATTCTAACAGGATATTTGCATGATACTGCCATAACAGTAATTTCATATTATGCCTACAACAAAAGTCCTACTTCATTCCTTTCTCACCTTTTACCGGTAATCGAATCACATAAAATAGGAACGTTACTTTTATGTGGAGATTCCAATCTAACTCTCTTTCCCTTTCTAGACAAATCACCTATATCTCAATCAAATGTCCCTAATAGACACTCTTTTTCACAACTTATTACAAAACATAATTTAGTAGACTCTTGGCATGAACTGAATCCAACTAAAAGACAATTTACCCATTATTCACATCCCCATCGCTCATTCTCATGAATAGACCACATATTCTTAACTACAGGTATGGTGCCTGAAATCCTAACATCCAAAATTTTACCAATCCCATGATCTGATCATAGTGCAATACTTACCACTATAGCCTCTACCATTCCAAAAGCACATGATTCGACTTGGCTTTTTAGAGATTATCTACTGCAAAACCCAACACATAAACTTAATATTGAACTTGCACTGAAAGAATACATTGTAAACAACTATACCCCTGATATATCCCCACTCACTCTGTGGGAAGCTCACAAACCAGTTTTATGTGGTATATGTATGAGACAAGCGGCTCTATTTAATCAAGAACGTAGAGCTTTATATAACAAATTAGAAACAAACTTTAACATTTGCTACATGGCATTTCAATCCAATCCTTCCCCTTTGTTACAATTGCAATTGGATAAGGCTAAACTTTAATTTGACCTGTTTCTCACAGAATCAGCAGATAAAACTATCAATCGATCACACCACAATTTTTACACATTTAGGACCAAGGAGAGTGGGGATTTTTAGGGTGCACATCAAATGAATAGATATCAAATATTTTTGTATAAAAAGATTTTTACTTTATTGAGAAAATATAATAAAAATATATTTTTTTCACACATAAAAATGTAAAAAGGAGATTTATATATAGAAGTGTCACATGTATTTAGTTGCAGATGCAGTAACACAGCAAAGACGATGTACTTCCCAACATGTTTCGCCCATCTGTCGGGCTTCCTCAGGGGATGCTGGTCACATGCAGAATACACTTCCTTCTAGCGAAAAACATATAACAATAGTTGTATGTTAGATCAGAACATGAGTACAGAAAATATGGATTCATCTATTGAAATTACATGCATGTGCATCTTGGCTATCACAGTGCGATTGCCTACCCGTATCTCCTAGAGGATGGGGGGGAGAAAAGGGGAGAACGGGGTAGGTCTGCCAGGATAAATGCTGCCGCCATACCAAGGGAGCCCCACGCTGAAGGTGAGCGTAGATGGTACAAAAAGACCAGCTAAAGTATAGAAAAAAACTATAGTGTCTTATAATGTGTGAGGGTAAGCTGGAAATAACCTTTACATCATCATGGCACACAATAAATAGTAGGGGTTAACACTCACAGAGGCAGATATGGCAGCTGGCTTAATGCCAGGGACCACACACCTCCCAGAATACAAATCACTTTAAAGGAATACCTAATGAAACACAAAATATACTATGTAGTACCTGCTGCTGAAAGTCAACAGTAAAGAGGACCAAGTCCTTCAGTATAGGCATCAGAGCAGCACAGAGCAGTCACAAGCATGATAGATTTAATACAAATAAGCTAATTAGGTAAGTACCTGAGTGGAGAGTTTGATGTGCATGGGTCCCTTGGTTTCTGCAGCATAAACTGGCTGCTAACAGCGGCTTTAAATACCATCCATCCGGTACTAATACCGGAAGTGGACCATGGACTGGGCTGCACAGGTGTAAGCATCGTCATGGCTGCTTACTTCCCTGTCTGCCGCCGGGTCCTAAGGCCCGGGAAGCAGGACAAGAGGAGGGGCTCCCTCTGGTGGTGAAAGGGAGAAATCTCAAGTCTTAAAGGACACAATGAGATAAAGAAGCCAGGATAGCAGACACATGTCAGCACAGTGAGACGGGTGCCCTGCTGAGGGAACAGAGACACCCTGGGTGTCCATACGGTCACCCAATGATGCGTAGGAGAGCCCAGATGGGCTCCCCATCGGGGCTCTCCTGCGCATCATTTGGAGGGGACTGAATGTGAGCCTCTTGCCTACAGATTATGGGCCTTGGCATTTGGGGTACCCTTGAGGTGTTGTTACTTTGGCTTTGGGTCCTTGTCCCCCAGGACACACAGACTCTGGGGACCCTGTATTTGCCATAGTAGCAATAGTGACTGAGTCATACTGTTGGGACTCATACTGTGAGAAGATGCTAATGTCATCAACTCCACTCACCTGTCTGATGTCAGTTATAATGTGTTTAATTTAAATGAGTTTAGTCTGGCTTACCACAGGTTCTAAGGGTATTCAACTCATTGTTGTTTGTTCTAATTAACCCTGTGTTGATGTTTATGGTAATGTGTGTTGAATAGTCAATGAGCTAGGAGACGTAGTCACCTAGGCTGTATAAAGAATTAGATAATTAGCTCATGTTAATTAGGTTACAGTTGTATTGTTAGAGGAGGTTCCAACGGCATATAAAGTCTTGTAATTTTGATTCTAAATAAATCAGTCCATGTTAGCATCTAAGCAAGTGTCGCCTTGTTTTATGCTCAGAGTGGTTGGAATATCTGATATCTGTATACAGACTGGGAGGAAGTGGTATATGACGAAGCACTCAAGCGGAGTGTGGGACGTTCCGTGACATATTTTATAAATGGACTTTTTATTATCACTTTGAACATTTTATTTTTGGTTTGATTATTTATTTGACATGTGTTTTGTATATTATGTATACACTAAAGGGGAACTCTTCACTTAGTTCTAAATATTTGGTTTGGTGATGATGTATTAGGACCCGGCGGCAGACAGGGGAGTAAGCAGCCATGACGATGCTTACACCTGTGCGCCCAGTCCATGGTCTGCTTCCGGTATTAGTACCGGATGGATGGTATTTAAAGCTGCTGTTAGCAGCCAGTTTATGCTGCAGAAACCAAGGGACCCATGCACATCAAACTCTCCACTCAGGTACTTACCTAATTAGCTTATTTGTATTAAATCTATCATGCTTGTGACTGCTCTGTGCTGCTCTGATGCCTATACTGAAGGACTTGGTCCTCTTTACTGTTGACTTACAGCAGCAGGTACTACATAGTATATTTTGTGTTTCATTAGGTATTCCTTTAAAGTGATTTGTATCCTGGGAGGTGTGTGGTCCCTGGCATTAAGCCAGCTGCCGTATCTGCCTCTGTGAGTGTTAACCCCTACTATTTATTGTGTACCATGATGATGTGAAGGCTATTTCCAGCTTACCCTCACACATTATAAGACACTATTGTTTTTTTCTATACTTTAGCTGGCCTTTTTGTACCATCTACGCTCACCTTCAGCGTGGGGCTCCCTCGGTACGGCGGCAGCATTTATCCTGGTAGACCTACCCCGTTCTCCCCTTTTCTCCCCCCCATTCTCTAGGAGATACAGGTAGGCAATCGCACTGTGATAGCCAAGATGCACTTGCATGTAATTTCAATAGATGAATCCATATTTTCTGTACTCATGTTCTGATCTAACATACAACTATTGTTATATGTTTTTCGCTAGAAGGCAGTGTATTCTGCATGTGACCAGCATCCCCTGAGGAAGCCTGACAGATGGGCGAAACATGTTGGGAAGTACATCGTCTTTGCTGTGTTACTGCATCTGCAACTAAATACATGTGGCACTTCTATATATAAATCTCCTTTTTACATTTTTATGTGTGAAAAAAATATATTTTTATTATATTTTCTCAATAAAGTAAAAATCTTTTTATACAAAAATATTTGATATCTATTCATTTGATGTGCACCCTAAAAATCCCCACTCTCCTTGGTCCTAAATATTCTTTTTTGGGATGTGGTGCTAGAAATTAAACCTGGGCTCATACTCATATAATTTTCACAATTTTTACATGAAAGCTAATAAACCAGAAACTCTATTAGCCTGCACGCTCAAAACTCTCCCACTAAACCTATTCGCCTTAAAATATCTAAAGATATATACTCCAATAACCCAAAGAAAATACTTCAAAAATTTAAAACACATTTAAACACTTTAAATTCTTCTGACACTGAGCTGGATACATCCAAAGCAGATTAGTTATTTTCCCACATTTCCCTCCCCCCATTATCCACAACACAGTTAGAACTAGTAGAGAAACCTGTATTGGTTGAAGAGGTGTCCAGTGCTATCAAAACACTGAAAATAAACAAAAGACCTGACCCTGATGGATTTTCCGCAATATATTATTGTACATATATTGAACCATTATCACCCACCTTAACTGATGCCTTCAACTCTATACTATCAGGTCACTCATTTAGACAGGAAACATTAACAGCAATTATTTGTATGCTTTCCAAACCAAACTCGGATGATAGCATCTGTTCGAACTATCGTCCTATCTCTTTACTAAATATGGATATTAAAATATTAGCCAAAATCCTTGCTACCATACCAGACTTTATACATTCAATTGGTAAAATTATACATAAAGACTGAGCAGGATTTATCCCTATCCGACAAGCAAGTGATAATATTAGACGTGCCACCCTTCTATCAAATGCTGCAAAATTACACCGCATCCCAACCTGTTTCCTCTCATTAGATATAAAAAAGGCATTTGATTGCATTTCATGGTCCTATATGCACTATACTCTTAGTAAATGGGGATTAGGCCCTCATTTCTTACAATGGATCTCAGCACCTTACTGCTAACCTAAAGCGTACATTAAATACGCAGGTTACAAATCTGAAACATTCAACATAGAAAGGGGCACACATCAAGGATGCCCGCTCTCATCATTATTATTTGCTTATTGAGCCTTTAGCACAAAGAATAAGAATGGGACCTTCTATAACAGGCATAGAAATGGAAGGTTGTCACCACAAGATATATTTATTTGCGAATGACATCCTTCTATTTTTATCTTCACCTCAAATTACAGCTCCTAACCTTATGAATATACTAAAAAAATATTCGATCATCTCAGGCCTTATGGTTAATACTCAAAAATCTACAGCACTGAACATCTCATTAACCACTGCAGAAAAATTAATTGTACAAGAATCATTACCCTTTAAATGGGCTACACATAGCATTCCTTATCTGGGTATCCTGCTCACTGCCAGACACTTGAATTTGTTTTCCGCCAACTATCCTTCTTTACTAAAATTAACTACAAACTTGCTTTTAAAATGGTCATCTATACCGACTTCATGGGTTGGGAAAATAAATATAATAAAGATGGCCATACTTCCTAAATTCCTGTACCTTTTCAGAGTTCTTCTAATACACATCCCAGCCTATTTCCTTAGAATAATACAACACAAATTTATAAAATTTACTTGGGGGAAACTCAAACCATGAATATCTAGAGAAACCTTATTCCTTCCCAAAATCCATGGCCTAGGATTTCCAAACATTTAATTATATTATAAAGCTGCTCAAGCTAGCACTAGCACAATCCATAAAATATCACTCCAAAACTGAGATTTCCCTGTGGGTTACCATTAAAGCAATAGATTGTGACCCTCTCTCCATACACAATATTTTATGGTTACGTCCCATAGATCGTAAAACTTTAAAAAATCCAATCACTAAACATTCTCTAGCTATCTGGGATAGATTCAAAATCTCTCACGGTCTGCAATCCAAACATAATCCACTTCTATTTTTTCTCAAAAATCCAGCTTTCTATCCAGCATGGACTTATCCCAGATCTTTTCAGGCTTGGTCCAAAGCAGGTATAACATGTTTACATCACATGATCCTAAATACAACAATCTGTCCCTTCCCAGACTTGTGCAAGTCTTTTGGGCTCCCCCAATCAGAAATATTTTGTTACCTTCAAGTTGAGAACTTTTGTATTCCTTTCCTCAGCATTGACAACTCTGTAGATGATTTTACTAAGTTTGAAAATATATGCATGAAAGACCCTCATGCCAGCGGTCTCATAGTTAAATCAAATGTTAAATTACCATCTGTGGTGAAATGGGGAAAAGATCTTGATTGAACTGGAGATAAAACAGAATGGTCTGCAATCTCGTTCAATAACAAATCTTTTTCTCCTAATGTGATAGGTATTGAAACCACCTACAAGGTACTCTCACGCTGGTATTTGGTTCCTGCTACAATAGCTAAATTTGCGCCTGATTACTCAGATCTCTGCTTTCGCAGCTGTTCAGAACAAGGAACATATATACATATGTGGTGAAATTGTTCTATTATAAACAAATTCCGCTATTTCGCTTCAGAAATGTTTGAAATAACAATAATACCAGATCCAGAAATTGCCCTTTTAAATATAAAACCTGATTACATGGCTCGTAAACAATTCAAGCTATTCATACAACTTATGATGGCCGCGAAACAGACAATAACTAAGCATAGAAAACTTGCTTACTAAACATAGCAGAAACCAAGCACAGAATGAATCGGTCATTGTTGCATGCAAAAATGGAAGCCCTAGATAAAGAAAATATGAAAGGATATGAAGGTCTATGGAAACCATGGATCACACATTGTTTACCTATAAACTTTGACCACCAGGTACTCCTGTCATGGTAACTAACATTTTTATATGCAACAATGATAAAACTATAAGAATAGATTATGCCTCTGGAACTCCCCATGCCCTCTGTCCCCCCCACCTCTCCTTACCCTTATTTGCTTTCTTTCTTTTTTCTTCTCTTCCTTATTTCTCTCTTATTATCATTTCATAAGGTACCTAACAGCAACAGGTGATATGGAATATATTTAAAATATCACACTCAGT
Source organism: Aquarana catesbeiana (assembly GCF_042186555.1). Lineage (NCBI taxonomy): Eukaryota > Metazoa > Chordata > Amphibia > Anura > Ranidae > Aquarana > Aquarana catesbeiana. Next base: position 134,986,003 of record NC_133334.1, on the reverse strand, counting down.
AGTTTTGATACATATACTTAATTCAAATGTTTAACACACATAAGAACTCAGACACAAATTGACTTAATTTTCTTTCATTGACTGATAATGATCCTCTAAATATTAATGTAAGCTAATATTGAAACAGTCTGAAAACTCTGTATCATTTTAATAAATAGGGAATTTATCTAACATTAATTTTACCATCTGTGTGTTATATTAATACAATGCCGTAACCTGCTTCTTTATTTTACTACTAAAATACCTTTAATTGATACATTATACATGTTACCAAATGTTGATCTTTCAATAAAAACCTTTGAACAAGAAAAAGAGCAAGGAACACAACAATTGTGTCAACCACATCTTAGTGGATTGATTATGGAATTTTATTATGGTTTCACCTGCAGGCTTGGTTTGAAAGCTAAGTGCAGTCTGTCACATGAATCTAAAGAAATACCAAACCTTGAACTATTTCACCCAAGCATTATAAGACTTTTTGAGTGTTGCTTTAAAGCTGAACTCCATCTTTTGATATACTGTACTTTAGATAGGTCATTTGGGCCAGCTTGGCTCAAAACAAACCATGCACCTTACTAACATGTGAGGCTGCTGGGTGTGCGGTATAAACTGTATGTAGCTGAGGCTACATACAGCATACCACACTGTGTTCTGGGTTTGAGCCGAGACTTCCTGTCTCATACCCGGAACACAGAAAGGTCTATCACAGCGGTGCTCAGCCATTCAGAGAAAGCGATGCATTCTAGCAATGAATACAAAGTTTCCTCTGATTGGCCAGAAATACATTGCTTTCTCTGAATAGCTGAGCTTTTTTTTTCCGTTCTTGTAGGATGTCAAGTCTCTCCACCGCAGCCAATCAGAGCCAATTTGGACTGAGTGTTGCTCAGCCATTCATAGGAAGGCTTGTATTTTATGAATAAATACAAGGCTTCCTTGTATTGGCTGAAGTAGAGATTATAATGTCATCCGCCCATCTCTCTACTTCAGCCAATCAGAGAAACCCAGAAGAAAAAAAGGGACCAAAGCGGTCCCAATGAAGTGCTTGTTCTAAAGCATGAAACGCGTCAAGGTAGTGATGCTATAGGCGCTGGTAGCTCCCCTCGCCCCTGAGTGACTTCATCCTTGATGAAAGCAAGATGATCCCTGCTATTTTGTACACCGAAGCAACAAGCGTTGCTATGGATTTATCAAAGAGCTCCCTCCAGTGGCCAAACATAGTGGTATCATCTGTGCAATGAACCGGATACAAACAGAATTACTGCTTCCTTACAGAGGATTGATAACATTGCCGGACACACCGAACCCATCATGCCTGCATGTCTGCAGCCCTTCCCCACTTGATCAGCCGGAATTTTAGCGTGTGAGACATCCCTAGAAGGGATCGAGCAACCACAGTGAAGGGAAGGATAAGAACCCCAAGTGGACTGTTACCTCTCCGCTATATGTGCCTCCATGTTTGCTTATACATTAAGATCAATGGTTGCAGTCTGCAGCAATTGATCTGAGTTGGAGCGGCTCTGTGTTCCAAACCATCAGTGCATGTTTCTACAGCCTCTTGCGTTTATTGAATCAAATGTGTACAATTATGTGTGCTATGGTTCACTTTTGAAGTTCTGGAGATCTATATTATGAATCATGTATGGACATACCGATATCTGATCAAACTCCATACCGGCAGGACTTCCACTGCTAGCCGCACACTCCACTTAATTACATCAGATTCACGGCTTCATTGCCCCCTGTGCATCCCCACTGACTTTTTCCTCTCTACTTATCAAGCCCGGGTCAGGGCATTATCGCATACAGCTAAGCGAAGTCAGTTCAGGAGACTCTTGTGGCATTTTTGTAAGCAGGACTCTTATTCACAACGCTTATGGTTTATACTCATTTATCTAAGGGAGACCCTCGCTCAGGGCAGGTGTTGGGGGTGCGAGGGCCTGCCAGTAAGTCTATTTTTAAATGTACAATGTTGTTTATTATTTTTTCTACAGTGCATAATATTTGTCAGTGTTAGTAGATTTTGTGGAGGAACCTATCTCACTCATACGGCCTTTGTGCCACATTAGTGGGATTTTCCTTCATACCATTTTTTGCATTTATTAATAAAATTGCATTTTCTATTAATCAAATCCCATTGTCGATTCTCCCATTGATTGCAGTCCTGGGACCGCCTTCGTCCCAACCTACCTTTTTTTCTACTAGATAATTATTCTGCTACCAGGGAGGTAACCCGTTGTACAGACGAAATGGCTGATCATTCATTATTATTTTTTGATTCATTCATACAAGTGGATTCAAGTGGTTTTTATCTTTTGTCTCTATCAGAGAAACCCTTATATTCATTCATAAAATACAAAGATTCCTATGAATGGTTGAGGAGTCACCGGACACAATTTTGTTCTTGGAATGGGACAGTTCCCGTCTTACTGCCGGAAAACAGCACTGTATACTGCATGGAGCTGGTGCTACATACAGTTTATACAATGCTCTCAGCGTGCACAGTTGTTAGTCAAGGAAGTAGTTATTTTGAGCTAGCTTGGCCCAAACAAAATATTTAAACTCATAATAAACATGTAATTCAGCTTTCAGCTCACTATACAGGTTTGTTTGTACAATTTTCTTTAGATTTACCAAAATTATGTAATATGAGTATCTACCTGGAGCTGTCCAATCAGTTTGTATTCAGAAAGCAGGCCCTTGAGCTTGTACAAGCTGTCCCCGCCGGGAGAAGACAGTGATTATTACTAGCGGCTATAGCAGCAGCTTGCGATAATCCAAAGCAAATAGGGCAGGCTGGTTGTATCCAAATTGATGGATTGATCAACTTGGTACATTCAAGATAAGAAATAATAGTTCCGCGCTTAGGAAGTAAAAGAACTGCAGCCTCCCCAGCACAGAATACCACCTAAGTGAAATTCTAATCAGACAGAGTACTAAATTGGGGTGATTGGCGCTGTTCAACTATATGTGCACTAAGTGATGTTCATAAATATATACTGGTAAGTGTGAAAAAATAAACGAAAAATAAGTGTAACAAGAATGTGAGAAAAGTTATATGTACATATATAAAATGCTTTGACGGCAATGTATAACAATAAAGTGCAGTGTGCAATAACACATATATGCTAATACATCAATAAAACTCTGTGAGCAGTACAAACTCTGATAAAAGCAAGTGGTGAAAAAACCAATCTAAACCATTCCAAAAAAAATATATATTAAAAAATATATATATTGAAAAAAATCCAGTGTTGGTAAAAAAAACTCCTTAGTTAATAAACACAGTGGTGCAGGCAAACATGAAATGTGAATAATTAGTTCATAAGAAAAAGTGGTAATGAATTAGTGTCCCCAAAAGAAAAACTTTATGGAAAATTCTTCTTAAAACACAATGATGTGTCTCTTCATTCAATACTGTTATTCTTGGTGTGGCAAGTGCTCCCCGCCTTCCAAAGCACCCCCACTCGTGCCCTCACTCACCGGAAAGCTTCACCCCCGCAGGGGTATCAGGCATGTAAACTGAATCCAGCAGCACTTATTTTCCGTTTATTTTTTCACACTTATATATTTATGAACATCACTTAGTGCACATATAGTTGAACAGCGCCAATCACCCCAATTTAGTACTCCAACTTGGTACATTCAACCTGCTCATTAATGGCTCGAATCTCGGCCAGTTCCTGCTGAACAGGCCGAGATTTGAACGGTGTATGGCTCGCCTTAGTAGGAAAATTCTATTTCTAATGCCACAGTAGCTTTAATAATCTATTATCATGACCTTTTGGGTAACATGACACCCCTGAAAAAAATCTAGCAACATGATCACCTTGAACCCTCTAGAAATAAATCAACTACAGTATAAGTTGTTGGTAGCTGGGCACAAGAAATTGAGGCCCTGATGAGAAAAAATTGCATGACACATTGCTCTCGAAAAGGATCACAAAACACATAACATAGATAGACGTATGCTGATTATAAAACTCTTACAAAAATATAGTCAATTCCAAATGTTGTGCCTGTAATGTAGTCAGAAGCCCAATTGTGTGAGAACACAATGGTACTTTATGAATTTTGCATTCAGCTACTCATAATACGCTGAAACACTGTAAAATCGTATTAGATGAGAATACATTAACCCATTTAGAAAGAAAAATAGGAAAAACGTTCTATGGCTTTATACAAAACAAACACAAAAAAGAAGGAAAATGAGGAACTGACATTATCTATAACAATTATTTAGCTGTTCAACACTTGGGATTTATAGATGGCTACACAAATATATTATTTGTAGAGGAACGCTAATAAAACAGCACAGTGCAGAGATAATCTGTGGGCTATCCTGTGCAGTGTCAGGGCTAACTGAAATGTTTAAAAGCCACTCTGCTCTGCAGATGTCGGAGATGCATGGTTGGGAAGCATATTTAGACCATTTCTTTGTCTTAACTGGATATATATTACCAGTGTTTATCATCGTAATTTCAGCCCAGGCTCTTTATTGTCAAAACCTTTGAACAAAGGGCACTTTATAATTGTAGTCCCGCAGTCATGATAATAGCTGCAATAATTTACTGTTAAAAAGGAAAGGGCAGTCGCTGGTATAGATGTTTAGCCTTGTTCTGGGATGTGAAGTAATGATGAAACCACATAGAATAAACTGTTATGTTAAAGTGTTACTCCTAGCTGTAGCTAAGCAATCTTTATATTTTTTTATATTTCTATTTTGTTTTAATGTCTTGAAGAATATAGAAGTGTTAATAAAGTTATTTTATTTATTTAAATTAGCAAGCAAAAAAAGTGCTATTCCAGGAAGAAACATTTGCTCTTGTCAAGGTTATAATTGCAATGACCCCAGTGCAGTTATGGTGTCATGGCAAGGTTTGCATTAACCATTTGATCTCCAGAAAGTTTTACCCCCCTCATGACCAGGCCATTTTTTGCTATTCAGCACTGCGCTATTTTAACTGACAATTGCACAGACATGCAACACTGTACCCAAATTAAATTTATATCATTTTTTCACACAAAAAGAGCTTTCTTTTAGTGGTATCTGATCATCACTGGGTTTTTTATTTTTATTATATAAATGAAAAAAGTGAAAAACGGGTGCAGCGCTGATATCACAAAATTAATATTCCCAAAAAAATATCACCAAAGGGAAATATTGACATCCTGAAATGGTGAAAGCAGTCTAAAAACTAAAAACTAAAGTGGAGTACCAGCTCCCCAAATATTTTAGATTCTGGTAAACTAGTGAGTAGAAATCGTGAATATTACATCACCAATATTGTGCTAAAAAATATAGACACTAAAAAAGGGTAAATAATAAAACATAAATAAAAAGCATAAATATAAAAATAATCATATAAATTAAGCAATGAAAAGTGATAAATTAATTGTTCTCAATCGTAGATGAAAGCAATCCAGATATGAATAACTATAGATCCAGATAGAAAATTGAAGTTGATCTCAAAATCATATGTGAGAACAATACAAATGTGAAAAACCAGGTAAAGTCCCAATGTGAAAAACTGAATAAGTCCCAATAGTCTTGCAAGAAGGAAATTAGCCCGTGAATAATCCAACAAAACAAGTTGTGACATAGAATCCCTTGTCCAGAGAAGCGGAACACCCAAGGTGAGTATATATATTCTCCTTACCAACTGAAAAGACCAATGAATTGGTCTCACCAAGCCAAGGGAATTGTCTCTCAAAAACCTATAGGACACCTGAGAATGCTGAATCAGTATCACTCGTTGTCACTCATCTCATGTGTTCAGACTTAGTGGGGACACTCATATTTTAGTGTTAGGACCACAGATATCATGGTGCCGTGACGAGGCTCTGTGGCTTACACATGCGTTTGCAAATGCGTGCAGACTTAACCCCTGTTTTTCACACATACTGTAAGACAGGTTAATTGGTTATCTGCGAGCTGGTGGTAAGTAGGCTTGGATTTTTTCCTGGGCATTCCCCAGGCTTTGTTGGCATCTGTTTGTAGCCTTCCAATGCCGCTTACCCTGATAGCCAGGTATAAATGAGGGTGGTGGCAAGTTTTTTGTGATCATGTTGGTGTGTGTATTGGTCCAGCAACGCACCAGCACCTTTGCAGCCATTGTGCTACCTACTGGGTGTTTGGTGTGCTCCTGTACCTTTAAGAAGGGATGGGCTCCCCTTCAGTCCACCTGCCCTCATTTATCCATCACAATGTATGTGTCTCCACTGTGGGGACACTCATATTTTAGTGTTAGGACCACAGATATCAGGGTGCTGTGATGAGGCTCTGTGGCTTACGCATGCGTTTGCAAATGTGTGCTGACTAAACCCCTGTTTTTAACGCATACTGTTAGACAGGTTAATTGTTTGTCTGCGAGCTGGTGGTAAGTAGGCTTGGATTTTTTCCTGGGCATTCCCCAGGCTTTGTTGGCACTGTCATCCGATGTCCTGCCTCTTGGCTCCTTTGACAGATGTCATACTGGTCCAATGCTGGGGGGGCATGTGATGTCTATCAGGCGGGACATCGGATGACAGCGGTGCCAGGTGTAAAAGCAGGAGATCTGTGTGACCCTCCCTAACCCCCATGCACTGATCAGGCTGCATTGAGGGGCACTAGTGGTGAGGCTGCATTATGGGCACTGGTGGTGAGGCTGCGTTCATGGGTACAGATGGTGAGGCTTCATTATGGGCACTGATGGTAAGGCTGCATTATGGGCACAGGTGGTGAGACTGCATTATGGGCACTGATGGTGAGGCTGCATTATGGGCACTCGTGGTGAGGCTGAATTCATGGGCAAAGGTGGTGAGGCTGCATTATGGGCACTGTTGGTGAGGCTGCATTATGGGCACTGATGGCGAGGCTGCATTCATGGCCACAGGTGAGGCTGCATTCATGGGCACAGGTGGTGAGGCTGCATTCTGGGCACTGGTGGTGAGGCTGCATTATGGGCACAGGTGGTGAGGCTGCATTCATGGGCACTGGTGGTGAGGCTGCATTATGGGCACTGGTGGGGAGGCTGAAATATGGGCACTGGTGGTGAAGCTGCATTCATTGGCACAGGTGGGGAGGCTGCATTATGGGCACTGGTGAAACTGCATTGAGGGGCACTGCAAAGACCGAATTGAGGGGCACTGGTGAGGCCGCATTGATGGGCACTGGTGAGGCTACATTGATGGGCACTGGTGAGGCTGCTTTGATGGGCACTGGTGAGGCCCTTGTGTGTTTTTCTGCGTTAGAGTGCAGTGCATTCCATCCAGAGTCCAGATAGGGTGTGGTTGGGTCGTGGCACTGTTTTGGTGGATTTGTGAGTTAAGTTGTGACTTACAATGTACCCCTTACCAATTCACATGAGGGGGCGGGATCTGGGTGTCCCTTTTGTTAAAGGGGGCTTCTAGATTCTGATAAGCCCCCCGCCCAAAGACCCCTAAAACCACCGGGCAAGGGTTGTGGGGATGAGGCCCTTTTCCCCATCAACATGGGGACATCCTCCCCATGTTGAGGGCATGTGGCCTGGTAGGGTTCAGGAGGGGGGCGCTCTCTCGTCCCCCCCTCTTTTTCTGCCACCTGCCAGGTTGCGTGCTCGAAAAAGGGTCTGGTGTGGATTTTTGGGGAAACCCCACGCCATTTTTTTTATTTTGGCGTGGAGTTCCCCTTAAAATCCATAACGGACCCTTGGTATGGATTTTTGGAGAACCCCATGCCATTTTTTTTATTTTGGCATGGAGTTCCCCTTAATATCCATAGCAGACCTGAAGGGCCTGGTAATGGAATTTTGGGGGACCCCCACGATTTTTTTTTTTTTTCAATGACTTTCAATGACTTTTATGTGTATTGTCAGGACCAACAATTCATTAATAGCCGGCACTAGAGCTAGTACTTTTAAATGACTTTTTTTTCATTTAGAAATGTCATTTTGCTCTCGGACTGTTATAAACACGGGGAACTACTTTACAGGCATACTATAGACACCCCCCAGGTACGAAATTTAAAAGAATATTTCACTTTTATTGTTTCACTTTAAGCATTATTAAAATCACTACTCCTGAAAAAACAGCCATTTTTAAAACTTTTTTTGCATTGATACATGTCCCCTGGGGTAGGACCCAGCTCCCAAAATACTTTTTATGAAAATAACTTGCATAGTAACCTTTAAAATTAGCACTTTTGATTTTTCATGTTCGTGTCCCATAGACTTTAACGGTGTTCGTGTGTTCAAACTAATTTTTTGCCTGTTCGCATGTTCTGGATGCGAACCGAACGGGGGGTGTTCGTCCCATCCCTAATTTCTATATTTGTATTTTGTAATATCTCTGATATTTTTGTTTTCTCCTATGTCAGACTGCATTCTAGACAGGGTGTGGTGGTGTTGGATTTGTGAGTCACTCTCTTGTGACACAGAGAGTGATAGAGAAATTATAAATTTCTCTATCATCAAATTTCTCTATCTATCTATCTAGCGTAAAAACAAAATATAGGTGTCTTGCGAGCCACAGATGGACTAATGCCTCTAAGGAGTAAACTATTTAAGCTGCAAGCACTGAACCACGTTTCATTGCGTGTAGATAGATAAAAAATATATAATAAATGTGCCCGCGCTAGTATAGTGTCACTTATAAAATATATAAAAAATATTTTCACATATAAAACACATGTAATGTGATAAATAAAACCATACAGGTAAAATATAATGCAAATAACTATAAATGATAAACCACCAAGTGCATATAAAGGTGCAATCGTGGTAGTAACTAATAAAAGTGCAACGTGCTAAAATATAAATATCAAAACACTTTCCAGTGACAAATGAGTGTATATCCCAATTAATAAATACAAATCACAAAAAACGTGAATAAATAGTGTCCATAAAATGAATAAACATCATGCTTCTTCTGATGGGTGTATAAATCACAACACGTGAAAACTGTGCTCTCCCATGACACCCCACATGTGCTTGCGCTCATCTTCAGTCCTGTGACACAGTAATTAAACGGTGTCAAAATAAGCATTGGGGCCACTCCTAGGCTCACTCAGGATACAATGATGCAAAGACACTCCTCCCAGGTGAAACTGCTAGGCTCACTCAGGTTACAATGGTGCAAAAACACTCCTCTCAGGTAAAACCAAGATCCAAAATCATAGAAAAAACAAACAGAGGGACTCCATAGTGCAATATAGCCAGGACATTTATTAAAGAATAAGCCCTCCAAGAGGGTACTCACATTGGATGGGTGCTAGAGTGCACCAGACTGTACAGGTAAAATAATAAGCAGCTGATCGTATGGCGTGCGGTATGGCATGTGCAATCCTCCTCCTCTGCTGACAGCTCCGTCCTACCCCTCCCCGACGCGTATTCGGCACAGTGGTTTCGTGCCTTCCTCTGGGGGATAACATTATGTTATTTTTGCACCATTGTAACCTGAGTGAGCCTAGCAGTTTCACCTGGGAGGAGTGTCTTTGCATCATTGTATCCTGAGTGAGCCTAGGAGTGGCCCCAATGCTTATTTTGACACCGTTTAATTAATGTGTCACAGGACTGAAGGTGAGCGCAAGCACATGTGGGGTGTCACGGGAGAGCACAGTTTTCACGTGTTGTGATTTATACACCCATCAGAAGAAGCATGATGTTTATTCATTTTATGGACACTATTTATTCACGTTTTTTGTGATTTGTATTTATTAATTGGGATATACACTCATTTGTCACTGGAAAGTGTTTTGATATTTATATTTTAGCACGTTGCACTTTTATTAGTTACTACCACGATTGCACCTTTATATGCACTTGGTGGTTTATCATTTATAGTTATTTGCATTATATTTTACCTGTATGGTTTTATTTATCACATTACATGTGTTTTATATGTGAAAATATTTTTTATATATTTTATATGTGACACTATACTAGCGCGGGCACATTTATTATATATTTTTTATCTATCTAGCGTGTTCAAACTAATTTTTTGCCTGTTCGCATGTTCTGGATGCGAACCGAACGGGGGGTGTTCGTCCCATCCCTAATTTCTATATTTGTATTTTGTAATATCTCTGATATTTTTGTTTTCTCCTATGTCAGACTGCATTCTAGACAGGGTGTGGTGGTGTTGGATTTGTGAGTCACTCTCTTGTGACACAAAGAGTGATAGAGAAATTATACATTTCTAATTAGGCTTACTATTTATTATTCCTAGGATTTCCTGCAGTTATTTTTTTCCCCCTTTTGTGCGACAGTGTGGGACTATGTTTTATTATCTTGCTGTCTGTCTGCCCTACATATTTTTTTTTGTTGTGTTAGCCAGTACCACTACTAGGCCAGCCCAGGCAGCATCTACTAGATATTGATGGTGGTAGTAGTAGATCAGTAGATCTTTGTTGCATGTTAATCCCGACTAATTGTAAGGACCGGTAAATTAATAATACTCCTCAATCCCTTTATTTTCCTGATCTAATTTTTACTTGTATTTTTTTAATTCTTTTTTTGAAAAAACATAAGTAATAATACTATTTAAAAATAGACATATTGTATAATGGACTCTACTTCTCATCACGTTCTCCCCATGAGGGAAGCAACAGAGGAAAAAGTTCAGTGTGACACAGCAACAACTTTCAAAAAGAGGCCAACTATAACACCAGCTCTTTTTTACAAGAGAGGCCGGGTGGTTCATGCAAAGGCTGTTGCTAGTGTCCATAATTTTAGGCAGACAAAAATTGAAATTTTGCAGCTTGAGGAGGAGAGAATTGCTCAGCCTGCAGATGTAAAAATAGCAGACAAAATCACAACAGATAGCAGCAGCTGTTTTGATAGTACTTCAGTATATCCAAGTAGGCACCAGGCAGAACAGGCTGCTGAAGTAGAATTACCTTTGAGTCCGACCCTTGAAGGTCTTGACTTAAGAGGAATTGATTTTAATATAGAGGATGAGGCACTACAAGTACACCAATATCGGGATGATATTATTTCTATATATTACTCCCCTCTGTTATTTACCGAGTCCTCTTCACCCTCAGAAAGAGTGTCAGCACCATTACAATCCTCTTCCGACTTTGTTGTTTTGCCTAACTCTCCCTCCCATTCAAGTAATGCCACTACCACCATTGTTAGGCCACCAAGTTCTACGGAAGCTGCACATACCCATCAGCCAGAAGAAATTGTACAACATTCTTCACCAGCCATTGGCAACTGCCGATCCAAAATCTGGGAATATTTTGTTTCAGTTGTGACGGGCGCCTAGCGAAATGCAAATTATGTGGCGGGGACGTAAGCCATGGGAGAGACTTTGGGCATTTAACCAGTGCAAGAATCGATAACCATTATCGGACACACCATACACCAGTGCTGCTGAGAGAAGAAAGTGGAGTTGCAGCTCCACCTTGTAAAAAGAGAGCAAGCAGCAGCACTACTGCTGCCATTACCACCAAAAGGCTGGACAAGGGACAGGAAGATTAAGGGACTTCTTGTGTAGCTGACATGAGGCATCCTGTTCCTTTACAGCAGCCCATGCTGCAACAATTTAGCGGCTTTCAATCAAGGGGGATGTCTCAGAAACAGTCACATAAAATTACCCACCTTATAAGGCAAGTTATAGCAGTCGGGGCAGCACCCTTTAATATAGTTGAAGCAGAGCCGTTTAAACAACTCATGAAGGCGGTTGCACCTCACTATATTCTGCCCTGCCGTACTACCTTTAGTCGCAAAATTGTACCCTCTTTGTATAATTCCTGTGTAGGATTATTGAAAGAGGAGCTGGGCAGAGCACTTGGCCAGTCTGTCCATTTCACTACAGACTTGTGGAGCGCTCCCAGTGGGCAACATGCCTTTTTATCATTGACGGCGCATTGGTGGCAGCCCAAGGAGTCGCAACCAATAAAGCAAAAAGCAGGGACAAGAAGCACAGGGGCTAAGGCAGCAGTAACTCTCAAACAGGGGCTCCGCACATTCTTACTGCATGCAGAAGTCATGGACGAGCAGCACAGTGCTCTAAATATTTTACGTGCACTTGAGAAAATGGTGGGGGAGTGGCTTGGGGAGGAGGCAGGCACACGGCCAAAGATGGGCTTTATAGTCACTAATGCTGCAGCAAACATGCTCAAGGCTGTGCGAGATGGCAGATTTGTTGGCATTCGTTGCTCTGCACACACCCTGCATCTCATTGTGAAGGCTGCTGTGGATGATGAAAGTGGCACTAGAAAAATGTCTGCTATCTTAGACTCCTGTAGAAAGATAGCAGGCCTTTTTCATCGAAGTGTGAAAGATAGTAATATACTCAGACTTGAGCAGAGTAAGGCTGGCATTCCACAGCACCGCTTGAAGGTAGACGTAGTCTCCACTTTAGAGATGCTTGAATGAATTATGAAACAACAAAAGCCAATACACGCCATATCAAATGAACATGTTATCAGTGTAACTAGGCCACTAAGCAGGAAGGAGTGGAAAATAATTAGTAAGGTGGTGGCGGTGGTGGCGGTGGTGGCGGTGCTTAGCCCTTTTTAAGATGTTACTGAGAAATTGAGCCAAGGGAATGCAGGTCTGGCTCAAGTCATCCCTCTCTTCACCTATCTTATCAATAAGATGGATGGCTTTCAGAACAACAGAAAGCCCTTGCCTGGCGGCATAGTTGCAGATGTTGCTGCAATTGTAAGGAGACTGTAGCATGATATGACACATGTAAGGAGTCTGAAAGGCTGAACACCCCGAATAACAAAATGTTGTAGAAAAAGAAAATTTCCCCGTGGGGTTTTTTAGCAGCAATTGTGAGTCAATAAATTTGTAAAAGTATAATGATTTTATTATCAAAAAAGCAAATAGACAATATAAACACATGAGTTAAAACATGAGCTCCAGGTATATACAATGCAAGACTAGTACATTAGCATAGCCTGACAATAAGTTAGTCCATTCCTCACCTTGAAAGTCACTCATTTTGAAACAAAACGATATACCGATATATCAGGTAGGAAGGAGGCAGTGAATGATGCAAACAGCACCCTTTCTGCCACATATAATAATTTTTTCATTATTTATAATAATATTTTTTGCGTTTCTTTTTCCCTTTTAGAGTCTGTAGTTATTTGTAGTGATTTACACTGATCTACATTTTGGACCAGATGTTTTCTATCACAGGGACTAAAGTCCTAATAATTTAAAACATGCAGTCAGGTATTTAGTCATGTTGTTATTCACTTTAGCACTATTCAGCATGTTATATAATTTCAAGCACCTTTCACTTTATTCATGCACCTCAGTTTTCACTCTTCATATTCACATATTTTTTCTCTTTTATCACTTGGTCTGCATGTCTTATAATCCTAGTACTCACTGGGATCATCACTATTGTTTTCAATGCTTCACATATCAATCACCACATTATACTTTTTTGTCATTTTTAAATTTACACCACATTATTACTACATTATTTATTTTTTCCATTATTCACTTTTAACACATCACTAACTGGATTTCCCTCTGAACAACTAAAATTTGATCATACACGAATATCAACTTTTATTATTTTTTTTTTTCTTCACATTTGAATATTTACCTAAATTGATTAATTTCACTTTTATACACTTAAGTTATTGGAACATTTATGAATATTTACAACAACAAATGATTTAATTTAAGTGTTTGTAACACTCAACACACACTGGGAATTGACCCCCGCATTTTTCTCTCTTCTCTCGTTTTACAACGAGACCTGCTCTGGGCCACCTTTATATATATATATATATATATATATATATATATATATATATATATATATATATATATATATATATATATATATAAAAATTCCAATTTTTCTAAAAAATGTTAATCTCTCCATTAGCTTAATTACCCTAAAAATCAATATGTATATAATATACTAATTACCTCAATTGTAATGATTTCCAGGTGCCTATGGCCCTCACCCCCCCTCTTTTGGAGTGCCAAATAATTTGTGATCACTTGTAAGTCCCGCGGCCGTGGGTGGCCCTCTACGGGGTCGGGGTGGGGACGGCTCCCCGGCAGTCTTCAAGACCAGCAGTGGGAATATCAATTGTCTAATTCGTGTGTGTTTGTTTTAATAAGAAGTCTCTGGATAAGCAAGCTAATTTGACGAAGAGGGTATATATGATGCAATTATTGTTTTGTTTTTTGAATTAATACATGATACATACATAAATGACTATGAATGGATATCATATTTCATATGACTGAAAACTGTCTTTTGATGTAATTATAGAAAAACATGAACCCCCTGAGGAAGACCATAAATATATAGGTCGAAATGCATTGGGGCTTTTTTCCAAACATCGGACAGCACAACCACAATTCAATCATTGTAGGTTGCAGGATTAGATAATTTTACCCTTTTTTTAACCTTTATGGTATTGCCAATGTTGTGATTTTTCCCCTTTTCTAATGTACTAGTCTCGCATTGTATATACCCGGAGCTCATGTTTTAACTCATGTGTTTATATTGTCTATTTGCTTTTTTTGATAATAAAATCATTATACTTTTACAAATTTATTGACTCACAATTGCTGCTAAAAAACCCCACAGGGAAATTTTCTTTTTCTACAACATTTTGTAAGGAGACCGAAGACACAATTAAATCGAAGGATGAACGAGCTCATAGAGGCATGCCCTGAGCTAATGCTTACCTCTATGTGCGATCCACAAATCAAGGGAAAAATGGCACTCCTCAGGAGTTCCCTTACCACCTATAGGGATCTATTATTCCAGAGGGTGTGTGACAGTCACAGAAAATTGTTTAGGTCTTTAGAGGGTGATGAGGAAGAAGAGCAGGAGGAGCCTCATAGTGACATTGTGCCACCATCACCTACTGATATCAGCACCACCACTGCTGCGCACTCCACCAGAACACCTGACGTTTGAAGTGAGGCATTACATTCTTTAGTTGGACCCACAAGACTGCCCACCATAAAAAAAAGCCATGTGTCAGATCATGTTAAACTTTATCTGAACCACATTTGCCCTCTACTACAGATGCATTACCGTATTGGGATGAGAAGAGGGGTATTTGGCCTGCTCTTTCCATGGTGGCCCAAGAGCTACTTTCCTGCCCCTCGACCTCTGTCCAAAGTGAGCAGGTATTTTCTATCACTGGAAATATTCTGTGCCCACAGAGATCACAACTGGCCCCACATCTGATGGAGCAGATGACATTTCTCAAAGTTAATCTCCCAAAGCTGGGCTACCCTGACCTAAGCTTTGAGACTGAGTAATTGTACTACTTCTTATCTTTATCAAATCTATAAAGCTATTGTAAATTCAACCTGTTCCAAGGTTAGATGCCAAATAATAAATACAACAAAACCAATTATAGTGCGTGTCAAGATATTAATAAAATGAATATGTTTAATGAATATACGATAAAGTATCAATCACAATGTAGAGACTGAGAGAGCATGAGAAGCTGAGATCAGCCTCAGTGTATATTATTCAATGATTTCTTTTTGGGTGGGGAGGCAGGCCCATCTCAAGTGGTACAACATTGATTGCCTAAACATTTTATTTACCTAAATCTTTTTGGGACAATTGGCTGACTCTCTACCCCCCCCCAAAAAAAAAAAAAAAAATAAGGCCGAGGTTGTAAACCCGAAAAAGAGATCATACAGTGAGGCGGATCCTAGCTTTTAGGCTCTCAGTCTCTAAAGTTGAGAATTAAACTTTTCAAATACAAATATTTATTAAAGTGGTTATAAACCTACTTTGCAAAAAAATAACAAATCTAACACCTGCAAGACAAAGGCATAATGAGCTAGTATGCATAGCATACTAGCTCATTATGTAATACTCACCTGGGATCGAAGCCTCTGCTGCGGTGCCTGACACAGCACTGGCCGTCGACATGCCATCCTGGAGTTATACCCCGGTATCGCGGCTCCGGCCAATCACAGCACCGGAACTGCGAAACCCGGAAGTGCCTCCGGGACGACATGTCTGTGCTGTGTCGGGCACCGCAGCAGGGGCTTTGATCCCAGGTGAGTATTACATAATGAGCTATTATGCTATGCACACGGGAGCCGGCAGTTACAGCATGACCTCCTTTAGAAACGGCACGATCGCTGTTTCTAAAGTGCGCACGTCTCTTTTGTAAATATATCCTAAACCGTGGAGGTTTAGGAGATTTTTCCAGCACCTACAGGTAAGCCTTAATCTAGGCTTACCTGTAGGTAAAAGTAGTTGTATAGGGTGTAAACCACTTTAAACATATTGATTTTGTATAGATATCCATTTCTGACATGCACTATTTTTGGTTTTGTTGTATTGATTATTTGCCATCTAATCGTGCAAGTTGCAACAGGTTCAATTAAAGTAGATCCATCCACTTGTGTAATAATAATAATAGATTTTGCTCACAATCACAAATCCAATATCTACTACCACCATTTGAAAGAATGTAATCAACCCAAGCTGGGGTTATTTTGATTAGTTTTCATTTGTTTTTGGAGTAGTGTTTTCACTCCATGGCTCCTAATTTTCCCACCAAAAAACATGTTAGCATTCCAAAAAGAAACCTACTCTTTAATTCCATGGCTCACAATACTCCCACAAACACTGTGGCTCTCCTCCTACTGTGCAGCTACTGCAGACTGCTGCCACCTGCCCTCAGAGAAGAAATCTTGTAGGTCACATTGGAAGACATCTCACCACACTATGGATTTCATCATGGAAAAGTATGTTCCCTGTGGCACCCTCAAACAGGCGAGTGGCTTATCAATTTTCCCTTACTCACCTTCCATGATTCCATTAATCATTTCTGCTAATTTATATCCCTCTCTTTTTTTTTTTTTTTTGCAATTTAGTGACGTCACACATGCATGCGGAACGCTAGACCTGGACGTGGTTGAGGAAGAATCAAATAGATCCACACATGTGTTTTTGAGCACTGCATAGTAAGTATTAACGGTACACCCCATTTTTAGGATGTTATAATAATAAACTTGTATGACTTTTTTTGTAAATAAATAATATTGATTTGTCAGTGTGTGTGAGCAAGTATGGGGTCAGTCTATGGGTGTATGGGTCAATGTGGGTGTGTATGGGTTTGTCTGTGACTCTGTGTATGTATGGGTCAGTCTGTCTTTGTGTACGAGGCAGTTCATTCAATGGTCATTGTGTCTGTCAGTTAAGGTGTGTGTCTGTCTTTATGGGTCAGTGTGTGTCTATGTGTATATGTATATTTTAAGTGGGTGTGGGTATATCAGTGTGTGTCAGTAAAGGACTGTGTCAAGGAGTGCATACATTGCAAAAATGTTCTTTTGACGTATATATGAAATAAACTAGTGTTACTTATTTTATGTTTTTTCCATAGAAAATTATTCCTTAATATCTATGCCATTGCCAGCGCAGCACCTCCACTTCCCAGAGCTCCAAGAGAGAGATACATCTGAACATATGGCCTACCTTGGCCCTGGTATTTAGCGGCCCTCTTGACCACTAGGGATCTGAATGCTCACCTCCCTGCAAGATAAGAACAGGGAGACTGGGACATTTGTTATTATTATTATTCAGGATTTATATAGCGCCAACAGTTTACACAGCGCTTTACAATATAAAAGGGAAACAATACAGTTATAATACAATAAAATACAAGAGGATTAAGAGGGCCCTGCTCAGAAGAGCTTACAATCTAATAGGGTGGAGCAGGTGGTACAAAAGGTTGTAACTGAGCTGGTGGAAGTGGTAGGAGATTAGTTGGAGATGTGATAGGCTTTCCTGAAGAGATGAGTTTTCAGGGATCGCCTGAAGGTAGCAAGAGTAGGGGATAGCCAGATAGATGGAGGTAGCGAGTTCCAGAGGATGGGTGAGGCTCTGGAGAAATCCTGGAGATGAGCATGGGAGGAGGAGATGAGAGAGCTTGAAAGCAGGAGGTCTTGAGAAGAGCGGAGAGGTCTATTTGGGTGATATTTGGAGACAAGATTAGTGATGTAGCTCGGGGCAGAGTTGTGAATGGCTTTGTATGTTGTGTTTAGAATTTTGAATTTAATTCGCTGGGTGATTGGGAGCCAGTGTAGGGATTGGAGTAGAGGGTTGGCAGACACTGAGCGGTTGGTAAGGTGGATAAGTCTGGCAGCAGCATTCATGATAGACTGAAGAGGGGATAGCCTATGGAGAGGTAAGCCAATGAGAAGGGAGTTGCAATAGTCAAGGCGAGAGATAACAAGGGAGTGAATGAGGAGCTTGGTGGTTTCATTGTTAAAAAGGGGTGAATTTTAGAGATGTTACGGAGGTGAATTCTACAAACTTTTGACAATGATTGGATTTGAGGCTGAAATGACAAGTCAGAGTCTAGGATTACACCTAGTACCCTGGCGTGAGGGGAGGGACTGATGGTTGCATTGTTGATTTTGATGGAAAAGTCATGGAGGGGGGCACAGGCGGGGGGGAATATTAATAGCTCAGTTTTAGAGAGATTTAGTTTAAGGAAGTGGTGCGACATCCATGCTGATATGTCAGTTAGTAAGTTAGTAATGCGAGAGGAGACTGAAGGAGTGAGGTGAGGAGTAGACAGATGGATTTGGGTGTCATCAGCGTATAAGTGGTATTGGAAGCCATGGGCAGTTATTAAGTGACCAAGGGAGGAGGTGTAGATAGAGAAGAGAAGGGGTCCAAGAACCGAGCCTTGGGGGACCCCCACAGAAAGGGGCAATGGAGAGGAGGAGACAGAGTTGTAGGTGACACTGAAGGAGCGCTGTGATAAATAGGCAGAGAACCAGGATAGAGCAGAATCTCGGTGGCCAAGGGAATGTAGTTTATTGAGAAGGAGCAGGTGGTCAACAGTATCAAAGGCCGAAGAGAGGTCAAGTAGTAGGAGTATGGAGTACTGGCTGTTGCTTTTAGCAGTTAGTAAATCGTTAGTGAGTTTTAGTAAGGCAGTTTCCGTGGAGTGCTGCAAGCGAAAGCCAGACTGTAAGGGGTCAAGAAGGTTATTTTCATTGAGGTAGGAGCTAAGACGGTTGTTGACTAAGCGTTCTAGAAGTTTAGAGGTGAATGGGAGCAATGAGATGGGTCTTAAGTTGTTCAGGTCGGTAGGGTCCAGTGAGGGCTTTTTAAGAATGGGAGTAATCTGCGCATGTTTTAGAGGGGATGGGAAGATGCCACTAGAGAGGGAGAGATTGAAGATGTGGTTGAGGGAGCATAGGATAGAAGAAGAGGGTGACCGTAGTAGTTGTGAGGGAATAGGTTCCAAGGGACAATTGGTTAGGTGGGCATCCGAGAAAATTTTTGTAACCTCTTCCTTAGTAGCCAATTCAAAAGAGGAGAGTGTTGAATGTGCTGCTAGGTAAGGTATGTTGGGTGGGGAAGACGTACGCACAGTGGAGATGTCCTCACAAATTGCATCGATCTTGTCTTTGAAGTGATTGGCAATCTCTTGGGCAGTGAGTGAGTTAGTGGGTAGAGGGGGTGGTGGACGAAGCAGAGAGTTAAAGGTTGAGAAGAGCCGACGGGAACTGGATGACAAGGAATTAATAAGAGAGACAAAGTAGGCTTGTTTGGCAGCATGGAGGCATGAATTGTATTTTAGAAGTGCAGATTTATATAGGGTGAAGTCTTGCAGGCATTTGGTTTTAAGCCACAGTCGTTCAAGAGCACGGCAATGTCTCTTGAGATTTCTAGTGTTGTCAGTTTGCCAGGGTTGTAATGGTCGGGGCCTAATTCTGCGTGTGGTTAGAGGAGCAAGTGCATCTAGTGAAGATGAGAGTGAACTGTTGTAGACAGAGGTGGCCAGGTCAGGACAGGACAGGGGAGAGATTATGTCATAGAGGTGGTCAGTAGCAGAATAGAGAAGAGAAGGGTTAAAGTGGCAAAGGTTTCTACAAGTAATTGTTTGCTGCTTGGAGGGATGGGTGGTTGGAGGTAAGGATACAGTGAAAGTAATGAGGTTGTGATCAGAGAGAGGAAAGGGGGTGTTGGTGAGGTTGCCAGGGTTGCAGAGATGGGAGAATACAAGGTCAAGGGTATTACCATTGGAGTGAGTGGAAGTATCTGTCCATTGGGTTAGGTCAAAAGAGGTTAAGTCAAGACGTTTAGCTGTAGTTGGACTGTTAACGTTGACAGGAATGTTAAAGTCACCAAGAATAATGGTGGGTATTTCAGAGGAGAGAAAGTAGGGTAGCCAGACAGCAAAGTCATCAAGAAAGCGCGATACCGCTCCTGGAGGCCTATAAATTGCTGCAATCCTCAGAGAAATGGGAGAAAACAGACGAATACAGTGCACCTCAAAAGAAGAGAGGGATAGAGAGGGAGGGACAGGAAGAACTTGGAAGGTGCTTTGTGGAGATAGAAGAAAGCTAATAAAATTACTAAAACTATTAAAAAATACTAATGAAGAAGCTCTATCTTGTTGCAAAAGCAGATATTTTCTCATTAGTTTACTACAAAAGTAAACATGGTTGCTTATTGATTAACTCACATAGTGACATTTCTACTTTTACTCTAATTTATAAACTATAAAAATTACACTTGCCACCTATAAATACATTTTTGTCACGTCTACCCCAACATAGGTGGTCAGACACTATTGCCTCGTACACACGAGCGGACTTTGCAGCAGACTTGGTCCGACGGTCTTTCCGCTGGACTTTCTGGCGGACTACCTGAACGGACGGACTTGCCTACACACGACCGGACTTTCCGGCAGGCTAAGTCCGCCCGTCTTTCCGACGGACTTTCGCCGGAGTTGCGGCGGACTTTCAGAATGAACTGACTTGCCCACACACGGACAAGTCCGTTCATTTTGAACGTGACTCGGGTACGACGGGACTAGAAAAGGAAGTCAATCTCGCCGCTTTTATTGGCGAGATTGATACCTTGCGAGCCCCGTCATGGATCATACCATTTGGACTCCAAGATGGTGAGAAACAAGATTCTTTGGTCTAATGAGACCAAGATAGAACTTTTTGGCCTTAATTATAAGCGGTATGTGTGGAGAAAAAAAGTCTGGTATGGATTATAAAGGGAACCCCCTACGCCGAAAAAACGGCGTGGGGTCCCCCCTAAAATCAATACCAGACCCCGATCCGAGCATGCAGCCCGGCCGGTCAGGAAAGGGGGTGGGGACGAGCGAGCGCCCCCCCTCCTGAACCGTACCAGGCCGCATGCCCTCAACATGGGGGGTGGGTGCTTTGGCGAAGGGGCGCCCTGCGGGTCAAAGTTGGTCAAAGTTGACCATGCCCCCTTATGCCATCACAGTCCCAGCGTGCTCGGATCGGGGTCTGGTATGGATTTTAGGGGGGACCCCACGCCGTTTTTTCGGCGTAGGGGGTTCCCTTTAAAATCCATACCAGACCTAAGGGCCTGGTATGCCCCGCATTCGCCGCAATAGGAAAATTTGTTTTTCCTATTGCAGCGAGCGCGAGATGCAATACCCTGCCCTTGCATTGTATCTGGTCCGTTGGACCAGCATACAGACAAGCGGGCTCTCCGTCGGACCAGCATACAGACGAACGGACTTTCCGTCAGAAACTGACTCCGACAGAAAGATTTAAAACATGTTTTAAATCTAGGTCCAGTGGACTTTTGGGGAAAAAAAGTCAGCCGAAGCCTACACATGATTGGATTGTCACAAGAATGCCGGAAAGTCCGCTCGTGTGTACGCGGCATATAGCTGTCTTCTGTGTTCTTTGCCTATAGCAGCCCCCTTTCACATAAGCCAAGCAGGCCTTCCGGTACGTGGTTGCCCCCAGGTCTTAGACACAATGCTATAGTGCCTGACTACCACACCGGGGCAGGTGCTAACTGAGCAAAGCAAACAGGTACTTGCGGTTGGCAGATAGGCAGATGGCTTTCTATGACAGTCCAGGTAAAAGGCAGGCTGAGTTCAGGTAATAGTCCAAAATCCAGTACAAGATCATACACGGGGAAATACAAAGTATCAGAGCAAGGCAGGCAGGGGACTAGTTCAGGAATTACACAGGTATCACTCTGTATCAAAGCATGCGAGTGAGGGTTAGGCTGGCTTATAACAGGTTTGGTTTCCACCCATTGACTGGCCACATTAATTACCCTAAAGCTTGACACACAGTCAAGGAGAGTGCCATAACCAAAACCCTGGATGCTCGAATGAGGAGCTTGAGTGCTCGATACTCCTGACACCTTGTGTGTGTATATATTTATATATTAATTCTATTACTAGATATATTATGTATATATATATATATATATATATATATATATATATATATATATATATATATATATATATATATATATATATATATATATATATATATATATATAATATATATATATATATATATATATAATATATATATATATATATATATATATATATATATATATATAATATATATATATATATATATATATATACAGTGGGGACGGAAAGTATTCAGACCCCCTTAAATTTTTCACTCTTTGTTAAATTGCAGCCCTTTGCTAAAATCATTTAAGTTCATTTTTTTCCTCATTAATGCACACACAGCACCCCATATTGACAGAAAAACACAGAATTGTTGACATTTTTTCAGATTTATTAAAAAAGAAAAACTGAAATATCACATGGTCCTAAGTATTCAGACCCTTTGCTCAGTATTTAATAGAAGCACCCTTTTGATCTAATACAGCCATGAGTCTTTTTGGGAAAGATGCAACAAGTTTTTCACACCTGGATTTGGGGATCTTCTGCCATTCCTCCTTGCAAATCCTCTCCAGTTCTGTCAGGTTGCATAGTGAACGTTGGTGGACAGCCATTTTTAGGTCTCTCCAGAGATGCTCAATTGGGTTTAAGTCAGGGTTCTGGCTGGGCCATTCAAGAACAGTCACAGAGTTGTTGTGAAGCCACTCCTTCGTTATTTTAGCTGTGTGCTTAGGGTCATTGTCTTGTTGGAAGGTAAACCTTCGGCCCAGTCTGAGGTCCTGAGCACTCTGGAGAAGGTTTTCATCCAGGATATCCCTGTACTTGGCCGCATTCATCTTTTCCTCGATTGCAACCAGTCGTCCTGTCCCTGCAGCTGAAGAAAACCCCTACAGCATGATGTTGCCACCACCATGCTTCACTGTTGAGACTGTATTGGACAGGTGATGAACAGTGCCTGGTTTTCTCCACACATACCACTTAGAATTAAGGCCAAAAAGTTCTATCTTGGTCTCATCAGACCAGAGAATCTTATTTCTCACCATCTTGGAGTCCTTCAGGTGTTTTTAAGCAAACTCCATGCAGGCTTTCATTTGTCTTGCACTAAGGAGAGGCTTCCGTCGGGCCACTCTGCCATAAAGCCCAGACTGGTGGAGGGCTGCAGTGATGGTTGACTTTCTACAACTTTCTCCTATGTCCTGACTGCATCTCTGGAGCTCAGCCACAGTGATCTTTGGGTTTTTCTTTACCTCTCCCACCAAGGCTCTTCTACCCCGATAGCTCAGTTTGGAAGTGATTGAGGCATGAGGTGTGTATATGAATTAGAAAATGGATGGTAATATTTTTTATGTGTTTTATATAAGAATGCCTGTGTGTAATGTGTAGATGATTATGTGTGTCCTGTTTCTTTATATTGGCAACTTGTGTACTTACCCTGAGGACTGAGGAGTATTGGGCTGCTGTTTTCTGCCAGAAGATGACGCTGGAGGGATAAGGCTCAGGCTTTCTGTTGAAGACGGAAGAAAGAGTCAAGGTAATGTTCAAGATAAAGTTATAAAGGGTCCCAGCAAGTCACAGGTAAAAGGGCAAATCGCTCATAAACGTTTTTTCCTTTTACCAGGGGACTGGGATATGGTACTGTTGGTATACTATTGCAGTGAATCTTTGAAGCAGTTTTATACCCGCAACAAAAAAAAAAAAAAAACCTGTAAAGCAAAGGCTTAATGAGCTAGTATGCACCCCAGCAACCAATGCAGCATTCTCCTCTTTGGTATATACAGGTCCCCTTGATCTCTGTCTCTTGGTTCGCTGCCTCTGCTGCACATCTGAGTCCGCACTCTCTGACATAGGAGGTGACACATGTCTCCTTTCTTGGCCATGCTCCCGCTCCACTACACCTCCACGCTCCCTTCCATGCCTCGGCTCCACTCCACGCCTCCGTTCACCCCCACTCCTCTCCCCTCCACACCTCTCCTCCCCTCCACGCCTCTCCTCCATGCCTCCCCTCTACTCCATGCCTCCCCTCCGATCCCCGCCTCCCCTCCACTCCATGCCTCCCCTCCGATCCCCGCCTCTCCTCCCCTCCCCTCCATACCTCCTCTCCCCTCCACGCCTCTCCTCTGTTCCACGCCTCCCCTCCAATCCCCGCCTCTCCTCCCCTCCATGCCTCTCCTCTGCTCCACTCCTCCCCTCTGATCCCTGCCTCTCCTTCCCTCCACGCCTGCTCTCCCCTCCACTCCTCTGCTCCATTCCACGCCTCCCCTCCCCTCCAATCCACACCTCCCCTCCACTCTCAGTCACACCAACAACTCTCACATCAACACACTGACTAACACCAACATTCTCACTCACAAGACTCACACGTCCATTCTCACTCCCAGACATTCTAGTTAAAAAAAAAAAAACTACCAAATCACTACACAAAAACAACCACAAACCCAACAATCCCACTCTGCTCTCTGCTCCTCCCTCGCCACACCACTGTACACCCTCTTAAAATGGTGTCCAGGGGCGGAGGCTATAGCTGCGTGTCAAAAACTAAAGTAAATTATGAGATTTCGAATAATTACGATTAACTGCAATGTACTTACGAAAGTACAAATCCATTCAAAGCACGTTAGTTACGTAGCGCCATTCTGACACATTACGTAAAGATACGAATTATGCTCCGCTAACGAATCTATGAAAACAATGTTACGAAAGTACGAATAAATGAGGCAGTCAATCTCGTGAAAGTACGAATTACAAAATTACGAAGAGTAGTGTTTCGAAAAAATGGAAAATGTCTTCTAACGAAAGTATGAATGTAACTTAATCTACGAAAGTACGATTTTCCAATCAACGGAAATTAGACTCACGGAAATACAATTCATTTCAAATCAACATAAATATAGCTCTTACGAAAATAGGAACAAGTCCAAACACGAAAACCCACGTCTTGCGAAATTACGAATCATTACAAATCAACAGAAACTAACAGAAACAAAACAAATTTTTCTGTTGTGCACATGTCAGTATCCCCCTGATGATGACACGTGATCCCTGTGTCGAACACGCATAGGGGAGGGGCCAGGATGGAGCGAGAGACAGCTGAGCTGCCTATTGAGATGCACACCATACCCTCACGAAAAATATCATACTTGCCATGTTTAGAGCGGTGCACTGAAGCACCTATATATTGCGAGTACCCCTTTTGGGAGAGTATCTATATCTTTCAATAAATTTTAAAACGGTATTATACTATGTAATTTTTTCTTCCCATCTATATACTCTTTACTGCATTGGAGCCTGGGATCCTGTGATCTACTTAGAACCCGGGGTGGTTCACAAGCGTGGTTTGACTTTGTCTAGGGACTTTGTTACACGCTCTGAGGTGAGTACATTATCTTTGGGGTCACCGAATCGCACCATTGCATGGTCTGTGGCACTTTGAGAGTTATTAGCAAGTTTGATTTTATCACCAGTGGACATCACGTTTAGGCACCTTTATACCTTTTGTAGGACTTCATGGTGAACTATATTTTTTGGTTCCATTGAGGACTTTTTTAAGCATGAACTGTATGACACCAAATTACTTTTTGTTTTGTGTTTTTTGCACTTAGCACTTTTTACATGCTCATATATATATATATATATATATATATATATATATATATATATATATATATATATATATATATATATATATATATATATATATTATATTGTAATAAGTATGTTTATGTGCACATTTGCACTTTATGCATTTATATTTTGCACATTTGAGTGATATTGTCATTTAGTTATGCATATTGGCACATATGCACTTTGATGCGTTTATATTCATTTATTCATTGCACTAGTAATGCTGTGATTCAGTAATGCTTATTGGTACTTGTGCACTTTGATGCGTTAATCTGTCATATTTCACATATGAATTTGCATTTATTACTTTGATGCGTTTATATGTATTTGTCATATTTCACATTTGTATTCATATTTATTAGTATTCATCTATTATTAGGTCCGCTTTCCTTGTAGAGGTAATTTGTTTCCCTCATCCACATGCGTTTATTTAGACGCAATTGTTCTATCATGCTATAATTTAGTAGAATGTTTAACACACTCTAGCGCAGCGTAATCTTTTTTACATTTGTCATTTGCACGCGTATGAGACGTGTTTAACGCACGCAGCTGAGTAGTGTTTTACTAAGTTTTGTGTGGCTCGCAGGATCTTTCCCATCGTTGTGCACATGTCTAGTTGTCAGTCTGCCCCTGAATGTGTTGTATTGTATTGTATTGTAATGTGTTCTTTCATTCAAAGGGTCTGGAGGATCTTAGTTATGAGGAAAGGTTGCGAGCACTGAACTTATTCTCTCAGGAGAAGAGACGCTTGAGAGGGGATATGATTTCAATATACAAATACCATACTGGTGACCCCACAACAGGGATAAAACTTCTTCGCCACTCATTAAAATTAGAAGAAAAGAGGTTTAACCTTAAACTACGTAGAGGGTTCTTTACTGTAAAAGCGGCAAGGATGTGGAATTCCCTTCCACAGGCGGTGGTCTCAGCGGGGAGCATTGATAGCTTCAAGAAACTATTAGATAAGCACCTGAATGACCACAACATACAGGGATATACAATGTAATACTGACACATAATCACACACATAGGTTGGACTTGATGGACGTGTGTCTTTTTTCAACCTCACCTACTATGTAACTATATGTAACTATATGTAACTATTTCTGGACATGTGTGGCTTTGCTCTTCCGTTTTTTTTTTTTCGGATGAATACTGTGCTGTTAAAATGAAAATTGCACACTCTGGTATTGTGTGGGAACAATTTTGGTATTTGTCCCTTCAGATAATTTTGGATGAACTGTCAACGATCAGATTATCGTATGATTGCTTCAAAATCTGTATTTTTCATCCAATTTACTGATCGTGTGTACTAGGCTTTATTAACTTACACACACACACACAAAATAACACAGGTTGGGCTAGATGGCCTGGTGTTTTCATCACAGACAGCTTTAAATGTGTCTTATGCTGTATTGATGGCACAAAGAAGTTAAGATTTTTGCATAAGGTTCTCCATATATTTTCTCATATTCACAACACAGAAATATGCAAAGACAAACGTTTTTGTACCTGTGAAATAAATTAACAGGGGTGTATCGGAGAAGGCGCGGGGGGGGGGAGTTTAAGAGGTGGGCAGAGTGTGGGTAGGGGTAAGTGTGAAGGGGGATTCTGGGGGTTTAAATTGGTGGATGGACCATCATTGGGCAGCTGTCAGTTGTGACACTAGGTGGAGAGAATAGGCAGAAGGGATTTATTCATCATCACCCAGAGTCCATATCAATATCAAGTCCTGATGAAGGTTAGCTTATTAATTGTATATACTGTAAGTTTGTTAAAAAATCACACTTTTTTGGACTCTAAAAAACTTTTTGTGTTGCCCTTCAATGTTTAGATTCTAAACATTGCATTCACTTCCTGAAAGTTCTGTGACAATTCTTCATGTATGTAAGCAGCCATCACACCACTTGTTTTTCCTAGTGGTTCACTACTAGATGTAACACAATAAATTCCTAACACTAAAGCTGTGTTACCTAAGGTTGCAGCACCAGTAATTCACCTCTCTATGCAATAGCCTCAGAAATAAAGTGAAACAAAATATATTTTAACTGCTAAGTATAGCAATCACATTACAAGAAATAAACCATCAAAAAAAAGAATTGCTTTTTTCTATTTTTTTGGTACTATTTGCTTGCAAACAGTGGTCAGCTTGTGCTTTAGTTGTGCATTTTGGATGTCTAATTCCTGCTGTTTTGTACATTAGGTGATTGCTTGTCCTGTGACTAATAAATGGCTGTACCCTAAGCATGCAAATTGCTGGTGATATTCTACTTTTGCAGATTCTTGATTGTGGTGCTATTGGCTTTATAATGTAGGACTACTCCCATAGGAGCTGCTTATTAGGATGGGCTCTCTGTTCTTTGCTTTGACCTTTTCAAGAACCTCAGCCCCTCCAAAACACCAAGTTGAGTGTACAAACATACAATTTTACAAGAAATCGCTGAAAGCAATACTTAGTACCCAGTAGTAGTACTATATCAAAGAAAACAGGCACCCACTCCTGTTTTCAACCAATTTTGTGAACTTGTCCTCTATTTAGTCTGTAAGTACTAAGTATTGTTTGCTCACAGATCCCTTGCTGAATGAAAAGCCCATGTAAAAGGACGCTAACACTGTAGTCCATTAATACATGTGAAACTCCATATAACAGTATACATCAAAATAAAAGGATAAAAGTAAGCAGACATGCACAGATTTTAAATTGCATATCTTAGTTATTTGATATCTCAGTATATTTTATTTTCGTAAGAGGTTTGATAAATACATTCTTTAATAAACCTCAAGTGCATCAAGCTTTAAGCATATGCTTCTTTATCAGCAAGCAGAGTCTATATGATGCTTGTTTATTAAACTTTGGCTTTAAAACTGAGATAAAATAAGTGTGAAAACAGCACCAATTTAACCAAAATCTGAAAATCTCACAGGAGTAGTGAGATTGTCATTATTTTTTCACATAACCTGACAATCAATTATTGACAATCAATTATTTTACTTTAAAGACTTATAATCATCCAAACTTTTAGGTTTGGATTTTCTTTCTAAAATGAACTTCTCAATGAACATTTTTGCTATTTGATGTCATTCTTGAACATGAACTTTCTCCTACCAGAATACACTTGTTGACATAATACACGGTAAGTGGGTAACACAGTTGAATGAGAAGAGGGAATTCAGCAGTTAGTGTCATTTATTGCACTACAGAAATTATTTCAGTCAGGTGTAAACATTGAAGAGCCTTGAACATCAGTTCAACATTTAATCCATGTGTTGTTGTTAGGCACACATTTTATACCCTAGGTGGCCCTGACAATTTCTACATGTAACTGTAAATCAGAGTTTTAAAAAAATCTCCACTCCACATGCTCCAAGTAATAGTAAATATAAAACACCTCCAATTATCTGAAGTGAAACTATATAAGTGAAGTTGCTGCATTCAAACCCTTATAGAACATAAAAAGTGAAAGCATTAAAAAATTATAAAAACCTCTAACGCACCACTTTACATATCTATTAATCTCCTAAAAAAGTAGGAAGTTGTAACAGTGGGATTGATTTATTAAAGGCAAATAGACTGTGCTGTGCACTTTGCAAGTGCAGTTGCTCTAGAGCTTGGAAAATTAGGTAAAGCTTCACTTTGCAAATACCCAATTGTGTGCAAGGAAAAAAACAAAAAAAACAAATTTTTGCCTGCATGTGATTGGATGATGGAAATCAGCAGAGCTTCTGCTCATTTACTAAGCTCTGGAGCAACTGCTCTTGCAGTGTGCAACTGCACTGTACAAAGTACACAGCCTATTTGCTTTTCAGAAATCAACCCCAGTGTAACAAAGTGTAGCAAAACAAACACAGTATAACCATACAAGAATCACAATTCCATATTACAACATTAGTGTCAACTCTTCTTTAACCGCTTCCCGACCAGCGCACACCGATATACATTGGCAGAATGGCACTGCTGGACAAAAGGGCTTACAGGTACGTCCCCTTCAAGAAGCGGCGCTGTGGGCACGCGCCCGATGTGTTCTCCGTGACCGTGATTGCGGGTCCCGCGGACCCCGTGTCCACTGGGTGCCTGCGATCGTGTCACGGAGAGGTAGAATGGGGAGATGCTTTTGTAAACAAAGCATTCTCCCGTTCTGCCTAGTGACAGAACAGAGATCACTGCTCTCTGTCATCGAGATCAGTGATCGCTGTCATGTGTGTTGTAGCCCCTCCCCCTCACAGTTAGAATCACTCCCTAGGACACACTTAACCCCTTCATCGCCCCATAGTGGTTAACCCCTTCACTGCCAGTGTCATTTACACAGTAATCAATGCATTTTTATAGCACTGATCGCTGTATAAATGACAATGGTCCCAAAATAGTGTCAAAAATTTCCGATGTGTTTGCCATAATGTGGCAGTCCCGATAAAAATCGCAGATCGCCACCATTACTAATAAAAAATAAATAAATAAATAAAATAAAAATGCCATAAAACTATCCCCTATTTTGTAGACGCTATAACTTTGGCGCAAACCAATCAATATACGCTTATTGCAATTTTTTTTTTTTTACCAAAAATATGTAGAAGAATACATATCGGCCTAAACTGAAGAAAAAAATAGTTTTTTTTTATATATTTTTGGAGGATATTTATTATAGCAAAAAGTAAAAAATAATGCATTTTTTTCAAAATTGTCGCTCTTTTTTGTTTATAGCGCAAAAAATAAAAACTGCAGAGGTGATCAAATACCACCAAAAGAAAGCTCTATTTGTGGAAAAAAAAGGACATCAATTTTGTTTGGGTACAACGTCGCATGACCGCGCAATTGTCAGTTAAAGCAACGCAGTGCCGAATCGCAAAAAAGAAGTGGTTAAATAAAATACCCAAGTGTCCATCTTTCCTCTTCATAAACACAAACTCTTCACCCAGCACACCACTCGTAATAGGAAATGCAATCACATTTTCCTTAAGTCTCTATTCCTCAAGAGAAGAAAAGGTGCTATTTTTTTAGGTAACAAGCCTAAATTTGCTTTTCAATCCAGAACCTCAGATTCACACATGACATTCTCCTTAGTTTAACTTCTCAATTATTAGCTCCGCACATCAGCATTAAAAACACTGTCACAAATTGAAGTCCTGCTGCCCTAGGACTATCTAAGGCTCATCTCTGTGTCCACACACTGTCTAGGTTTACAACAACAGCTCATGTGTGTTGGTGAAGAGTTTGTGTTTATGGAGAGGAAAAATGGACACCTTGGACACTTGGTTATTATAGTTAAAGAATATTGGACACTGATGTTGCTATAAGGAATTCTGATTCTTGCATGATTATACTGTGATTATCTTTTTACACTGTGTTACATTGGTATAACTTCATACTTCATCAAGAGATTAATAGATGTGTAAAGCGCTGCATTGGGGGCATTGTTAATTTTATATGTTCTCGCTTTTTAAGTAAAGCAGAGTTACAAAATGCTATCCCTGAACTTTCTATATAAAATACAATTCCTACAGATGATTGCTAAAACCTAAATCTTTAAAAAACATTACAAAAAAGGGTTGTTAGCATACATAAATGCAAAATTATAGGTAAAAAATAAATAAAGGAAATTAATTTAAGAAGCAGTGTAGACAGTGTAAACAATGTAAATTTAATGAAACCTTTCGCTATCAGGAACCTATTCTTCACTTCTAAGGTCAAATAGCCAGATCATTTCTGCTGTTTTTCAATTTTTATCATTGTTTGCTATTTTTTAATTACATCTTTCACAATTTTGTAAACTACCCACCATCTAAAAGCACAGGTCTAGTAGAGTAAAATATGTCGCTGTTTATTTTGTACATTCTCCAATTTTTGCACAAATGGTTCTCAAACAATATTTTCTATAAATATACACTAAAATCATTATTACGCACACAAACACTACACAGCATACAATATGCCCATGAAATCGAAAATTTAAAACTGTATTGAGTTAATAAATAACAAGTCTTAAATTGTTCCTTTTTGCAAATGAAAAAAGTAGTGGAGGTGGAGGTGGTCAATTTTTTAAATAAATGGTTGCAATGCACAGTTTTTCAGCCACTGATCATCAGAGTCTAGGGGACAGAAGTGACCATGAGCATATAGCAGAAGGGAATCCATTTTTCCACTGAAAGCCTTATGTTGGTGGCAGCAAAAAAGTTTAAAGTACAGCCTCAATTTTATCACAATACAAACTTAAGTTACACTGAAGCATTTAAATTTTACAACAAGATTTTCCCTGTAAAACTCTAATGTTATTTTTTGGATAACTAATATTTAGATGGGGTCAGTGGCATATGATGTTGCACACCCACTGTTGATCCCTGGTGTGGTGTGTTTAGCCTGTGTTACTCTACTTTAAATAAATCATATGGTTTTTTTTTTAGCATACTACTCTATGGTCTTTTGTTCTTTCTCCTGCCTGATATTACTTTCAGTCGTTGGCTTTGGATAACCAGTGAAGGACTGTGGAGGTGGTGGAGACAGTGGTGTTCTGAGCTGGGGCCCCCACATTGGATAGTTTCTGCGCTGTTGGTCTCTTATCGTTTGGAGATCATTACTGTTTGGTAAGGGAACTGGCACACTTGTCTGTGAGGTGGTTTGGGATTCTTACACATGGACTTTCATCATTTTCAAGATTTCACATTTGGACTTTTATATATTTCTCTTTAAAGTTTATTTCTTTGTTATGCATAAGTAAATTATAGGTTTTGGGACTATTTCACCATTTATTTAATGCACATTGTTCATTATGGTTTAATATGAGTTAACGTTATTTTTTCACACACATATTATTGTATTGATCACTATAGAGACACTGGTTTTGTGCACCTTTTAGATAATTATGTTTGTAATTCCTTTGTGTCTAGAATATAGGTTGCTGCATTACTTTTTTTTTTAAGTAAGTGCAATTTTTTTTCTGTGTTTACCTAATATTTATAGCCTAGGGGTCTAGTGAAAGGTCACAGCACAACATCCAGGATCGATGTGTGATCAGTGAGTGGTAAGGGCCCTCAGTTGCCTTAACATCAGGGCATAGAAGAAAAGATCTTTCCCATAGTGTAATACCATCATATAAAAATGTATTAAGTAAAAGGAATAACACTTACAAATAAGGAGTAAAATTCAAGCAAAAACAGATGGCCGGCCGGCCTGCGAGTGCCCGTGGCTCTCCGAAAACAGCACGCGATATGTCAGCACGTCCTCCCGCCCTGGGGCCCTTACCACTCACTGATCACACATCGATCTTGGATCAGTACTTCCTGAGAGTTTGGCATCTGTTACTCTCTCAAAGGCTCTGGCTGGGTTTAAGCCGCAAGCTCTTCCTTGTTTGCCTCTGGCATTTGTTTTGGTGTTCAATATCACGGGTGACGGAAGATTGCACTGTTGCACCTTGCTCACTGTTTACTTTTTGAAGATCTCATTATTAACCCTTCATTACTGGCTAAACCTCCCTTACCTCTTAGACCATCAGCTTTAACGGTCGGGGAATCCTCCTTTAAAGAGCCCTTGCCATGTGTTTTGTCACCATTAGGCTTTCATTTGCCTAAGGTGGTAAAAGAAAAAATTTGGAGGGGCGAGTTCTTGGATATATTATCACTTTTACCTGCTTCAAAGGAATTTTTGTTCAAAACAGACAAGCAAATGGGCGATAGGTCTGAGGAGGATAGGAGGAGGGCTATCCCTAAAACCTTCCAGAATTGGCTACAGGCCTTTTGTATTTATGCAGCAGTAATGGGGGAACGGTTCCCTAGCAAATGTTCAGGTTTATTCCAACAGGTGGATATAATTGCGGAGGCTTTTCGCCATTTTTGAGGAACTGCATGGTACACTTACGAACTAACAGTTCACCCCTCATTACATTGGGGGTCAAAAGATGTGGGTTTATGGTTAAATCTTATGTTACCACCTAGACTCCAGTTCACTCCTAGATCGACAACTAGTCCCCAAAACTCATTTCGGAAACTTTTGCTTTGCCTTTAATGAAGGTCAATGCAGATTCCTAACAAATATGCAGGTATAAGCACGAATGCTCCCATTGTAATGGGAACCACGCGGCCAGTAGGTGTTTTCATAAATCTGCCGCATCCTCTTTTCAGCCACTTCCCAGAGACTCTCATGGGAAAGGCACTGACTCCAGTGAAGCTAGCAAAAATGCTTACATGGTTAGAGCGCTACCCCGATCGCAGGATGGCGTCTCTGCTAATTGAAGGTTTTAAAGAAGGTTTCTTGGTTCCATCGTTTAAAGGAGTGGGTTGCACTATGGTCAAAAATTTGAATTCTGCGCATACATATGCTTCGGGGGTTCAGGATAAAATCTCCAAGGAATTGGCGTATGGCAAGATTGCAGGCCCCTTTCCTTTCCTCCATTTCGGGATTTCCGTATTTCTCCGCTAGGTATAGTTCCTGAAAAAGAAAGTGGGTGTTATTGTATGATACACCACTTTTCTTATCCCTTGGACTCGTCATTAAACGATGAAGTCGCCGATGTGGAAGCTCCAGTATGCTATTCTTCATTTGATGATGCTTTGGTTATGTTACAACATTTCGGTCAAGGCTCACTTTTGGCTAAAGCTGATATTAAATCAGCCTTTCGGCTTCTTCCAGTTCACCCTCAAGGTTTCAACTCGTTAGGTTTTCAATTTATGGGCCAATTTTACTTTGACAAATGTTTGCCCATGGGGTTCTCATTGTCCTGTTTTTACTTCAAAGCATTCTCCACCTTTTTACACTGGGTTTTGTCGGAAATGTTACCCCAACAAGGTTTTCTCCATTATCTGGATGATTTTTTATTTATTGGCCCATGTGGCTCCCCTGCCTGTTTAGAATCCCTACAGAGGTTTTTCCATTTGTGCGAAGACTTTGGCATTCCTTTTACACATGAAAAAACAATCCTTCCAGCCACTTCTATCGAATTTCTTGGTATTACCATAGATTCAGCTTCTATGGAGTTTAGACTGCCATTGCCAAAGATTCTGAAAATGAGATAGTTGATCTCGTCTTTTCTATTGAGGAGGAAGGTCCTTTTGAAGGAGGCTCAATCATTATTGGGTCTGTTTGCGTTTACAGCTAGAATTATTCCTATGGCTAGAGTATTCTCTCGCAGATTCTCCCTGGCCATTAGGGGTCTTAACAACCCTTATTCCCATATTCGTATTTCCAAGGGTATTAAGGATGACCTTAGGATCTGGGATGCCTTTCTATGCAATGTTAACAGTTCTGCATTATGGCAGCAAGAACTTATTGATAACAATCAACTGGAATTTTTTACAGACACGGCCGGGTTGTCGGGCTTTGGTGCATTTCTGAATGATCATTGGTGCGCTAGCAAATGGCATGAGGAGTGGTTGCAGAAGGATGTGCTTCAGAATCTCGTCCTTCTGGAATTATTCCCGGTCATAATTTCTTTGGTAATTTGGAAAGATGTTTTCACGAATCATAGCATCGAAGTTCACACTGACAACAAAGGTGTTCTCTTTGCTGTCAATACATTATCCTCTTAATCTGAACCTGTGATTAAGCTGCTATGTTTTCTTGTCCTTCACTGTATGCGTTTTAATATTTGGTTGAAGGCTGAACACATAGCTGGTGTACGAAATAACATTGCCAACGCTTTGTCTCGTTCACAGTTCCAGAAATTTCAGGAATTGGCTTCAACAGCGGATCCGCATGGCTCTCCTTGCCCAGACTTCCTCTGGGGCTTAATTCAGAACTGATTCTCTCAGAAATTTGGTGTCACAGAAGACTTGGTCGGATTATAGGCTTTCGTGGTCCAGATGGTCTTCTTTTTTGGCAAGGTTTAGGTGTGGATGAGTTAAACGTGTCCTCTTATGTTGCTTTGGCATTTACGTCCTCATTGATACAGTCATGCCTCAGCCCATCGTCTGTTAGCAAAATTTTGGCGGGTGTATCGTTTTTTCTAAAATTTGCGGGTTCACCTGCTCTGACTTCCTTTTTTCCTGTTAACAAAGTTATAAAGGGTTTCAGGAAGTTAAATCCTTCTCAGGATAGCAGGTCGTCGCCTTTCAGTCTCATTGTTATTGGATCTTCTCAAAATCTTACAAGAGGTATGTTCCTCAGAGTTTGAGCTCCTTCTTTTCAGAGCTTCCTTCTCAGTCGCCTTTTTTGGTGCCCTTAGGATTGGGGAATTTACGGTCAAGAATCGTAGGTCCCAGTCTTTTCTGCACAGTTCTCATGTTTTATTACAGGGATCCATTAATATCTTCCTTTGTAGGTCTAAGTCTCGGCCGGTAGGTAAGGGTCAGTGGTTTTCTTTGTCCAGTTCTAATAAACAGGCAATTTGTCCGGTTCTACATGCCTCAAGGTATATGTCAGTTAGACCTTGCTCTGGGGGGTAATTTTTTATACACCAAGACCTATCTTCTTTGACTAGGTACCAATTTTCGGCTGTTCTGGCCTCTTGCCTGAAACGCCTAAATCTCTCAAGTTTTTCTTTTTCTTCCCATTCATTTAGACTTGGTGCGGCTACTACAGCCGATTTTTTGGGTTTCCAGGAAGAAAAGTTGATGAAGATAGTTCATTGGCATAGCGACAGGTATAAACTGTATGTCCGCCCGGGGTTATTAACCATGTGAATTTTATTTTTCAGATCTCTCCAAAACTGTGGTTTGGATAGTAGGACACTCCTACGTTTTCTGGGCTGCCGAACATGCCGGCACTAGGACTTACTCCACCAATTTAGGTCTGGACATTGATTCATTTCTCGTTTTATGGTCAGGTGTTCGGGGTTTAAGGTGGTGGGACCTTGGACAACAATTAGTTTATTTGGCCAGTATATGGCCTTCCCCTCAAAGTTTAGTGATTCATGCTGGGGCAAACGATTTAGGCAAGATGGGAACATGGGATTTAATGTGCGAAATAAAAAGGGATATGTGTGCCATGAAACTAATGTTCCCATCTGCCATATTGGCATTTTCGGAAATGATCCCGCGTCTTTTGTGGTCACCTAATGGTAATCTATTCTATTTGGATAGAATTAGGAGACGTCTTAACAGGACAATCCACAATTTTCTCATTTCGCCTGGCGGAGTATCTTTTCGCCATTACAAATTAGAAGGTTTTGTGCCAGGTTTATTTCAAAGGGATATGGTTCATCTATCAATAATAGGTTTGGATATATTCAATATGGGTTTACAAAATCTGATCGAGTTAGCCATGGTGGTGGGGGGCCTCACCCAGCAGCTTCGCGACTGGCCTCAGCCGGTGGGGAGTAGTCGTCCAGCACTGGCTGGATGGACACCGCTTATTTTGGTTTAAATGTATTTCAGCCAAGGTGGCTTTATATTTATTTAAATTTGTAATGTTCAATTTAACCCCCCACGGATAACACTGTGGCCGTATAATTCCACTTAATAAATATGTTTAAATTATGTTATTGTGTTGTCTCTTTTATTCGGAGTACCTTTGTGCTGGCCCATGAAAGGTCACAGCAATGTGCTGGACCACCATGGGATAGCTCAAAGGAGATCTGCAGTCT
Source organism: Aquarana catesbeiana (assembly GCF_042186555.1). Classification (NCBI taxonomy): domain Eukaryota; kingdom Metazoa; phylum Chordata; class Amphibia; order Anura; family Ranidae; genus Aquarana; species Aquarana catesbeiana. Next base: position 134,948,773 of record NC_133334.1, on the reverse strand, counting down.
CCTGCTTTGCTCTATTTTTACAGCTTGCCAAGGGTTGCTGCAATATCCCTGGGCAGCAACAGCCATGAGATTGGTGCAAAAGCGGAGCAGCTGATTGATCAAATCGGGCGGTTAAAGCCCACGCAGAGAGAGTCTATAAAAGGGACTGCTGAGGTATTTTCACCGACCGTTGAACCGGACAGCAGCGCCCATCCGCCCGCCCTATCTTTAGAAAGTCACGATGTTGTCTGAATGGGGGAGTAGTCATCCAGCACTGGCTGGATGGACACCTCTTATTTTGATTTAAATGTATTTCAGCCAAGGTGGCTTTATATTTATTTAAATTTGTAATGTTCAAATTAGCCCCCCACGGATAACACTGTGGCCATATAATTCCACTTAATAAATATGTTTAAATTATGTGATTGTGTTGTCTCTTTTATTCGGAGTACCTTTGTGCTGGCCCATGTACTATTCTGTGCCCTGAGTGTATTAATTAAAGTGTGTCTCAGCACACAGGTTTTGTGGTATTTTTTGTCTTTTTCATTTACCTATTTTTATTTACCATTATTTTTCATGAGACATTATACTTTATATTTTTATTAGAAAGCTTTAATATTTGTTAAAGCTAAAGTTTTGTGATGCCCCTTGTGCTTCTGTCTCCTAGTTTAGGTGAAATCTTTTTCCTCACCAACAGTGCCCAACTATGCCCACCCTTTCTGCCCAGTTTCTCAATTAATAGAAGACATGCTACAGTTTCTATGAATGAAACACAATATATGAATAGAGGGGTTGGACCTTTCCTGCTTCTCCTCCATTCACGTTTCATTCATAAAAGCTGTAGTATGGCTTCCATGAATGGAGGAGCTAGGTGGAAAGGGCAAGCATTGTTGGGTACTCTTAATGAGTGATTGCCACAGCTCACACAGTTCTGTTAACCCCCACCGCACTGGAAGAATGTAGTTGTGGGATTGCTGGAGGAGAACTGCAGCAGAAGGAATGCATCGCAGGGATGGTAAGTAATGTTCCTTGTGCTTATTTTTTTTTTTTTAACTAAACTCACGCTTTAAGAGTCCTATGTAGTGATCAAATGACCATCGAAGAAGCCTCCTCAATGGGGACACAAACAGCAGTAAAATGTTGACAGGTTGGACTTTTACTTCAGCTTAATAAATCAGGCCTTCTTTTCTATTAAACATGAAGTATTAACGTTTTTGTGTGCTACTATTTTAACTTTTTGAGTAAGTAGATCAAAATCAACTCAAATGTGCCATTTTTAAAATTATGCAGAATTTTGATGAGTATAGAGCTTTTTATAATTGCTTTGCAGGGCAGCTAGACAGCTAGACTTTTGCAACCTAGAAACACATTTTTAACTTGTGTCTGTATGGGAAGGTTATCTTCTTACATATGTCAAAACAATATCTAGTAGAGCTACGTTTTCTGTTGCTTATGTATTTATTTATATTCATTTCATTTATCTCAGATTTACATTTTTATTTAGTAAATTCTGGCTTAATAACCAACAGTCACCCACTATGATCAAGCTATGGTTAACAGAAAGCTTTAAATGCTTGACACTGCCTAGAAATGGTTTTAATAAGTTACAGACAAATAAGGCCTTGCTAGTACTTGGCAATCAAACATATCGAGATTTGTAGATACAGGGGCTACAGGTTGTCTGACACTGCTTCAGAATTAGTCCATTAACCTCCCTGGCGGTATGAAGATTTCAGATTTTTGCGCCTCAAAGCGGTACAATTGTTTTGCATAGAAATTTGGCGTTTTATATTGTAGGCCTGTAATTCTTAGCAATAACACACTTAAATCTGTCCACCAAGAGTCTAGTAGATATCCCGGGTATGATGAAGTTTGAAATACAAAATCATAAATTATAATAAAATAAATAAATATAAATAATTATAAAAAGTAATAATATAATAATAATAAAATACATTTCCCACCATTCACTATCGCTCAATTCTGCAAGTGTTCTAATTTACTATCGTTGTTTTCTAGCTGGTCTAAAACCACTTTTGACGTAAAGGGACACTTTTTGGTTGCTATGGACAATCTCCAGTTTCCAGGCAGAAAGAACAGTATATATAATATAAAACTGCATGCAGGCCACTGGACAAAGCACTGGGGACAAAGGGGATGTAAAATGATTTCATACAGTACTGTAATCTGTAAGATTACAGTGTACTGTATGTGTTATGTATTTTCACTTTTTTGAATTTGCCGCCAGGCTCCACCCCCGTGCATCGTGATGCTCGCAGGGAACAGAGCCGGCACACAGGACATCGGGGCGGAGGACAGAGCCCACAGACATAGCGGGGGGACGTCACAGGATCCTGGGGACAAGGTAAGTACACTGCACCAGGATCCTGAGATTTAATCCCGAGTGTGGCTTGGGGTTACCACTAATGGTGCTGAAATTTAACCCCGAGCCACACTCTGAAAAACCGCCAGGGAGGTTAATGTTATTACCTAGGTTACAAGACTTCCAATATGCTTTTTTAACTTCACATTTAAAAGTAATATTCATTTCTTGAAATTTTCATTCAAAATTCGATAACGTGGGCTGTAATGTTTTTGTATTCTGTAGGCCATTTTTTGCATCATTTAATTCTGGAGCACCCCCTTATGCCCTGTACACACGATAGGATTTTCCAACGGAAAATGTGTGATAGAACCTTGTTGTCAGAAATTCCGACCATGTGTGGGCTCCATCACATATTTTCCATAGGAATTTCCGACACACAAAGTTTGAGAGCATGCTATAAAATTTTCCGACAACAAAATGCGTTGTCAGAAATACCGATCGTGTATACACAAATCCGACGCACAAAGTGCCACACGTGCTCAGAATAAATTAAGAGACGAAAGCTATTGGCCACTGACCCGTTTATAGTCCCGACGTATGTGTTTTACGTCACCACGTTCAGAACAATCAGATCTTCCGACAACTTTGTCTGACCGTGTGTATGCAAGACAAGTTTGAGCCAACATCCGTCGGAAAAAATCCATGGATTTTGTTGTCGGAATGTCCAATCAATGTCCGACCGTGTGTACAGGGCATTAGTGTTTAAGTTTTCATATACAATGCTGTGAAAAGGTATTTGCCCCCTTTCTGATTTTTTTTTTGCATATTTGTCACACTTAAATAACTCAGATCATCAAAAAATTGTATTATTACACAAAGATAACCTGAGTAAATACAAAATGCAGTTTTTAAATATTGGTTTCATTTATTAATGCAAAAAAGCTGTCCAAATCTGCCTGGCTTTATGTGAAAAAGTAATTGCCCCCTAAACCTAATAACTGGTTGTGCCACCCTTGGTGGCAAAAACTGCAATCAAGCATTTGCGATAACTGGCAGTGAGTCTTTCACATTGCTGTGGAGAAATTTTGGCCCACAAAATTGCAGAATTGTTTAAAATTCAGCCACATTGGAGGGTTTTCCAGCATGAACAGTATTTGTAAGGTCACGATACAGCATCTCAATTGGATTTAAGTCCAGGCTTTAAATAGGCCACTCCAAAACCAAAATTTTGCTTTGTTTGAACCATTTGGAGGTAGATTTGCTGTTGTGTTTTGGATCATTGTCCTGCTGCATAAACCAAGTGCACTTGAGCTTGAGCCAGACAGGTTTGAACAGCTTTTTTCCCTTTATAAATTATATAATAATTTAAAAACTGCATCTTGGATTTACTCGGGTTATCTTTGTGTAATATTAAAATTTGTTTGATGATCTGAATCATTTAAGTGTGAGAAATATGCAATAAAATAAAAAAAATTAGGAAGGGGGAAATACTTTTTCATAGCACTGTTTAATCTGACAGGATTGCTGGAGGGCTTCATTTTCAGGTAAGTTTGTCATAATGTGCTAGTATGCGATGCAAAAGTCGCATTGTCTTGTACTGTACATTGCTGTTCTGCTGTAAAGAATAAAGGATTTATGTTCAAATTACAGCTCCAGTGTCTTTTGCTCCAGTTATCAGAATTTTCATCTCCCAAGGCTAAAGTAATCTGCATTACAGTAAATTGTATTGGTACACAACATGCTGATCTGCAGCCCACTACATGGTCTCAGAAGGTTATGAACATATTACAGAATGCTATCAGATGTTAGAAATGGCAGATCTCTACAGTCAAGCATTGACAAGAAAAGAAAAAACAGTAAGTAACTCAAAAAGAAAATTCTTTATGAGAAATAACATTCAAACAGATACAAATGGGTGTGTGATAGACATTAAGCAGTTTAAACTCTACATCCTTTGATATATGGAAGCCTCAGTGAAAACTGGAGAAGGTGGGATGAAAAACTACAGATATATATGACTGCAACTGGTGCTTGTAAATGCACAGACAACCTGAAAATAGCTAGTCTGTTACAAAATATACTAAAATCAAGTAAAACATTGTGGTCCCAGGAAAAGCATTTCATAGAATTTAGACAGACCCATCTTTCATTGAGCAAAAGCTAAAAGACAAACACTATAGATTTTTAAAAAATGAAGACCCCACTTGTCTTCAGCATTGCTAACAATACTTATAAAGCAAAGCTACTAGCTGATCCTGAGTCCACATCAGGCAATGGACATTTGACTATAATAATTGGCATAGTATGGTTGATAAGTGGTTAGAACACTTACCTCGCAGCATTGAGCTCCTAAATTATATATTTGCATTTAGTAGGGAACGTTCTAGCCTTTTGCCATCTGTGTGTCTCATTGTGGAGAATTTTCCTGTCTCATTTCCTGTCTTGTGGAGACACCAGAAAGTGAGAAGACATCTCTCTAAAATGGGCAAAATTCTCTCTGAGACGGTTGTCACCAATAGGGATGGGCAAACGGTTCGGCCCGAGAATGAGTTTGGGCCGAACATTGGCTGTTCGCATGATCGCTGAACAACCGAATTATCAGGGTGTTCGACCATTTGTTCAGCCCGCTGAATTACCACAATGCACTGCGCGGCCGCACAGTGCATTGAAAGCCCTGATTGGCTGAAGCAATGAAAGCTTTGCCCAATCAGGGCACAGAGTACTGCCAGAGCCATGATTGGACACTGTCAAGATGGCTTTATCCAATCATGGCTCATTGCTGTTAGTCCCGCCCCACATTGTAAAAGTATTCTTTTAATAGTGGCCATTTTCAGTGTGATATTGGCGTGGAGAGAGTTAGAACAGGGATGGTTCATTGCTTTTAGACAGTTAGTGTGCTATAGTGTGCTATTCTGATTATATTGATAGTGTAGAATATCAGTTTAGTGTGAATCTAGGGATAGTTCAGTGTGAGTGTAGTGCGACCATTCATCTTTACATTAGTGTAAATGTAGGGATAGTTCAATCAGTGTGAGTGTAGTGCAACCACTATTTATCTTTACATTAGTGTGAATGTAGGGATAGTTCAGTCAGTGTGAGTGTAGTGACCGTTTAACACAGTATATTTCATTGGGTTACTGCAAGTTTAATGCCGTATATTTTATTTCAACAGATTTTTATTTTGAAAAAAAGCAGGTATACAAAACAGAATTATACTTTGTCAAGTATAGGCGTTAAGGAACAGAGCAGTGTCCAAACAGTAAATACTGAAACAATTGCCTCCAGTGCGGACTACCTGTGGTCAAGGATTCCAGGGCTCCGTAAATATTCTAGCACAAAAAAGGGGTGTCAGAGAAAGCTATAATCTGCCACTCATGGGACATTCCTCTACCCGGCACCCCACATGGGAGCACACCGTGCCGGGGAGAGGAACCCCCAATGGAACTCGAAGGTCCGAGCTCTCCCTATGAAAGCTCGTACCCCACTTAGATTACATCTCTGAGAGCCAACGGGTAAAGTAGAGCTACAGGGGGAAAGTGGATTAAGCAATTCCTTGATCCACTACTGCAGTTGACACTGAAAATTAACAAAACTGAGCAAACAAAGTAACCATGTAACTGAAATAATACCCAGGTCTAGAGGAGACCTGAAGAAGAGAAAATAGTAGGAAGGAGGAGAGAAAGAAGAAATGGGTGGGGGGGGGTGGAACATCACTCATGCGAAAAGGGTATGCTTTATGTGGGTCTATTAGGAGGGCCTAAGGCTACTCCCACCAATCGAGCCCATGGATTCCAGATACCCTCAAATTTCTTCACAGTGTCTTGAACTATACTAGTAAGTTTTTCCTGGGACATTATCCAGGATATTTTCCTTTTGGCTGCTGGGAGGGATACTCCCGGCTGTTTCCATGCTCTGGCCTTTGTGAGCTTAGCCCCTAGCAGCCCAAAGTGAACCAGTCTGCGAGAGGATTTTGGGATCCCCGGGGTCGGGGCGTTAAGAAGGGCCACCAGAGGAGTTCTGGGAATCCGAGACTGAACCAGTTCTTCCAGTATATTGAATATTCTTTTCCAGAAGGGACGAATTCTGGGGCATTCCCACCATATGTGAGACATTGTGCCCTTGAGTTGACAACCTCTGAAACAGAGAGGGTCAGCCGTTGGATAGATTGAGTTGGATAGATTGAGGCCAGTCTAGTCGGTGTATAGTACCATCTGGAGATCACTTTCAGGCTGGCCTCCACTAAAGTGGTATTGAGGACACCCTGGAAGGATCTGAAACAGGATCTCTGCCAATCTTTCTGTAACGAGCCCCTGCTCGCTCGGTTCCACTCTTCCGACACTCCTCTGCTGCTATAGAATCAGATTGCAGATCGCAACATCTGATTGTTCGGTCATCCGATGCTCCGGGATTAGAACTACAGCTATGTGCCGTTCAAATCCAGTTGTGATAGCTCAGAACAAACACCAGGCAGGCTGTATGTAAGTTCAAACAGGAATCTCTTTTATTGAAAAATACAGGCTCTTTTATACACTAAAAGTGAAGGTGCATACCTCCGGCTCATATTACTCTGAACATACACCTGTGACCAGAAACCTAATTAACATGGGCTAATTAACTAATCTCTTTAGACAGCCTAGATGACTCAGGCATGACCTTTAGGCCAGACTGGCCATCTTGTAGTTCAGAAAACACAATCAACATAGAATCTTCTTCACACAATAGCAGAGTTAATCAACACAAACAACAATGGGGATCTAATGAGTCTTAGATCCCATACTAGACTTATTTACAATACACATTCTAGCAGGGAACAGACAAGGGGCTGGAATTAACATCAGCGTCTCCTAACAGTATTTGTCCCAGCATTATGAATCAGCCACTATTCCAAACTTCATGACAATACTCCCCCCCAGGAAACAGTCCAACAGCCACATTGGGACCCCGAATGGGTCAACTCGAGGATGTTGGAAAAGTAGTCTTAAGGTTCCAGGTCCGTCTGCCAGGATAACCCATCCGCATTCCCGTTTTGAGGCCCTGGCCGATATTGTATGGTGAAATTGTAGGGTTGCAAAGCCAGGCTCCACCTTAGTAATCGGCCGTTCTCTCCCGCTACCCAGTTAAGCCATATCAAAGGATTGTGGTCCGTCATGATGGTAAAAGAGCCTCCATACACATAGGGCTGCAGTTTCTTTAAAGCCCAGACTAAGGCCAAACACTCTTTTTCCACGGCAGCATATCCAACTTCACGGGGTAACAACTAGCGGCTGAGATACGCCACCGGGTGCTCTTTCCCATCATCGCCAACTTGACTTAGTACGGCTCCCAATCCGAACATGGAGGCATCAGTATGAATGACAAAGCGTTTGTTAGGATGGGGTGCCGCCAGTATGGGAGCTTGTGTTAGGGCGGTTTTTAACTGATGAAATGCTGTCTTGCACTTCGGGTAGCAGGTGGCGTAATCCACCACCGTAAGAATATACTTCTTCCCAGTGGCACTGGGGCGGGCAAGTGGGCCTATAATATCAACCGCTATGCAGCTAAAGGGTTCTCTAATGATCGGCAGGGGTTGCAGCGAGGCTTTTGGGTGATCCCCTGTCTTCCCTACTTTCTGACAAGTCTCACAGGTCCGGCAGTATTCTCGCACCTCAGCATGTAACCTGGGCCAGAAGAACACATGAGACAACCGGCTCTGGGTCTTAGGTATCCTTAAATGTCTGGCCAAGGGGATGTCATGAGCCAGCCCCAATAGCTCCCATCTGTATTTCTGGGGTACAACTAGCTGTTTGTGGGGACCCTGTCGCTTACCGGTACCCATTCCCTCGGTGTAACAATATAAAAACCCCCCTACCACTCTATTCTGTCTTCCCCCAACCCCCCTGGATCCTTGCCCGCCCTGTCCCGATAACCAGCTAATGTTGGGTCATTCTGAGTCTCTTGCCTAATGTCGGAGGGAGAATCCCAGGACACAGGGTTGTCAAGTCGGGGTAATGTAGGAGGATTTGGTCTTACCTGGGTCCCCATAGGAGTGGAGTTGCCTTGAAGTTGGCTCTGACATTGGGTGGTCACGGCCATGGCGGCCTCTGGGGCATATGAGGAAGTCAAATGCCCCAAATCGTTCCCCAAAAGTACTTCCGCGGGTAACTCACGTAGTAATCCCACTCGCACTTGTCGCTCCCCTGAGCCCCAATCCAAGAGGACTTGGGCGGTGGATAAACGTAGCACCTTGCCCCCTGCTACCCTGACTGCAACAGTCTGGCCGGTCTGGGCCGACTGGGGAATCATGTGAGGCTGGATGAGGGTAATCGTAGCCCCGGAATCGCGGAGTCCCTGGGCTGGCTGCCCATTAACCCATACTGCCTGACGATGGTGCTGCCGATTATCTCTGGCAGCAGCTTGGACGGGATCAGCCTCAAAAAGTTCGCCAAACTCTTCCTGAACATCTCAATGGTTGGGCTCGTTCTGGAAGCAATGAGCCACTGGTCTGGATGGATGAGCAGTCTCTCGGTACCTCGTGGATCGGGTAGGACAATATCGCTGCAGATGACCGGTTTGGTTACAGGTACAGCACTTAGGTCCGTTAGGAGGGTTGGGTCGGGTTGGGGGTCTAGAGACAGACCACTGAGGTACTGAAGTTGGGTTAGAGGCTGGTAAACTGGGCCGAGATAGTGGATAGGGCTCGCTTTCGCCTAACCTTCGAGAGTCCAGATATTCATCAGCCAAAGTAGCCGCTTGCTGTACAGTCTGTGGTCGCTTATCTCGCACCCAATCCCGTACTACCGGAGGGGTGTGGTTAAAGAACTGTTCTAAGAGTACTAGCTGGGTGATGTCCTCTATGGTATGAGCGTGGCTTCCCTGGAACCGGCCCTTAAGGTTCCGCTGCAGATGATGTGCCCACTCCACGTATGTTATGTTGGCTTGTTTCCGGGATTCTCTAAACTTACTCTGACTGGCTTCAGGTGTAATGGCAAATCGGGCTAGCAGAGCTTCTTTTACCCGGTCATAATCTTTAGCATCCTCGTCCTCCAGGGCCCGATACGCATTGGCTGCTCTGCCAGTCAAATTACTCGCCAGTAAAGCAACCCAATCTTGGGACAGTACATTATGTATCTGGCATAGTCTCTCAAAGTCCTGCAGGAACACTTCAATTTCCTCCTCTCCTTCCTTAAATAGTTTGAATGCCCGAAAGGGTAACTTACGGAAAGGCGCTGTATCTTTAGGTGTTTTCGATTGCCGTATTTCCGGCATTCTCCGCTCATGTTGCCGCTCTAGTTCTCTCTCTTGTCGCTCATCCTGCAGCTGGATGTCTCTAATGGCATTCTGTATGGCGGTCTCTGATGGGTTAGCACCATATAATGCCAACCGCTCTCGAACTGGTTGCTGAAACAAGTCTTCAACTGACCGGGGTCCCGCATCACCATCCCTCTGATCCATCTTGGCTAGCTCACTGATCAGGGTGGCCTTGTTCTTTGTCCCACTGATCCCTCAATGGCTCTCAAGTAAGTCTTTCAGCATGGCTCTCCTGCAGGCTGCATAGCTGGCCATTCACTGTGGTGGTTTGGAGTGTCCCATTAACTGGAGAGCAAATCCCACCGCTGCCAACCAATGTAACGAGCCCCTGCTCACTCGGTTCAACTCTCCCGACACTCCTCTGCTGTTATAGAATCAGATTGCAGATCGCAACATCTGATTGTTCGGTCATCCGATGCTCCGGGATTAGAACTACAGCTATGTGCCGTTCAAATCCAGTTGTGATAGCTCAGAACAAACACCAGGCAGGCTGTATGTAAGTTCAAACAGGAATCTCTTTTATTGCAAAATACAGGCTCTTTTATACACTAAAAGTGGAGGTGCATACCTCCGGCTTATATTACTCTGAATATACACCTGTGACCAGAAACCTAATTAACATGGGCTAATTAACTAATCCCTTTAGACAGCCTAGATGACTCAGGCATGACCTTTAGGCCAGACTGGCCGTCTTGTAGTTCAGAAAACACAATCAACATAGACTCTTCTTCACACAATAGCAGAGTTAATCAACACAAACAACAATGGGGATCTAATGACTCTTAGATCCCATAGTAGACTTATTTACAATACACATTCTAGAAGGGAACAGACAGGGGGCTGGAACTGACATCAGCGTCTCCTAACAGTATTTGTCCCAGCATTATGAATCAGCCACTATTCCAAACTTCATGACACTTTCAAATTCCAATTAAAGCGGAGCTCGGACTGCCAAGCCTCCATAAAAGTCGTTTTCGAGCCTGGCGTTGTAAGTGACGAATAGATCACCAAGATCCCACCCCTCTTTTCTCTGGCCTGACCACACCACATTTCGTAGTCAGAAAATTTTGGGGTGAAAACTTATTCTTTACATAGCAATTGCAAAAAATGGGAGATTTGGCTGAACCTAAAGGTTTCGGATAAGGGCATGTCTAGCATTTGGTGCAGTGTTTCAGAGTGAAGGGGCCTGCGGCTGTGAAGAATTGTCCTATCCTGTACAGGCCTTTTTCCACCCACCACTTGAAGGCCATAACATTTTTTCCCGGAGAGAAGTCTGGGTTATTATAAATATGAGTGAGGGGTTTGGAATACCAAAACTAAAGCTTTTGAGGAGCGTAAGGAGTCCCACAGAGCGAAAGAGTGGGAAAGGGTCAGGGCCAGTATAGAGGGTCTGTTTCTTGGGGGTATCCAGAGGAGGAAGTCTAGCGTGAAGTTAGGAACTGCCTGTTTTTCTATTGCAACCCAATCAGGTTTTTCGGAACTAAAATAGACTGTGGACATTTGGGCCAGTCTGGCAGCTTGGTAGTACTTGTAAAGGTGGGGTAGGCCCAGCCCTCCCTATTTCCTATGTAGGTAAAGGGTTATTTGGGGAATTCTGTATCCCGCCTTACCCCAGATGAACTTTAGGAGTTTGCTTTGGAAAGATCTAATATAGTCCTTCCGGAGAGGGATGGGTAAGGCACGAAACAGATATAGTAATCTGGGAAGTAATGTCATTTTAACTGAATTTATCCTCCCCAACCAAGAAATATTATTACGGGACCAGGTGTTAAGGTCTGTTTTAAGCTTACGATACATGGGAGGGTAGTTATGGCCGTATAGAGTTTCAGTTTTAGCTGTTAAGTTAATACCTAAGTATTTGATGGAGGACTCGCTCTATTTGAAGGGAAAGTTTTGTCGTAAGAGATTAACAGTCTCAGGTGTTAGAGAGATGTTGAGAGCTCGTGACTTTGAGTAATTAACTTCTAAACCGGATAGTTTGGCGAAGGCATCCAAGGTTTTGCATAAATTGGGAAGGGGAGTGACGGGGAAGGTGAGAAAGAGCAGGACATCATCCGCGTATAGCCCGCATTTGTGAGTTTGGGAGCCGCAAGTCACTCCCTGGATGTTTGGGTTATGACAAATTGCAATAACAAGCGTTTCAATGGCCATTGAAAATATGATCGGCGAGAGTGGGCATCCTTGTCTAGTCCCTCTTTTAATTGTGATGGGTTTAATTGTGATGAGTAATATCCTTGCAGGCACATACTGGCACTGGGGTTGGAGTAAAGCGCCTGTATTAGTCCGTGGAATCTTTATCCAAAGCCCTATCTCTTCAACATGGCAACGATATATGGCCAGGAGACAGAGTCAAAGGCCTTTTGTAGGTCCAACGACAAGAGCATTCCAGATTGTTTAGGACCTCCCGCCCAATTAGTTTGAAGGATGGAGACCAAGTCTATGGCCCGCCTGATTTGGTCAGGGCCTTTTCTACCCGGAATGAAACCCACTTGATCCTTATTTATATAAATATTGATGAAGGAAGCCATGCGATTAGTTAGGATCTTAGTCAAAATTTTGACATCACAGTTAATAAGTGATATGGGGCGATAATTTCCAACATCTTCCGGATTCTTGTCCGGTTTAGGGATCACTGCAATGTATGCAGTATTAAGTTCAGGGATCCTTGCTTCAGGGATGCATTGATCCGTTTTAGGGATCAATGCAATGTATGCAGTATTAAGTCCCCTGTGTTTTAGAGTTGAAGAAGTGTGTTAGATATATGGCTAAGGTGTTGGAGAAGGTCTTGTAGTAGGTGTTGGACAGACCATCTGGGCCAGGAGCTGAGCCATTTTTTAGTGATTTTATTACTCCAAGAACATCTCCCTCCTTGAAAGGGGCTTCAAGGCTGTCTCTATGTTCCGCTGAAAGCGATGAAAGAGAGAGACCGCCCAGGAAGGAATCCAGTGTGGTTTCCTGCGGAGGAGATTTTAACGAGTAAAGGTTGCTATGAAAAACCTGGAAGGCCTCTAAGATTTTGGAGGGATCAGCTGTGGAGCCCTGCCCTGGGATCTTTATTTTTGGCATAGTATGTGATTTAATTTGGGGCGTTAATTTGGCGGCCAGCATGGAACCCACCCTGTCTCCTTGGGTATAGAATTTGTGTTTATTCCAGCGAATTTGTTTTTGGGCCTTAGCTGTCAGGGCTAGGCTGAGTTCCAACCTGGCCTTATCTAGCTGGGATGTCGAGGAGGGGGAGGGGTTGGATTTATGAAGTTTCTGAAGTTTGGAGAATTCAGCCTCCAGGATCTTTATGTCAGCCTCTCTTTCCCTCTTAAGTTGAGAAGCTAGTCTGATTAGCTCCCCTCTAATAAAGGGTTTGTGGACAGCCCACAATGTTTCGGGCGATATGCCCTCGGTTTTGTTTAGGAGGAAATATTCTTTTAAAGATTTGTTCAGCATTGTGACATGGATTGGATCTGTGAGAATGGATTAGTTAAGTCTCCATTGACCCCTGCCCAATCTGCGGTGGTGTGCGTGTATTTCCATGACAACCAAGGAATGATCAGACAAAACAGTGTCTTTGATATAGGATTTTATGATCAAAGGGACGGACTGTGTTTTAATGAGGAGGTGATCAATCCTAGCATAGGAGTTATGTGGGTGGGAGAAGTGGGTATAGTCCCTTTTGGTAGGGTTCAATTCCCTCCAGACATCCGCTAACCCATAGGCATGAATGAGTCTAGCTATTTTAAGGCTTTGTTTGGTAGGGCGGGTAAGCCGATCTGCAGGGGGCCTGGATTTATCCAGCCCTTGATCAAAGGCGGTGTTTGAATCACCACCAAAAATAACCGTACCTTCTAATGCCGGTGAGAGAGTACTCATAAGGTTCTGAAAAAAAGAAGCTTGGCCCTTATTACGGGTATAGTAGGAGACTAGGGAGTAGATCTGTCCATCTATTTTTCCTTTGACTAAGAGAAACCTGCCATGCGGGTCTTTAATTTCTGCGAGCCAGCTAAAGTTGCAAGTTTTGGCAAACGCTATGGCCACCCCTTTGGACTTATTTTCGGCACTGGCCAGATAAAAATTTGGATAGTGGGAGTGGAGGAACTTGGGACAGTATTTGGCTGGGAAATGAGTTTCTTGCAGTAGAATAATATCCAGTCTGGAAGATTTAAAGAAATTAAAAATTTTACGTCTTTTAACGGGTGAATTTAGGCCCTGAACATTGTGGGTGGCAACCCTTAAAGTGCCGGGCATGGGATCAGCCATGAGACAGAGAGAGTGAGTGCTACAGAGCCCATCGTCACTTACCAGAGCTGAAACCTGTGGGTGCCTCGCTGAAAGGGGATGCGGTACCTTGACCACGAAAGGAGCCTCCGATCGGGGGGATAATCCTCTGACCTGGGCTGAAATGAAAAAAAACCTTTAGGTGATGTTCCGTGAGATGTGTAAGGAAGGGAGGAGAGAAAAAAGACAAGAAAAGGAAAGAGAAGAGAAGGAATAAACGGGAGAGTTCTCTCCCCCCAGAGCCACATAGAGCCAAGGAGGAAAGAGGACCCCCCCATCATCTCACTGTAACACGTGAGAGAAATCATTGTCAAAAGTCCAACCGCAGTTGGACTTCCTATCCCCCAGAAACCCACGGGTGACTAAGGGATAGGAGGAGGCACATGCAATCCGCCCCAAATCAGGGCGCCCTTCAACCTGTGCCGAATGTTAAATATGACGCTAAAACCAGACAGGCAATAACAGGTTATAATAATTGAAACAAAAATATGAGGTTTCCAAACTCTAGGCATACCCCATCTTGAGTGCGCCGCTCTCCAGTTCTCTACAGAGCAGAGAGTGGAGGCGCAGCACTGGGGACCCAAGCTTGAACAATAGAAAAAAAAAAAAGGTGGAAGAAAAAAGATTTTTACTATCGTCCCCTAACAGTGGAGGGACATCAGTGAGTAAATGCTCCCAAGGAGAGTGAGAGAGTCAGTTTCTTCTATCAGGAAGACAGACAATAGCAATAGAGATCGACGTCTGGAGACACAAAAGATGTTGTGGTCATGTGATCATGGTGGACCATAGTGGGAAGATCTTCTGCATTTGTTCTTGGTCCAAAGAGGGTTTGGGGATCCGGTCGGAGGGGGACACATATTGGAGCCAGAGGAGGGGGGGTGCTTCCATGTCCATTTCTTGTGAAATTATCTTTAGATTGAGTAGAAGCTTCTCCCCCGTTATAAAGCTGGAGAAGGAACTGGAGAGAACTTGACCGCGAACGGAAAGGCCCATTTGTACTTGATGTCCTTTTGAGCCATAGCAGAAAGTAGGAGTTTCAGAGTTCTTCTGCGCTGTATGGAGGAGGGGGAGATATCCGCGTAGATTTGCACTATGTGGCCTTGGCAAAAGACTTGGGAGAGGGACCGGGCCTGTTTGATGACAGCTTCTTTTACTTAGTAATAATGTGGTTTGGCAATAATGTCCCTAGGGGAACCGTCTTTCCTGGGGGGCCCCAGGGCCCTGTGAACCCGGTCCAGTTCCAGACGTGCTGTTGGAATGTTTGGGATCAGTTCTTTCATAAGGTCCTGCGTGGCCGCTGCGACTTCTGTAACTGATTCTGGTAGGCCTCTGATAATAAGATGTGATGTGAAAAAACAAGTTGCGCTGACCCCAAAAATAAATGTGAACAGGTGGTAAAAAGCTGCTAGCACACAAACAAACCAAGTCTCGTGAAATATAAACAAAATAAGTGCAGCGCTAAAAAGTGTGTGAATCAAATATATGATTGGTGAAAAAGACCAAATATAATGAAATATTAATCTACATGAACTTAGACACTGGGTGAAGTGAAAATAAAAATAAAAGTCTAAAGACCACTAAGAAATGCAAAAATGTCCAATAACACTGTATTAAGCTCCACGGACTGCAATCAAGAACTGGAGTCAGTACATAAAGGAAGTCTTCTGAGACAGCTGGAGTACATGAACCCATGATGTTGACTGGAGACTGGGAAGCATATCAATCATGGATAGCCCGACAAAACATCTAGAGTAAGGTACTCTTACCGGAACCAGTGGGACGTACCAGCCATATAGCTGTGCGTCTATCGGAGTTTGTGGAGAAGACCTCCAGTACCCTCTCTCCAAAGGTTCGCCCTTCAATCACGATCTCCAAACGGTCAAGTTGTCTTATGGGTCGCAGTCCCCGATAGCCAAACAGTCAACGGTGGAGGTGGACGGCCCTCTCACACGCTCTCAGGTTCCAGGCAGGTTCAAAGAGACCAGTTTAAAGATGAAGACATGGAGGAAAAAGAAAAACAAAGGGGCTCCACATGGCGCAGGTCAAAAAAATAAGGGATTTATTGGATAAAAAACCTTACAGGATAAAAGTGATCACAAGATAAAAATTGGAGGCAATGTGGAAAGCTGAATGCCCTAAAGTCCAGCCTCCGAGATCTGTTCTCCAAATCATCTATGCGGAAGTTTGCTGTATCAAATTGGTCTTGGAGGGATTGGATTAGGTCAGTGTTCTGGTGGGAGACTGCAGCAGTCTGTTCAAGCTTTCCTTCAATGGCGTCCATTCTGGAGCCTATATTCTGCAGGTCCACTTTGATGTCTCCTGTGATTTTAGCTGCCGTGGCCCCTAGACCCCTTTCAAGGAGAATTTAGAGAAAAGGTCTTCCATCATAAGCTGGGTGTTCTGGGTCGATGGGCTGAGGGGGATAGGAGCAGCATAAATAGGTGCCATCGGCCTGCCGGGGAGAAGGCCTGCTCTCCAAAAGTGCGGCTGAGAAGGGACTCTGCGGAGGCCGGTGAGGGAGTCTGAGACTGCAATCCTGCATTGTGAGGGCCAGGGGTGATGTGGAGAAGGGCAGGGGTCAGCACTTGCCTGTGTTCTGGGCTCGCTTCATTGGGGGAAGCATGGTGCTGTGCAGCAGCAGCGGCCGCTGCGGCCATCTTGGTACACCCGGCGCGGGTGGATGCAGCGAATTCGGGGATCAGGCTTCTCTTGACCCCGGATCCAAGCATATGGGGATGTGCTCCAGTGCTTGGGGGGTCCCTGAGCCATGTCTGTGGCAGCTGTGCAGGTTCGGAACTGTGCGCTGGGCGTGCCTGAGATGGTGAGGTGTGCAGCTCCTGGCTCAAGCGGCCATCTTGGAACTCTCGCACATGCGCCGCCAATGCTGTATATTTTAGTGCGTTACGTGCTATTTAACGCAGTACATTTCTGTGCGTTACTGCATGCTTAACGCAGTATATTTCAGTGCGTTACTGCAAGTTTAACGCCATACAGTTCAGTGCGTTACTGCAAGTTTAGCGCCATATATTTCAGTGCATTATATGCCATTTAATGCAGTACAGTTCAGTGTGTTACTGCAAGTTTAGCACCATATATTTCAGTGCCTTACTGCAAGTTTAACGCAGTTTATTTTAGTGCGTTATCTTCCATTTAACACAGTACAAGTTCATTGCGGTACTTCAAGTTTAATGCCATATATTTCAGTGCGTTACATGCCGTTTAACGCAGTACATTTCTCTGCGTTAGTGCACGCTTAAGACAGTATATTTCAGTGCGTTACTGCACGTTTGACGCCCTACAGTTCAGTGCGTTACTGCAAGTTTAACGCCATATATTTCAGTGCATTATCTTCCATTTAACGCAGTACAATTCATTGAGTTGCTGCAAGTTTAACACTGTAAATTTCAGTGCGTAATCTTCCGTGTAACGCAGTACAGTTCAGTGCGTTACTGCAAGTTTAACACCATATATTTCAGTGTGTTATCTTCCATTTAACGCAGTATAGTTCAGTGTGTTCCTGCACGTTTAACGCCATATATTTTAGTGCGTTACATTCTGTTTAACATAGTACAGTTTCTCTGCATAAGTGCACACTTAAGACAGTATATTTTAGTGCATTACTGCACTTTTGAAACCCTACAGTTCAGTGCATTACTGCAAGTTTAATGCCATATATTTAAGTGCATTATCTTCCATTTAATGCAGTACAGTTTAGTGCGTTACTGCAAGTTTAACGCTGTATATTTCAGTATATTATCTTTAGTGTAACGCAGTACAGTTCAGTGTGTTACTGCAAGTTTAATGTTGTATATTTCAGTGCATTATGTGCCGTTTAACGCAGTACATTTCTGTGCGTTAGTGCACGTTTGACGCAGTATATGGCAGTGTGTCAGTGCAGTTTTACTGCAGTATAATAGAGTATTTCAGTGTAGTGTGTGTGAGTAGTAGTGAGTACTCAAGTTAAAATGCACCAAACACCACTTTCCAACAAGGAAAGGTAGACCATCCCATGGCACTGTGAGGGAGCCAGCAGTTTATGGCAAAGGTGGACGTGGTCAGTCTACCAAAAGAGGTGGTGGACTGGCTTACTAAACCATCCTCATCCTCCGTTACCCAAGCAGAGACTGGTGGACAGTCCACTGCAGCTGCCAGAGTGGCTAAACCTGCCTCCATTTCCACGGCTGTTCCTGCCATAGCCCCAGCATAAAGCATGGAGGAGTCAGCTGAGTTATTTGAACACAGAGTTAGCCACTTGCTCATTGATGATGCACAGCCATTACTTGATTCAGATGTTGGTTCTGAGGTTGAGGTTGAGGAAGGCAGGAATATGGGCCTACAGAGAGGGGAGAACACTGGTGCACAAATTGGCAGTCATGTTCTTCCAGCCGCAGCGTATTGCAAAGTTGTCTCCAGTGGTAATGAGGATGGAGGAGATGATGATGAGGTCACTGACTCGACTTGGGTGCCAGATAGAGCAGAAGAGGAAAGTGGGGGTGAGGCACAACCCCAACAAGTCAGCAATCATGAAAGAGTAGAGAGCAGACATCCTATTCCATCACATTGTGGAGCTGTTATCTCCCGGCCCACTTCCCACAGCTCATCTGTCTGGGCCCTTTTTTAGCACACGTGCAGCTAATCACACTGTTGCAATTTGCAAACTTTGTCTCAAACACATCAAGCGTGGCAAAAACACCATTCATTTGGGTACCACATGTTTTACAAGGTATTTAACCCCCCCACCACTCAGCCCATTGGCAAGAGCACCTGAAAGCCACACAAAAGAGGTGCAAATCTGTTCCTCCCCCTTACTCACCTCAGTCCACCCCACTATACCTCATGACCTCTCAGCAGCCTCCACTGACAGGGATGATGGTATGATGATGGACACAGGGTGTCCAAGGTCCTTGCAGCACATCTGCCAGCAGCACACCACCAGCTGTAGACTATAGCCGGCAAATTTCTCTGCTTCATATGCTGCAGCAAAAAAAAAATACAGTCACTACCACCCACATGCCCAGCATCTAAATGCAAGCTTGTCAAAGCTGCTAGCTCTACAACTTCTGCCTTTCCATCTGGTGGGTTCTGCCCCCTTCTGTGAATTTGCAGAATGTGCTGTACCACAATGGCAGGTTCCCAGTCACTATTTCTTTTTATGTAAGGCCGTGCCACCTCTGTACCATCACATGGAAGGTAATATTGTGGCATTGCTGGGCAAGGCAGTCAGCCGCAGAGTCCATGTTACTGCTGACACGTGGTCCAGCAAGCATGGTCAGGGACGATATATTTTATTCACAGCACACTGGGTAACTCTGCTTGCAACTCAGAAGGATGCAGGAAAGGTGACACGTACCTTGGAGGTGACATGCAGAGGAGGACCTCTCATATGGCTCTGGTTCCGGGATCACTGGAGTGAGAACAGTGACCCTCGGAGCACAGCGGGGTAGGAGAGCCTGCAGAGTCCGCTTGACTGGAGATGATGTCCACTTGGCAGAGACAGTAACAGGCTTGATTGCTGCTGATGCAGGAATGCTGAGAAGTAGCAGGCAGGTGCGCACAGATGCAGGACTGTAAGCAGGTGCGCACGGATGCAGGACTTGTAGGCAGATGCATACGGATGCAGGACTTGTAGGCAGATGCACACAGATGCAAGACTTCTAGGCAAATGCACACGGATGCAGGACAGCAGGCAGGAGCAGGGTCAGACAAGCCAGGTCACAGCAGCGGATCAATCAGACAAAAGCAGCAGGCAGAGAATGGCCAAAGTCCAGGCAGAATTGACAACAGGAGATCAAACAAACAGGAACACAGAGCAGGTCAAAGGCAAGCCAAGGGGTCAGGACTGGAGACAGCAGCGAGGTCAGGAGAAGCCGGGTAACACTGGAGCAGATACAGGTTCAGGATCAGGTACAGGATGAGCTGCAGATGAGACAGCAAGGATGCATTCTGAAGAGGCCCCTTTTAAGGATCACTTGGTGCCAAAGCTGCGTTACTGTGCGCGCGTCCGCGGTCTGCGCATGGGCATTGGCGCACATCTATTCACTGCTGAATGCCTATGGATTGGAACACATCCCAATGGACCTGTGCACCTGCGGCCAGTTGCAGAGCCATGCGCAGTACATCCATGACAACAGGACTCAGTGCTACAGCTTGTTGTGCCCCCACGTCTCCATACAGCTAGTGGTGATGATGCCAGATTTGTCAGCTCTACCCCCTCCTCCTCTGCCTCCATGCCCTCCTCTGCTGAATTGTCCTATGAACCACAAGTACCCCTAAGCATTCAAGGAGTTATTCCATGAGTCAGGCTAAAAAGCGCCATGCTGGTGTGTCTAGGGGACAGGAACCACACCAGAGCAGAGATTCTTGTAGCTCTGCAGGGAAAGGCCCAGAGATGGTTCATGCCACGCCAGCTGGAGTCAGGAATGGTGGGGTGTGATAATGGCACAAACCTCCTGTCCACCCTTAGACAGGGAAAGTTGACACATGTGTCATGCCTGGCACATGTCCTCAATTAGGTGGTGCAGCATTTTCTAAATAGGTAAATAGGAATTACACCAGCCCTTAAAGCCGCCTGATTTGTGGCATGCCCACCAGGTGGAACTCGACTTCAGCAATGCTGCAGCAGCTGCACATGCAGCAGAGGGCTGTCAATGAGTACCTGTGTGAGCATGGCACAACGACAGGCTCAGGCCGACTCTGCTTTTTTTCCTGACCACTAATGGCTGCTCATAAAGTATGCATGCACTGTACTGTCACCATGTGAGGAGGCCACAAGAATGGTGAGCCGTGACAATGTATGCATCAGTGACACAATCTCTGTTGTATTCCTGCTGGAGCAGACTCTGCATGGCATTATGGACAGGGCACTTGAGGCAGAGCAGCAGGGGGAAAAAGAGGACTTCCTTTCCTCTCAAGGCCCACTTTATGCAGACACCATTGTTCCTATGCCCCACAACACACAAGAAGAGAGGGAAGAGGAGGAGGAGGAAGAGGTTTCTGGCAGTTTTGGAGGCATTGAAGCAGAGGAAGGCATACGTCAAACAGTAAGAGATGGTTTTCCATCTGCAGAACCCTTGGGAGTCGTACATGGATGGGAGGAGACAGTTCCAGATACTATAATCCTCAGTGACCCAGAGGAGTCTGCTTCTCATGCCTCCACAAATTTGCCGTGCATGGGCTCCCTCATGCTTCAAAGCCTGTGAAAGGACCCAAGAATACGCATCGTAAAGGAGAAGGATCACTTTTGGTTGGCAACCCTCCTTGACCACCATTACAAGGGGAAAGTCTCAAAACTCCCGTCCCCACAGAGAGTGTTGAAGATGAAATCTCTTGAGGACAGCCTAAAGTGGAACTTATCTAATGCTTTTACTGACTCTGGTAGGTTACAGTGTCGTGGAAAATGTAGTTTTGAGGCACCTGTTGGTCAAGAGAGGAGCATTGGAGAAGGTGGCCGCCTAAGTGATGCATTTAATTATTTTTTTAGTCCTCGCCGTCCAGGGCTGTTAGCTTCCACATCCCATCGGCAGTGTCTGCATCACATGGTGGATGATTATCAAGGGGCAAAAACAGAGATGGAGAGCTTTCCAGTCAATGATCCACTGGCTTACTGGGTCATGAGAATAGACCATTGGCCAGAACTTGACCAGTATGCAATTGAGCTGCTGGGCTACCCTGCATCCAGCGTACTTTCTAAACGGGCATTCAGTTCTGGAGGTTTTGTTACTGATAATAGAACATGTCTGTCCACAGACTCGGTGGACCGTCTGACATTTATCAAAATTAACCAGTCCTGGGCTGGGCTCTCAGTCCTTCCTGTGCTCCGGTTGCTCAGCTGTCAGTTAATTGCCAGAACTCATCGTTCCACAGTGGCTCACCTGTTGATCATCTCCTGCTCGTCAGTCAAGCCCACAGCCAGCCCCTCCTGGCCATTTAAACTGCCTGGTTCATTTCATCAATTGCCTTTGCCTTGGTCAAACATACAGTATCAAGAGACTCTCTGCTGTGTTCCTGTTAAAGACTTGCCTGGCTGACGTTTCTTCTGGTTCCTGATTCTGTCTGCTGCCTCTGACTACGCTGATCTCTGGCTCCCTGATTTCCTGTCTTGTTCTGACTACCCAATTTGATTACTGAACCCTGGCTATGTTTTGACTACGTTTACTAGTTGTACCATTTTTACCATTTTATTAAAAGGTGTGATTTTTACTGCATTTTCTGTCTCCGTCTGTTTCATGGTTCCTGACTAGGGATGAGCCAGATGTTCGAGTAGAACATAAGTCGGGTGTTCGCCTGTTCGCCAAACAGCGAACAATATGCGGTGTTCGCGGCAAGTTCGAAAGCCGCTGGAACACCATTAAAGTCTATGGGATGCTAACATGAAAAATCAAAAGTACTAATTTTAAAGGCTTATATGCAAGTTATTGTCATAAAAAGTGTTTGAGGACCTGGGTCCTGCCCCATGGGACATGTATCAATGCAAATTTTTTTTTTTTTTTAAACGGCCATTTTTTCAGGAGCAGTGATTTTTTAATGTTTAAAGTGAAACAATAAAAATGAAATATTCCTTTAAATATCATGCCTGGGGGGTGTCTATAGTATGCCTGAAAAGTGGCGCATTTTTCCCTTGTTTAGAACAGTACCACAGCAAAATGACATTTCTAATGGAAAAATTGTCATTTAAAACTAATTGCGGCTGTAATGAATTGTCGGGTCTTGGCAATATAGTTAAAACTCATTGAAAATGAGTTAAAAATGAGCATGGGTTCCCCCCCAGTCCATTACCAGGCTCTCTGGGTCTGGTATGAATATTAAGGGAAACCCCAAACCAAAATTTTAAAAATTGCGTGGGGGTCCCCATAAAATCCATACCAGGCCCTTCAGGTCTAATATGGAAATTAAGGGGAACCCTGCACCAAATTAAAAAAAAAATGGCATAGGGGTCCCCCCAAAATCCATACCAGACCCTTCAGGTCTGGTATGGATTTTAAGGGGAACCCTGCGCCAAAATGTAAAAAAAAAATGGCATAGGGGTCCCCCCCAAAATCCATACCAGACCCTTATCTGAGCAAGAAAACTGGCAGGCCGCAGGAAAAGAGGGGGGCGAGAGAGAGCTCCCCTCCTGAACCGTTCCAGGCCACCTACCCTCAACATGGGGAGGGTGCTTTGTGGTCTGACCCCAAAGCACCTTGTCCCCCAAGGGCCTCATCCCCACAACCCTTGCCTGGTGGTTGTGGGGGTATGCGGGCGGGGGGCTTATCGGAATCTGGAAGCCCTCTTTAACAAGAGGACCCCCAGATCCTGACCTCCCCCCATGTGAATTGGTAATGGGGCACATTGTACCCCTACAATTTCACAAAAAAAGTGTCAAAAAGGGTAAAAAAGACAAGAGACAGCTTGGGACAAGTCCTTTATTAAAAAATAAAAAAATAAAAATGTCCCGTGATGTAAATTCACGCCGCCTGACGGACCGAAAAAGGAAAAAAAAGCCGCGACCATTCCACCTCCATGGGAGGCTCCCACCGTTCTTATATAACTGAGGGACAAATTCAGATCTATGTCATACCCCTTGGCTCTCTAAAAGACACATCTCGACACAAGCCTTAACCCACCCCCTGATAGGAGCCACCTTACACGAACTTGATAGGGCATGCACGGTACATGCAGTCTCAGCTTAACTTTGCCCCATTACTACAGTCAGAGGTAACCCAGACTTTCCCCAAGGATTACCGGGCTCCTTTTTGAAAGCTGAATGGCCACATGAGGAAGTGTTGGCTAAACATTTCTTTCAAAGAGGCCGCTTCTTATGGCAAACTGACCTCGCTAAGCTCTCTAATACGGGCACATTCCCATTCTGGTCCTATCTCCAGCTTAAACATTACTTAGCTGATCCGACCAGCAAACAAAGTTTTACAAAACTCCCCACAACCATAGAATCACTCTGCATTTGTTCATCCCCCCAATGCAATATCATTTCCACGTTCTATCCGTCGTTATTCGAAGAACCCTCCACACTCCTGCGCTCAGAACGCTTCTACTGGCAATCTGCCCTGGGATCTGAGATAGATAAAGAGAGCTGGGACCTCATTTACCTGTACATTCACAAAGGGTCCCTGAATGTGTCTGTTCAGGAGAATGGATATAAACTGAAAACCGATGGTACAGAACACCGGAACTGATACACAAATTCTCCCCCTCTGTCTCTGACCTCTGCTGGCGGTGTGGTACAGAGACGGGCACATTCCTCCATATTTGGTGGGACTGTCCGTCGCTCTAACCATTCTGGCGTAGAGTTCACGACCTGACAAAACAAGTGTCACTACTCCCACTGGACTTCGGCCCTGCGCAATATCTCTTACATCTAACTAAACTTCCTAAAAAACGTTACTATAAGTCGGTTGCCATGCACATGATCAATGCTGCAAGGATGTGTGTACCGACACACTGGCGGTCCACAAGTCCGCCTTCCATCCCTGAATGGCTTAACAGAATAAATCGTATCGCTGAGATGGAGGAACTGATATATACTGCCTTGGATAACATCTCCAAATTCACAACCACCTGGGAAACCTGGATACCCTTCAAAGGCTCCCAATCATATCAAGATCTTAAGACAGATTTGAATTAACTCCTAACAGGGGTGTTCCCACCCTTGCTATTGAAACCAAATCTAAATTCAAACCCAGTTGTGACATACTCAAGGGTAATGACCACTACAAGCTGGAGAGGGTAACTGGTGTAGACCTCACCTCCTCTCCTCATCTGCACCCCCCCTTTTTTTTTTTAATTCCCCCTTCCCATATTCCCCAACCCCTCTCCCCTCCTCCCTCTTCCTCCTTCCTCTCCTCCCCTCCCTACCTCCTCCATTCCTCCTTTCTTTATTCTCTCTCTTTCTCTCTCATTTTCCCACCTGTTTTCACTTTCCCTTCCTTATATCGGTCATTGAAGATACACACTCCTAAACATCGTAGCCATATCTGACTATCTGTTTACAACCTAGAGATGTTTAGTCTTGTTCCTGCCGGTCTCTTTTTGACTATTTTTGTTATCCTGTGTGCATTACTGATACAGGCTCACTAAGCCATAAATGTACATGCCAAGTTTGTATTTTCTCAATAAAATGTTTATGCAACAACAAAAAAAAATTTTGCAAATTAGTAATATTTCTTCATAAATTGTGGCCAAAATTTATACAGCTACATATCTTCATTAAAAATAACCCTAATTAGTGTATATTATTTGGTCTTTGTGAAAGTTATAGAGTCTACAAGCTATGGTGCCAATCATTGAAAATTGATCACACCTGATGTACTGAAGGCCTATCTCAATTCTTGAGACACTAACAAGCCAGGAAAGTACAAATACCCACAAAATGACCCCATTTTGGAAAGCAGACACCCCAACGTATAATCTATGAGGCATAATGAGTCTTTTGAATCGTTCATTTTTTTCCAGATGTTTTTGGAAAATGTGGAAAAAAAATTAAAATGCATTTTTTTTCCCACAAAGTTGTCAATTTTTAAGATATTTCCACCACATAGCATGTACATAGAAAAAATGACACCCAAAAATACATTCTTCTACCCCTACTGAGTATGACGCTACCACATGTGAGAGACTTTTACACAGTCTGGCCACATACAGAGGCCCACCAGTGAAGTAGCACCTTCAGGCGTTCTACAAGCATAAATTACACATCTAATTTCCTGACAACCTATCATTTTTGAAGGCCCTTAAATTTCTAACACATAGCATTTACATAGCAAAAATTACACTCCAAAAAAATTCTATTCGAGGATAGGGTAAAAAAAAAAGTATTACCTGCGGTTTTAGTAGTGTCCCCAGAGGAGAGAATTGGTCCAGGCAGCAGGCAGGGATGTGCTTAGCAAAAACAATAGTAATTATCCAGGCAGCAGGCAGGAATATTGTCTATAGTCAGCACAAGGATATCGTCAGCACAGCCAAAGCATTTGTCCATAGAAACTGTCCAGGCAGAGACAGCCAGCACAGCCGTAATATTGGTCCTGGTACACCGTTACCTGCCTGAACTCATTATTGTTCCGCTCTCCAGCCCTTCATAAACATACTGCCTCTTGCTACAGCTAATTATTCCCATAGTCCAGGTAGTAGGCAGAGGTGTGGTCAGTTTATGTGGCAGGCAGAGGCATGATGGCAGTAAGTCCGCAGCAGGCTGAGGGCCGCAATCAGTTAAGACCTGTGCACAGGGGCACAGGGGTAGAGGCTTCAATCCACCCAAATCTCTATGAAGCCTCCGGACTCCAGACCCTAATCTGAAATTACGAAACCCGGAGACAACAAAAAAAAATGTTTTTCTCCATCCGGAAAAACATTTCTGGAGCCCCTCACATGTGAGACCCCTGTGTACTACAGTAGAAGGGCAACAGATCAGTCCAAGCAGTAGGCAAAAGCATAGTTCATAAAACAGGCCAGAGTCAGTTCACGTGCAAGCAGTCCAAGCAGTGGGCAGAAGCGTAGTTGATAAAACAGGCCAGGGTCAGTTCACGCGCAAGCAGTCCAAGCATTAGGCAGAAGCGTAGTTGATAAAACAGGCCAGGTTCAGTTCACATGGAAGCAGTCCAAACGGTTGGCAGAGGCATAGTCAAAAAACAGGCCAGGGTCAGTTCATATGGAAGGCAGTGGCATGGTTATTTGAGAAAGCATGGGAAATGGTCAGCACAGATGATGAAAATGGGGAAATGGTTAAGAATATGGGCTAATATTTTAGGCATGTGTGATATAGTCTGAAGCATTCACCAATGCAAAGCCCCGGTTCAAAGGGACACTGGGGACAATGGTAGCTGGTATCTCTTCAAAATCCTTTTTTGCTGCATACTCGACATCTTTTTTGGCATCTTCGGCCTGCTTTTTATGGTGGAATGTTGTCCGGGAAGTGATGTTCATTAAGTTGGCTAACATTAAGTCGGCTAATCAGATCAAAGGTTTTCTGGGGGGGGGTCTATGATGGTAGATGAGGGACATGACAACTTCTTTGATGAATTTTAGGAAGTGGGCAGGGCTTTCTGTGGATTTGGTGTGAATTATGTAGGCATTATAAATGGCCAAATGAATTAAATAGATTGCTATCTTCTTGTATCAGAAACGGGGCCTCCTTATAAATAGGGCTGAAGCATTTGGTCGTTGAAATCCACCCCCCCTATGTACAGATTGTAATCTTGTACACTTGTTGGCTTAACAATGGGACATGGAACATGTTTTGTGGAACATGGGTAGGCATTGTTAGTCTATCTTTGATGCACAGTAGATAGCTCGCAGTGACATTTTATGCATATTCATATGTATTCATTATGTGCTCTGTTTAATAGTCTCCCCAGTTACCGGGTTTTACCGTGGACCCCCGCCTGACCATTTTTCCTTAATGGGGCTTCCTCCTTGTGATCATCATAATCGGTTGGAATTGACCCTATTTTTATTTTGTATGAATTTCAGTGTTAACATATGTATTTTTTGTCTACATTGCATATATATTTACCGTTATACACCTTTTATGTGTATTCAGCAGAATTATCTCCAGCTCCTGAAGAAGCGTTATAAACGCGCAACATGTCGAGCAATTAAGGAGAAAACCTACCTAACCTGCAACTCAACCCAGATTGTCTCCTACATTCATAACTGCAATCTATATTTGGGAAGTTGTTTTTCCTTCTCTATTTTGAATGTTGGAATATACATAATAATGTTTGGGTTTAAACAGCATGCAGGATAGGACTTATCTATATACAGCTTTTCTAGATGTAAATTGTATTAGTGACAATATTCAATCATATATATAATTTTAAAATTTAAACTTAATAAAATGAAACTGTTTTTATTCTTCATACTTTTCATAGTTTAATTACTTGTGTGCCCTCAAAGTCCAAATTTATTAGTTTCCATACTAGACAATTTTAGGAAGTGGGCAGGGCTTTCTGTGGATTTGGTGTGAATAATGTAGGCATTATAAATGGCCAAATGAATTAAATAGATTACTATCTTCTTGTACCAAAAACGGGACCTCCTTATTGATAAATAGGGCTGAAGCATTTGGTCGTTGAAATCCAACCCCCCATGTACAGATTGTAATCTTGTACACTCGTTGGCTTTACAATGGGACCTCGTCTTCTCTGAACTTCAACTGTAGTGTCATCATGGATGGTGGACATCTTGTACACATTCCTGGTATCCTTCCACCTCAAGGCCAGCACTTAATTGCATCTCAAAGTTGCTCTTTCTCCCCTTCGCAATTTCTTATTCACTATGGCTTGTGGGAAGCCCTTTCTATTCTGACCAGGGTTTCTGCGAGGTATAGGTGTTTGAAAAGGGGCAGGCTGGTGTAGAAGCTATCCAGGTATATGTGATAACCTTTCTTCAGCTGTGGGTATGCCAGGTCCCATACAATTTTACCAGTTGTGCCCATGTAGGCTGGGCACTCAGGGGGCTGGAGCTGGGAATCTCTTCCTTCGTATATGTGGAAGCGCATACAGATATCCCGTTACTCTCTCACAAAGCTTATAAAATTTCACTCCGTAGTTGGCCCTTTTGCAAGGAATGTATTGCTTTATTCCTAGCCAGCCTGAAAAGGGTACCAGGGACTCATCTACACATATATGCTGATTGTGGACATAGAGTTCTGCAAATCATTGGGAAAAGAAATTAATGAGTGGGCGAATTTTATATCATTTATCGTAATTTGGATGCTTGTGGGGAGGACACTGTGTGTTGTCACTGAAATGAAAAAAGGGCATTATCATCTCGTATCGGGACCTGGACATTACGGAAGAATAAATGGGTATGTGGTGGATTGGGTTGGTGGACCAATAGGCATGTCCTTCATTTTTTTGTAAGTCCCATGTTTATGGTGAGGCCCATAAACACTTTGAACTCCTCCAGAGTCAAATCCTTCCACTCAAACGGACGGGCGTATGATGATTGGGGGTTGCTGGCAATATGCTGCTGGGCATATAAATTGGTCTGGTCCATGATGAGTTGCAGCTAAGTGTCGGGAAAAAATAAATAAAAACAATCAATTTCAGTAAAATTTGGGGTATTGGCCTGCACACCTGGCTGTGCAGTGAAAGGGGGAATTCTTGCTGATCCTGAGTTGGAAGACAGCCATGTTGGATTGGCAAGACCAGCTGGAAGATGTGTAGCGGCCCTGGCTCTTGGGGGATGTGGCACTCCAGTGCTGGTAGTTTGGGCATTTGAAGTTTCTGTGCTGGCATTTGGGTGTGATACTGTGGCTGTGCTGGTACTGGGACTGGGCATTTCTTGTGGTCTTTCGCTGGCGGCAGCGCTGGTAGTGGGCCTTTGTTGTTAGGGTCTATCGCTGGCGGCAGCGCTGGTACTGGGACTTTGTTCTTGGGGTCTATCGCTGGCGTCAGCGCTGGTACTGGGCCTGGGAATTTGATCCTGGGGTATATTGCTGGTGGCTGCCTGGTTTCCAAAGCACGGTGCCCTTTTAGGAGGGACCCATTCTTCCTCTGATTCATTTGCCGATCCACTACTTAATTTGCCGATCGGTTCAAATGCTGAATTTGATTCACAATCGTAATTTGCATTTGAATCTGATGAGAACTCCCCGCTGCTCTCATCAGTCATGGAGAGGATCTGGAATGCCTCCTCACTTGCATAGAATCTTTTGGACATTTTTTCTGATGGGCTGTGCAACAGGTGACAGGTGACGTCACTGATGGGTGACAGGTGATGGATGACAGGTGACGGT
Source organism: Aquarana catesbeiana (assembly GCF_042186555.1). NCBI lineage: Eukaryota > Metazoa > Chordata > Amphibia > Anura > Ranidae > Aquarana > Aquarana catesbeiana. Next base: position 134,919,182 of record NC_133334.1, on the reverse strand, counting down.
CACTAATGGGCAACAGGTGATGGGTGACGGTCACTAATGGGTGACAGGTGATGGGTGATGGTCACTGATGGGTGACAGGTGACGGGTGACGGTCACTGGTGGGTGACAGGTGATGTGTGACGGTCACTGGTGGGTGACGGGTGACAGTCACGGATGGGTGACAGATGACGGGTGACAGTCACTGATGGCAGTCTCTGATGGTGACTGGTGCACTTTATGGGACTGATAGGTGACAGATGAGGGTCACGGATGGGTCACTGATGGCGGTCACTGATGACGGTCACTGGCAATGGTCACCGGTGGGTGACAGGTGACGGTCACTGATGGGTGACAGGTGACGGGTGACAGTCACTAATGGCAGTGATGATGGTCACTGGCGATGGTCACTGATGGGTGACAGGTGCAGCGCTGACGGCAGTCTCTGACGGTGACAGGTGCACTTTGTGGGCACTGATGGGTGACAGGTGCACTTTTATAAGCACTGATGTGGTGACAACTGTAATGGGGGGCGATGTGATAGGTTCTCTTTTTTTGTGGTGTTGGTGCAGTACACTACAATACATAGATCGGTAACTCACTGCTCCTGGCTCTTCTCTCCTCACACTGGAAACGGTGTGTGAGGAGAGAAGAGCCGGAACACAGCTGATCATGTGGTAAACAGCCACCAGCCATTGGCTGTTTACCCTTGTCGGTGACGAGCAGTGTTCCTGGGAACATGCCGCCACCGACATGACCGCGCTGCGCGCTCCAGATCGCGCACATGCACATTCTTAAGCGGGGAATACCATTTGTGACCAGCTGTGACGTAATTGCGGCCAATCACATGGTGAACAGCCATGCTCAATGCTTTAAGCATTCTTAAAATCACTGCTCCTGAAAAAAACGGCCGTTTTAAAAACGTTTTTTTGCATTGATACATGTCCCCTGGTGCAGTATACGGGTCCCCAAACACTTTTTATGGCAATAACTTGCATATAAGCCTTTAAGATGAGCACTTTAATTTTTCACGTTCGTGTCCATAGACTTTAACGGTGTTCGCATGTTCGCACAAATTTTTTGTCTGTTCGCAAGTTCTGGTGCGAACCGAACCGGGGAGGGGGGGTGTTTAGGCTCATCCCTAGTGGCTGCACACTGCCAACCTCAAAAAAAAGGATAAGCTATGGCACCAAAATAATTAACCACTTGTCGACCACCCGCCGTCATTATATGTCAGCTGTTTGATAAGGAAAATTGTTGTTATGGCAGCAGCTAACCCTGGTATCCTCTTCTTCAGTGGGTGGTTGGCTTTCAGGTAAAAGTGATCGCTGCGGCGGATTCACCACGAGATCACTTTTATCGATGGCGGGAGGGCGCCCTCTGCTGCTTACCGGAGCTGTCGGTAGCAGCGGAGGCGATCGGATTCTTCTCGGTCTGTGGTATGGAGCTGACTGAGGAGAAGATGGCCCCCGCTCGGCTCCATACCATTGCAGGGCAGAAGCGACGTAAAAACGTCACTTCCGGCCATAGCTCTTAAGGGGACGTTAACAAAAAATAAAAAGTAAAATAAATTAAAAAAAAAATTCTTTTAAATTTTAATGCTCCCTGTCCTGCTGAGCTCGCATGTAGAAGTGAACGCATACCTGAGCAGCGCCCGCATATGAAAACGGTGTTCAAACCACACATGCGAGGTATCAACCCTGCGATCGTTAGAGCGAGAGCAATAATTCTAGCCCTAGACCTCCTCTGTAACTCAAAACATGCAACCTGTAGAATTTTTTAAACATTGTCTATGGAGATTTTTAAGGGTAAAGGGTTGTTGTCATTCCATGAGCTGGCACAATTTTGAAGTGTGACATGTTGGGTATCAATTTATTTATTATTAAAAAAATGGGCCAACTTTACTGTTGTCTTATTTTTTAATTTTAAAAAAAGTGTATTTTTTCCAAAAAAGTGCGCTTGTAAGACCGCCATTTTATTCTCTAGGACGTTAGAAAAATACATATATAAAATATTTGGGGGTTCTAAGTAATTTTCAAGCAAAAAAAATGATTTTAACTTGTAAACAAAATTTCAAAACAAGGCTCTGTCCTTAAGTGGTTAAAATGTCTCTACTCTTTTTACTTTTATGTGTCACTGACTTACCCCCTCCTCAAAATTACATACTCGCCTTTACACTATTTGTCCATTTGGAGCCAGGAAAAAAATCCCTGTGTAGGCTTTAAACTGAATTGTGAGAGCTCACACAGGGCTGGAGTCTCTGAACTTGTCATGTGACAGAGATGAAACAATTAAAGGGGTTGTAAACTCTCATGGTTTTTCACCTAAATGCATTCTATGCATTTAGGTGAAAAACCTTCTGTGGTGCTGCAGCCCCGTTTTACTTACCTGACCCCAATCCTTTCTCCAGTCGGGAATGAGCACACCAGTTCTACCTGGTGTCTCATGTCCTGATTGGATAGATTGATAGCAGCGCAGCCATTGGCTCCCGCTGCTGTCAATCAAATCCAATGACGCAGTGCCGGGGGGCGGGGCCGAGTCCTGCATTCCATGTGGCTCCCAGGTGCGGGAATCGGTAGTACGCCTGCATGGGTGTCCACCAAGGAGAGCGCTTCTCCAATGTGGACACTCAATGCGGGGAGGAGCCACCAGCGCTACTAAGGGACCCCAGAAGAGGAGGATCGGGTCACTCTGTGCAAACAAACTGCACAGTGGAGGTAAGTATAACATTTTTGTTTAAGAAAAAAACAAAAAACGAGGGTTTACAACCCCTTTAACAGAAAGGTACTGAGGCACATACCTGGGAGTGCCAGGCATTTTTGTTCACTCCCAGCAGACCAAAGAGGTGAGAGATCAATATACTGTATAAGTGATTATATTCTGCTGGGAGGTGTATGTTAAGAGCCCTTTCACACCAAGCCGCCCATAGCGTCGGCGGTAAAACGCCGCTATTTGCCGCTATTTACGCCGCGTTTTACCGTCGGATTAGCAGCACATTTCGGCCACTAGCGGGGCGCTTTTACCCCCCGCTAGTGGCTGAGAAAGGGTTAAAACCGCCCGCAATGCGCAGCAATGGCATCGTTTTGCCGTGGTATCCCAGCGCTGCCCCATTGATTTCAATGGGGAGCAGCGGTGGAGGAGCGGTAAACACACCGCTCCTTCACCGAACCAAAAAAGCTGCTGACAGGACTTTTCCTGATGTCCTGCCAGCGCAGCGCTCCGGTGTGAAAGACCTCGGGCTTTCACACTGGAGACAATGCTGCAGCTGTTTGAGGGCGGATTGCAGGCGCTATTTTTAACGCTATAGCGCCTGCAAAACGCCCTTGGTGTGAAAGGGGTCTTAGTTACCTTGTTACTTTACAGCGCACAAGCAAAGTATAGAGTTACACTAAAGTAAAAGCAATCACTGTGTTGCCATTTCTGTCCTCCTTCTGTAATGCTGGTTCACTGACTGTTATGCACAAGCCTGCATGGCTCCCCAGTCACAGACTTAACCACTTGCTTACTGGGCACTTTCAGCCCCTTCCTGCCCAGGCCAATTTTCAGCCTTCAGTGCTGTCGCACTTTGAATGCCTATTGCGTGGTCATGCAGTGCAGTACCCAAATGAAACATTTATAATTTTTTTTCACATTTTTCACACAAATAGAGCTTTCTTTTGGTGGTTTTTAATCGCCACTAAGTTTTTTATTTTTTGCTAAACAAAATTATGAAAAAAAAAAACCCAAAACGTTTTTTATAGTTTTTTATATTATTTTGCAAAGCGGTAATTTTTCTCAGTCACTGATGGGCGCTAATAGGCTGCACTGATAGGCTGCAATGATGGGCACTGATAGGCTGCACTTATAGGCACTGAGGAGGTGACACTGATAGGCGGCACTGGTGGGCACTGATGAGGCTGCACTGATGGTTGGCACTGATGGGCACTGATAGGCTGCACTTACTGGCACTGATGAGGTGGCACTGATGGGCACTGATAGGTGGCACTGATGGGCACTGATATACAATTGTAGACGGCACTGATAGGCTGCACTCATAAGATACATTGATGATGAGGCACTGATGCACACTGATTGGCAGCACTGATAGATGGCACTGGTGGGCACTGATTAGCAGCACTGGTAAGTGGCACTGGTGGGCACTGATTAGCAGCACTGGTGGGCAATGACATGGACATTCACTGTACTGTTCATTTAAGCACAAGAGACTCCATTTTGTTCTCACTGTTGAAATGTGTTCTGTAACCTTCACCTAACACACAGACACATCTCCTACTAAACGCTCTCTACTCCCCCGTCCCTTCTCAAGGTTTTACTTTTGCAATTGTTCTATTCGCTAGTTTTTAATAATATATTTCTATTTATTAGCTTTTAATAACATATTTCTATTTGTTAGTTTTTAATAACTTCTCACACCACTCCTTTCTTATCTATGTATAAAATAACATGTAATAATACATTTTCACTGAACGGACATTTTAAACACAGTGATTGAGTCCTGTGAATCTGTTCCTGCAGCTGCAGTATTAACTTTGTTTTAGAGTCCCCAATCAGAAATCAGTCAAATCAGCTTGGCGAGCCAGCCAGGAGTTTGGCAGAGTCTCCAGAAGGAACCGCGCTTCGATCGGGGTAATCGGGAAACGCAGACCTCAAATGCCGGCTAGGTAAGCTGCCCTTAAGCTTGCTATATTTCTGCCTTTTCCTATGTATCCTATCTGTCGGTTCTCAAGGAAACCAGACCACTCTCGGACCTTTCTGGTTGGGTAACATGTGTGTGAATGTGTATGTGTCCCCCTTCACGGATTGGACTGTGTGTGGATAGGGAAAACCCTCTGCAGTTCCCTGCGTTGACTCCTTGTGGGCGACCTGGGTCAGAGGCACATGGTAGGGTCAGATAAAACTCACAGAGAAGAGAAGAGACGAGGAGGGTCTCTTAATAAGTGTTTTGTCTATTGTCATTTCCCCCCTTTTCATTACTTCCCCCGTAAAATGGGTTCCTCTCTCACTCTCAATAGTTTCAGGAACTCCATATCTACAAACTATGGGGACTTAATTGGTACAACAACCGGTGCTGCTTTCAGTTGAGTGATTTGATCCTTTATCCTGTAAATGTTTCCCCTTTGATTCTCTAGGAGATGACATGCTTTGACTATAGCACACAACTCCACTTGGATAAAGGATCAAATCACTCAACTGAAAGCAGCATGGGTTGTTGTACCAATTAAGTCCCAAGTCAATACACCCCTGTTCCCAATTGCTCACAGTTCCCAATATGTGAAAATATCGGTTACCTGAGATTCCATGTTATTGCTTCCAGTTTTTTAGGAGCAGGCATACCATCCATACATAGAGGGTTATATTATATATGTGGAAATAAAGCTTACACCTGGCTTCCTACTAATGTAACAGGTACATGTTATATTGGGAAGTTAGTACCTGCTTTGGCTGTTCGCAAAGATACAGTGCGACCAGATCAAAGTTCAGAATACCCTTTAGTGTTCAAAAGAGAGCTGTTCACTAAAGGTGACATGGCATGGTCATGGTTCCCTTCCTGGACAGGATGGGGAATTGAAGCAATGAAAAGAATAAATAATTACACTAGAATTGTAGATGAGATTATTAACCTTACTACCACTGATATAGGTTTATTAAATGAAGAAATGGCTCAGCTTAAAAAAGTAGTATTAGTGCACAGATTAACGCTAAATTATCTCACTGCAGCAAATCCATTGACTTCATGACAGAACAACGAGAAAGTCTTAGTATAGTCAGGAAGTCCAATTGCGGGAGCTTCAGACAAAATATTAATAAGCTCCTTCACCTGAAGTGAGATAATTTAGCGTTAATCTGTGCTCCAATACTACTTTTTTAAGCTGAGCCATTTCTTCATTTAATAAACCTATATCAGTGGTAGTAAGGTTAATAATCTCATCTACAATTCTAGTGTAATTATTTATTCTTTTCAAAGTTTTGTAGAGTTTTAACTCGATCTGGGGTTAGGTGACGGATTCCATGTGAAATGCAGTGACCCAGGAAGATCACTTTCTCTTGGTAGTATTGTAGCTTATCTTTGCTAACTTTGTCTGGGAAATGACAATAGACAAAACACTCATTAAGAGACCCTCCTCGTCTCTTCTCTTCTCTGTGAGTTTTATCTGACCCTACCATACGCCTCTGACCCAGGTCGCCCACAAGGAGTCAACGCAAGGAACTGCAGAGGATTTTCCCTATCCACACACAGTCCAACCCGTGAAGGGGGACACATACACATTCACACACACACGTTACCCAACCAGAAAGGTCAGAGAGTGGTCTGGTTTCCTTGAGAACCGACAGATAGGATACATAGGAAAAGGCAGAAATATAGCAAGCTTAAGGGCAGCTTACCTAGCCGGCATTTGAGGTCTGCGTTTCCCGATGATCCTGATCGAAGCGCGGTTCCTTCTGGAGAATCTGCCAAACTCCTGGCTGGCTCGTCAAGCTGAGAACATGTCAACACACACTAAAGCAAACTCATAGGTCCCTATTCTGGGCATCTGAATGTAGTCTATTTGAATTCTTTGGAAAGGGAAATCTGGCTTAGGAGAATGCTTTTGGGGAACATGGACAGGCCTCCCTGCATTGCACAGAGCACAAGTGAGACATGAAGCACAAAACCTGGCTGCAAATGCACTAAATCCAGGTGCTATCCAATAACAGTCAGTAAGTGCCACCATCACGCCCTTAGCAAGATGAAAGACGCCATGTGCCAGTTGTGCTAAAACTGGGTACAAACTCCTGGGTGGACACCACCTGTTGTCAGCGCTCCACAGGCCCTGCTGATTTTGGGTAGCATTACATTTGATCCACTACTTTGTGGATGATAAGGTGTATGGAAAGCTTGCTGTATGTATCAGCCTCATTAGACCCTGTCATAAACTCCTTCTATCCACGTAGATAAGTGGAGACTATTTTTGTAAATCTGCAGATTTGCTGTACTATTTGTTTTAGAGGCAAGAGGGTATAGGCATGACATCTCTTCTCCATGACTTACACTTAGCGGAAGCAAGACACAAACATGCTCAAACTCCAGCTGGAGAGGCGGAAATTTTGCACTTATGTAACAAAATCACTGATTTAATGCAATTTCGGGCAAAAGCTGCGCTACAAATTTGTCGTTGAGTAACGTACGAATCGGGGAACAAATGCGGTAAATTACTTGCCAAATCATCGAGGGAACAGACCCTTGCTAATTATATCCCGCACATTATGTCGTCTTCTGGTCAGAACGTTACACACCCACAGAAGATAGCAACAAAATTCAAGGAATTTTTTTCCTCCCTTTACAACTTACAAAAGACACCTACACTTACACCGCAAATAGAGGATTATCTGTTTAAATCTGATATGCCTAAACTACCAGCAGAATTCAGTGAGTTACTAGATGAACCCATCGCCTTGGAAGAAGTACAGAAGGCAGTGGCATCCATGAAATCAGGGAAAGCACCGGGACCGGATGGCTTTACGGCCCAATACTACAAAATTTTACTACCGTCCCTGGGAGAACCCATGCATAAACTCTTCAACTTACTGGATTCTGGAGCACATATCCCCAGAGACACCCTAACAGCACACATTACGGTAATCCCCAAGGAAGGGAAAGACACTACGGTCTGTGGGAGCTATAGGCCAATCTCACTACTTAATGTTGATCTCAAAATATTTACGAAACTACTGTCTACTAGGATCCAAACATACCTCCCATCTTTGATCCATTTAGATCAGGTTGGTTATGTCCCCACCAGGGAAGCCAGGGACAATACAACTAAAGTACTCAACATACTACACGTAGTTAATCAGAATAAGACTCCCTGTATCTTCCTAAGCACGGACGCGGATAAGGCCTTCGACAGGGTGGATTGGCACTTCATGACCTCTGTCTTAAGACATGTAGGACTGGGAGACAGGATGCTAGATTGGATTAATTCAATTTACACTGACCCCACAGCTTGGGTCCGTGCAAATGGAGTCCTGTCAGCCCCCTTTGTGATCAGGAATGGAACACGCCAGGGGTGCCCATTATCCCCACTCCTCTTCGCCCTGTCTCTGGAGCCCTTTCTGCAAACCCTACGTGCCCATCCGGATATAACTATAACTGACTATGGGAGAGACACAGCAAAAAATTGCTGCTTACTCAGATGACATGCTGTTTACTCTCACTAACCCAGTAGTTTCTCTCCCCAATTTGCTACGAGAATTCAAAACATATGGTAGTATTTCCAACCTGAAGATCAATTTTAACAAGTCTGAAGCTATGAGTGTAGGATTGCCCTCACGCCTTCTCACTGCTCTAAGGGATAGTTTCAATTTCAAATGGACTAACACAGCCCTAAAATATTTAGGCACATATATTCCCCCCAAAATGTCCCAGATATTTGCTCTGAACTTTCGTCCACTACTGTCCTCGGTCCGGGCCTTACTTACCGCTTGGAACACAGGGTTACATTCATGGTTTGGTAGATGCAACATCCTCAAGATGTGCATCCTCCCAAAGTTCCTGTACCTTCAACTCAATCATTATCTTAAAACATTACCTCCTCCTGGAAACCGGACCTTGACTACCTACGAAACTTATTGCTCGGAGGAGGGAGCCCTACCTCACACACTGTCGGCCACCTACCAATTGTTGATTACACCACCAGAAAACCACCAAATACACGCCCTCGGGGCATGGGAAAGGGATATACAGTGTACTTTTATGTCACGGCAAAAACAAAACATTCTATACTTCACATTTAAATCCTCGATATGCACAAAGATGCAAGAAACTAATTTTAAACTACTCACCAGATGGTACAATACCCCTGCAAAACTACAAAAGTTCTTCCCATCTTCCTCGGGACTCTGCTGGAGATGCCGGGGAGACCGGGGTACGATTCTCCATATCTTTTGGACCTGCCCCATGCTGGGGCAGTTCTGCAAGACCATACAGCAGACGATACAAAAATTCACAGAACGCCCTATCTTGGTTGATCCTGGCTTCTTCCTGCTACATGCAACTAGCATGTCAGGCAAAGCATACAAAAAATCTTTCATCCGCCATCTATAGGATGCAGCAAAGTCATGTATCCCACTACTGTGGAAGTCTACCAAACCCCCAACCGTGGGTATGTGGCTCAGAAAAGTAGAAGACATCAGGAAAATGGAGGATCTTATCCTCACGGCCCGACATCAAAATGATCTGTACACCAAAACCTGGTCGAATTGGCTTATGTTTATATTTTCCGATGAGGGGCAGAATCTTCTGGCGGGTGACTGAAGTCATTCGACCGCATAAATTGACACGTATGCCCCAAGTCAAGTACGTGCACCGCCTCCGTGTATCCCTTCCCTCCTTACCCCCTCCTCCCTACTCTCCGCACCCCTTTCTCCTCCACTTCTTTCCTTCTCTCTTTCTAGCCTTACTAATTCCTTTTATTTACTGTTCTGAAAAAGGAAAATGGCAGAAGGAAAGGGCTGCCCAGATATGTTTAGGAAACACGGCAGTGTTGAATCCTTTATACATTGTTTAGTAGAATATACATGTCTCTGTAATGGAAGATAATATTACTGTGTTCTCAGTTATGATGTTGCAAGAGGCTGCGTCCTCGAATTTTATACCTGTTCATGATGTTACATTGGGGCATTGCCCTTTCTTATGCTTGTTTAAACTTATATTTGAAAAAAAGAGGGTATAGGCACAAGTAGAGAAGACTGGCCAGTCATTATGGGCATTAAATTAATTAAGGGAATGAAGGGAGAGAGGCCTTCAGAAAATGCCCAGCGCAAGATGAGCGCTAGAGAATATATGAACCGAAGGTACGGTTCCGCCTATACTGAGCCCCTAGATAAATGGGTAGAATGGACAAAGGGAACAGCTAAACCTTTAAAATCTGAAGGGACTTTTGATTTAAAAGTATGGCAAACTTTTCTGCATGATTATGGCCCCTACTGTGCAGTGAAGGAACGTGGAGAATAGCTTGCACATGGGAGACAGAAGCTAAACTAGCAAATCAAACTGGCTTGATGGACATGTTTAATAAAAGTACTGCCCAAATTTACTACGTTTGGCCAGAAGACTCTGTAGAGGAGGACCCCCCACCTTATGTGGCTGCCAGTTTGGCTTTAAGGGGTCCATCCACAAAAGCAAAAGAATTAGATTACATGGAACACACAAAAGATGAGCTATGCAATATAGTAGAGAGCAGAGGTTTAACAACCCACATATCAACCTACAAAGAGGATTTTGGCTCGTATCCTAGAAACAGATGATTGGCATAAATCAAAAGGCACATATGCAAAACTAGATCTCTCTGAACTTAAGGCTTTGGCCAAACAAAGAGAGATAGAGTCTGAACTTCCGGAGCAAACCATAATTTCCATATTGTGGCAGCAAGATGAAGAGAGAAGGAAGGAAGATGCCAGCCCTTCTGCCCCTGGCACAGAGCAATCTGTTGCAGTTTATCCTGTCAGAACCCAATTAGTTTTTGAAGGTAATGCTGTTGACAGTAAGACTCAAATTAAATGGCATGTACCTTTTAGTCCCCAAGATATGAGAGCCACAGAATAACGCCAGAGATATTGCTAAAGATGGATGGAACCCCTTTCAGGGTTTAGGAGGTTTTGGTAATTTTTTATATGGCATACCAACATGGTTACAGAAACTTGGTGCTTACATTGTGATGTTCCCATTTCTCATATTTGTTATTTACTTCCTCATCAGGCTATGCCTCTGTGTGACTAACCGCTGTACCAACAAATGTACCACCAGCCCTGATTAACCCATTATTGTGAGAAAGCTAGGAGAGAGCTGAACAGGACGCCGTCTCTCTGTGCCAATGTAACAGGAGTTACCAGCAATCGGCTGAAAGTAATGCGGAGAAGAATGGTGTCAAATAAACAAAAGGGGGGAAATGACATGGACATTCACTGTACTGTTCATTTAAGCACAAGAGACTCCATTTTGTTCTCACTGTTGAAATGTGTTCTGTAACCTTCACCTAACACACAGACACATCTCCTAATAAACGCTCTCTACTCCCCCCTCCCTTCTCAAGGTTTTACTTTTGCAATTGTTCTATTCGCTAGTTTTTAATAATATATTTTTATTTGTTAGCTTTTAATAACATATTTCTATTTGTTAGTTTTTAATAACATCTCACACCACCCCTTTCTTATCTATGTATAAAATAACATGTAATAATAAATTTTCACTGAACGGACATTTTAAACACAGTGATTGAGTCCTATGAATCTGTTCCTGCAGCTGCAGTATTAACTTTGTTTTAGAGTCCCAATCAGAAATCAGTCAAATCAGCACTGATTAGCAAAACTGGTGGGCACTGAGGGGACCGATGTCCCTGTAACCAGACATGTGCAGTTTGTTTGGTTCCGAATTGAAATTAAACTAGTTTTTCAGACATTTGGATGTATCCGTATTTCAAAATTACAATAGTACCAAATTTATATGAATCTGAAATAACTAAAGAAAAAATTTGGACAAAACTCAAATTCAAAACGATTTAAATAGTTTTTGAATTCGAATAGTTTTCAAATTTCCAAAGAAAATAAGATAGAATAGAAAATGAAGGAATAAAATAGAAAAAAATAGAATAGAATATAAAAGACTATAACAGAAAATAAAAGAATAGTATATAATATAGTAAAACAGAACAAAATAGAAAAACAGAATAGAATAGAAACAAATAGAATAAAAAAAGAATAGAATTAAGTAGAATATAACCATCTTCTGAAATTAGATTTTTCAAATAGAATAAATTCGAATTAGAATACATAAGTAAAGAAAAGAATAGAATAGAAAAAATGAAATAGAATAGACTATAATGGATGAGAAAAGAATATAATTCAAAAAACAATAGAATAGAAAGAATATAACCATTTCCCAAAATGCAAATAGGATATTCAGAAATTCTAACAGAATAGATTTGAATTTGAATAGAATAGAATAGAATAACCTAAGAGCAAAAGAATAGAATTAAAAAAACATTAGAATAGAATATATTTTAACCATTTCCAAAAATTCAAATAGAATCAATTCAAATTTGAATAAAATAGAAAAGAATAGATTCGAATAGGGAGATGGTTATATTCTTTCTATTCTATTCTATCCTATGTTTTTTCTATACTACTCTGTTATTTTCTATTCTATTTTTTTCTATTCTATTCAAACTCGAATTGATTCTATTTGAATTTTGGGAAAATGGTTGTATTATTTCTATTTTAGTCTATTTTTTTATTCTATTCTATTCATTTCCATTCTATTAGGTCCCTTCCACGCTGGGGCATCGGCGCCGCCGGCGGTAAAGCGCCGCTATTTTACCGTCATTTTTTGCGGGGGTTAAAACTGCCCCATTAGCGGCCGAAAAAGGGTTAAAACGACCCGCAAAGTGCCACTGCAGTGGCTCTTTGCCGGCGGTTCGGCAGCGGTGCCCATTCAGTTTAATGGGCAGGAGTGGTTTAGGAGCAGTGTATAAACTGCTCCTTCACCGCTCCAAAGATGCTGCTTGCAGGACTTTTTTTTAGCATTCTGCCAGCGCACCGCTCCAGTGTGAAAGCACTCGGGAGGCTCTTTAAAGGTGCTATGCAGGTGCTATTTTTATTATTTATTTATTTTTTTCTATTCTAGTCCTTTATTTTTTATTTTATTTTATTCTCTTTGGAAAATGGGAAAACGATTCAAGTTCAAAAACTATTTGAATACGTTTTTAATTTGAATTTAAAAATGATTCAAATTCGAAAACTTTTCAAATTCGCATTTGAAAACTATAGGAAAATTGAAAACTATTTGAAATTTATTCAAAACTATTCGAAATTGATTAAAAAATGATTCAAATTCAAATTTTGAAAATTCTAATTGATTCGAATATGAATAAACAAAATGAATTCTGAAAATGAATTAAATGGATTAAACTAATTTAACTAAACTAATTTACATAAATAATGAATCAAAGCTAAGCGCAGTGAGGAGAGCTCTGAGAGCTGATTGGAGGGAAGAGACACGCTCCCCTCCACACAGCACACAGGAACAGAACTGAGGAGGTCAATCTGCTGGAGAACCCTCCCCATCACCATTTTTCTCTTGGTGTCAGGAAAATTTATCAAAAGTGAGTCATGCTGAGAGCAGATGAACAACGCAGCAGACAAAAGTAAAACTTAGTGCTCCCAATTGAGACAAGTACATGTTGTAGAGGATTATGCTTTATTCATATTTCATGTCTGATGTTTACAACCACTGTAAACCATTATGCAAAACAGAAAAGAAGGAAGAGTGTCAAAAGTGAGCCAAGGGTGGCAAACTGGGGCCCTCCAGCTGTTCTGGAACTACATGTCCCATGAGGCATTACAAGGCTGACAGTTACAAGCATGATTCCTAAAAGCAGAGGCATGATGGGATTAGTAGTTCTGCAACAGCTGGAGGGCCCCAGTTTGCCCACCCCTGTTATATAGATACTTGTTGCAGTTTAGTAACTATATGTATGTTAGACCCCTTTCACACTGGGGCATTTTTCAGGCCCTTTAGCGTTGAAAAAAGCGCCTGTAAAGCACCTGAAAGAAGCCTCATCTGCAATCCCAATGTGAAAGCCTGAGTGTTCTCACACTGAGGCGCTGCACTGGCAGGGCATCAAAAAAAGTCCTGCAAGCAGCTTCTTTGCAGCGCTTTAGGAGCGGTGAATATACCGCTCCTAAAGCACCCCTTCCCATTGAAATCAATGGAAAGTGCCTGCAAAGCGCCTTGGCAGCTGAGCTTTGTGGGTGCTTTTAACCCTTTATTCGGCCACTAGCGGGGGTTAAAAGCGCCCCGCTAGCGCTTGAAAAATGCTGGTAAAGTGCCGCTAGTTTAAGCAGCGCTTTACCAGAGTTTTTCGGGTGCTGACAGTGTGAAAGGGCTCTTAAAGCACTCAGGCTTTCACATTGGGATTGCAGATGTGGCTTCTTTCGGGTGCTTTACAGGCGCTTTTTTAATGCTAAAGCGCCTGAAAAATGCCCCAGTGTGAAAGGGGGTCTAAAAGTATGACATATAAGGGGATCAGCTTTAGAGCCAGCTAGATTGCATACTAGAACATAAAGTTCATCGATAGCAGCCTCCATGTTTTTCTTATGATAGGTTTCTTTGAAATTCGACAAGAAAACCGGAATTTGCTTTTAATGCAAGACTGACAAAGGTAGATAGAGTTTAAGTTTGTGATGTTGATTCTCTTTGGTCCCCTTTAACGCTAAACATGATGTTGTTCTACTTTCTACCTCCATAATAACTTCAGTCAAATTATTCCAGTCTTTGTGTACAGACCACCTTCCATACTGTTCCAGTCTCTTTTTAAAGACCAACGTCCTATAGGTGGTGATACAGTCATATTGTGAATAGCTTCTGTGTACTGATAACATCTTTTTGCAAATGCCGCATCAGTTAGATAAGAGCCAATGTTGGATGCTATATCGTATTTAAATAGATAACATCTGCCACGTTCTATAAATAAAATACATACAAAGAAAATGTACTGCCCAGGTGATCATAATGAACGGATTAAAGAGAATGTCTTATATAGCTATAGCAACACTTAATTAGCAATTGAGAAAGCATAATAACATTTTTGGTGGCTTTATTAAATAAGATTTTAGACTTTATTTGAATGAAAACACTTCTTAGTTCACCATTCTTTTGCAGTCTTTCCTAATCTTTTATGAAAACCATGAATTGGTACAACATGTTACATAATGTATATGTAGAACTCACAGGAATTACTTACAGGTGCTCCGAGCTGTCCTTAGTTCTCCCAAGCACAAATCCGAAAATGTTCATCTTTTAACAATTTAAATTGTAAAGACTCTGATCAAAGGCATAGAAAAGATTAAATGTCTTGCAATAAAATGTTAAGCGAAGAGATAATGTTTAATGATATTTGTTAATTGGACCCATGCAGAAAACTGAACAGGCCCTAGCAACTTAAAGAGGAAGCATAGTGTATTTTAACAAAACATATGCTAACTTAAATTGTAGTGTTTATCTCAAAGTCATTTTTTATGTGATTTTCACATTTTCCATACTTGCGTTTTCATATTTTTGACATTGTATTAAATATAGAGATTTGCAGAGGCAAATAGATAAGTAAATACTACCTAACTCATTTTGGGCACATGGAAATGGTAGCAAGGGGCCGCACAGCATACGAGAGGATACAGAACCTAAAAAACAGTTTTCCCCAGGATCCAGAGCTGCTGCCTACAGAGATCAATGACAGCACGTGGCAGTGAGTATGACATGAATGTAGATTGCATAAATATGAGCACAGATGTACAACCCTGGATGCAGACATAAAAATACATCAACATAACTCAAAGAAAAACATCAGCGCTAAAGGACAAATGGAACCCCAAGTCCAACATAGATGGTAAAGTCAAATATAGATGGTGGGACTCTTCACATGTCTTCCATCAAAGGCCCAGTAATGCGTAAGCCTTGCTGCTCTCTCCGGATAAGGAAAATCCTTCAACAGAACAACTGAAATAAAAGCAAAAGGGAGGGTTCACCAGCTTTGTGCATTACCATAATAAAATTGTATTAAAAGATAAAGATTACCAAAATGCTCACAAAAGGAAGTGTATGGAGGCACACAGAATACATCCAGTTGATGTACTCAGGTGATGCTCGCTAACCGAGAGCGAGGCTAACGCAATTCAAGGGCAGTAGCCTCTTCATCAAAGCTAACCAAGACGCAATAAATACATTTTTATGGTAATGCACAAGGCTGGGTGTGCCTTCTCTTTTGCTTTCGTTTCAGCAAACATAAAATGCATGTGGGGAGAGCTGGGTGCTCTAAACCACAAAAATGAACTCCTGTGCTGCGATAAACACCCAGCTTTTCCACATGCACCATTAGAACATGGTGATTTTACTCTCGCCTCCTTAAAGTGGTTGTAAACCCACAAAAAAACCTGCAAGATGCTGATACAGGGGATACCTCCTAAACCGTGCAGGTTTAGGAGATATTCACAGTAGCTACAGGTAAGCCTTTTTATAGACTTACCTGTAGTAAAAAGTGGTTTGTAAGGGTTTACAACCACTTTAAAGGCAGGTTCTTATAAATATATATATATATTTTTTTCTTAACACTGAATTTTTCTCCATTGTTTACACATCCTTTTTTATATGGGTAGTATGGGACTGTCAGCTTAACACTCCTTTCCTTTCAGCTTTAAGCTGGCCATAGATGGGTAGAATTTGAAAAGAATGTTTTAAGAAAATTTTTCATTTTTCTAATAGATAGTGGGTCAAATCAACAAACACATTTCTAGTAGTATATAAAAAGAGTGCACAAATCAGGCCTTCAGTACACTACTCAGCACCAAATTATCCTACCACTCTTGAGTCTCCTTCTCAGTATATGCAGACAGAAAAAAGTTAATATGATATGTATTAGTAGCAATGATGCTATGATCCCATTAATCCTTTGAATCTATCAGGGATCCAATGAAACAGCAGCCATTTAAAGTATAGTGATAAGAATTCCCATACAGTACAGTAATAAAGTTATAAAAAAAAACATATAAGAAACAGTCTAATTCATAAACAGTCCAATGTTAAAACAGCGCTGATGCTGGATAAGTGTCCAACTCCACAAGAAAATATATTATAAAATATGATGATATAGCAAACTGAGTCTATAGTGGCAGGTGATCCTAGGTAGTGGATTGCATGTGCACCCTACACCGAGTCCCAGTCTTCACCACGTGAGGCACTCTTTCCCCTATGGGGTTAAACTCACCAGAATGTTGAAACAAATCAGCCTTAAACTCAGAAGGCAGGCAAATGATGTGCTCCAAAAGGGTTCCTAAAAACAAAGAAATGCTGACATAGCGTTATCCTGCTTTATTAGAGGCACCCAAAATACAGCCAATCCTACTTCCAATCTACGTACATTTATAAGCTGTTAAAAGAACATTTAAAAGAGAGTGTAGTCACCAAATCGCCTAGTCCCAAACAAGCTTGTGTTGCATACACGGCGTTCGCGTTTACTTCCTGGTTGGGAACAGCTGACGGTGAGGTGCACGTGTCACTTCCGGTTACCCCGTAATAGTCACGCACTTACGCGTTTCGTCACTTCCGACTAATAGTGTACAGTGTGTGGTTTTTGTTTGGTAAAGTCCATTCATTCCAAAATCAAATGTAAAAAGCAAACAAAATTGTTCAAACGACATTCAAATGTCCTGAGAATTTTTATATGGATTTTCCTAAGAATTTTCATCAACAAAGCATGGACGAACCTGGAATTTTCAAAATGTTACACTGTGCTTTGTAATCCTTATTAACAGAACAATTGGGGAATTTTAAAGGCAACGTCCTGTGAATTTGTTTTGAGACATGCATTTCAGTGCATTTTTGAGTCGTATGTTGTGTTCTGTTGTAGGCTATTATGTTTGAATAAATCAGATTTGAAATGTAATTTCTAATGTCCCAACATTTGCTGCTGTTTCCAGCACCAGCAAAATACACGGAAATGAGAAAATGCATTGTTTAAAAACCACAGCATTATGCTCAGAGACATTAAAATAAATGCTGCATTTCCAGATCAATAGGCTTGTGGAGTGAACATAACCATATTTTTGGCTGCCAGCATGTAAAAAAATGTATTATTGCCTATGTCTCAGTTGTGGGGATTTCCCCAAATGTTCCACATAATTGATAGGTGTCAGACAAATAAGAAAAGAGGGAAAAGACCATGGGGACAAAGCCAGTAGAATGGGGAAGTCCAGTGGCGGCTGGTGCTCAAAAATTTTGGGGGGCACAAAATATTTTGAAAAAAATCATCAATTGCAGCCACTGTGACATCAAACGCTGCCACTGTGCCATCAAATGGTGCCAATGTGCCATCAAATGCTGCCACTGTGCCCATCAAACGCTACCACTATGCCCATCAAAGGCTGCCACTGTGCTATCAAATGCTGCCACTGTGCCCATAAAACGCAGCCACTGTGCCAAATGCTGCCACTGTGCCATCAAATGCTGCCACTGTACCATCAAATGCTGCCGTTGTGCTCATCAAATGCTGCCAGTGTGCCCATCATATGCTGTCAGTGTGCCCATCAAATGCTGCCAGTGTGCACATCATATGCTGCCAGTGTGTCCATCAAATGCTGCCAGTGTGCCCATCATATGCTGCCAGTGTGCCCATCAAATGCTGCCAGTGTGCCCTTGAATGCCCCCAGTGTGACCCCCACCCACTCGCCATCTGCCCGGCACTTACCCTGTCTTGGTGGGGCAGCGGGTGACAGCAACAAGCGGGGTCCTCCATACGTGTCCTGCCGTCCTCATCTCCCGTCCTCTGCTCCTGATAGGCTTCCAATGGCGGCGCTGGTTATTTCAGCCAATCAGGTTACAGGTAACAGACCCGAGCACATGATTGTCAGAGAGGCGGTTTAGTGTTAGGAAAGCGAATAGTCATTCGCTTTTCTAACACAGCTGAGTGACCTGCGACCGCTCAGCATGGAGCTCACAGGTCACCTTTTTTGACACCTATTAGAGCCTATGGCTCTAATCAGGTGCTTCGAAAACACCCCCCACCTCTGTAATTCAGGTGCCCTGCACCCGAAAAGGGGCCAGGCACCTGATTAGGGGGTGGGTGGCAGCGGCGGCCATAGATAGATTCATGCAATGCATGAATCCATCTATTGGTGATAGAGGGGGTGGCAGGAGAGAGGGGGCCTTTATGGGTGCACCGCCACTGGGGAAGTCTTACATTTTTGCTGTCTGGGTCCCCATGGAGAAATTTTCCTCACATCCTGTCAAAAGAAGGATGTCTAAACAGGAAGTGAATTAAAATAATCTCGACTGAAAAACAGACAGCATTTAGGACCTATTTATACCAGATGCTTTTGGGCCATACCCAAGCATTCCAAATGCAGAGAGAGAGCAAGAAGCCCTGTTACCTATTAAGGCAGTTCATGGCATGTGGTGCTTTTTTAAGTGCAGGGAGTGAGATGCAAGTCACCGCAGCACACTGCAGGCAGTAAAACCTGCTCATGCATACTGTTTGCGAAGTGTATGTTAAGTTAACAACACCCTGCAATCAGTTTGCAATACACAGCACGATTTTCAGAACTGGATTGCATGGGTGTGAACACCCATGCGTTCCGATTCTGGTGCAGACAAAAAAAGGGTCCTGCATGAGTTTGGTTCAAATGCGATGCAAATTCAGCCATAGAGTTTGTATGGCTGAATTTGAATCGCACAGACATCGCATGTGATCTGAACAGCAATGAGGTGCGAAGCACAAACGATGTCTGACATCGCACTAGTGTGAACCGGCCCTTAAAGCAAAGGTGATCTATCTTCATGTATGTGCATTTTTTTCATTAATAAATATTTTGATTTGTGGACAACACTATGGCGTTTTCTTTTGTATCTCTCTGAACCTGTTACAAGTATTGATCCCTGATGCTTGATAAGATCTAAAAACATGGGTGGAGTGACAGCCCTGTCCAAACTCTAAAAGAATTATGTGAATAAGACTTTTATTTTAGAGGTCGATAGCATGTGGAAAAATGTAAAATAATGCATTTGGGAGGCAAAAATATGAATGCAATCTATTCACTGGGGGAGAATCGCTGGGGGAATCTAGAATGGAAAAGGACCTGGGGGTCCTAGTAGATGACATGCTCAGCAATGTCATGCAATTCCAAGCTGCTGCAAGCAAAGCAAACAGAATATTGGAATGCATTAAAAAGGAGATTAACTCCAGAGATAAAATGATAATTCTCCCGCTCTACAAGACTCTGGTCTGGCCGCACCTGGAGTATGCTGTGCAGTTCTGGGCACCAGTCCTCAGGAAGGATGTACTGGAAATGGAGCAAGTACAAAGAAGGGCAACAAAGCTAATAAAGGGTCGGGAGGATTTTAGTTATGAGGAAAGGTTACAAGCACTGAACTTGTTCTCTCTGGAGAAGAGACGCTTGAGAGGGGATAAGATTTCAATTTACAAATACCATACTGGTGACCCCACAATAGGGATAAAACTTTTCTGCGTAAAGTAATTAAATAAGACATGCGGCCACTCACTAAAATTAGAAAAAAAAAACAGTTCAACCTTACACTGCGTAGAGGGTTCTTTACTGTAAGAGCGGGTAGGATGTGGAATTCCCTTCCACAGGCTGTGGTTTCAGCGGGGAGCATCGATAATTTCAAAAACTATTAGATAAGCACCTGAACAACCACAACATACAGGGATATACAATGTAGTACTGACATAAAATCACACACATAGGTTGGACTAGATGGACTTGTGTCTTTTTACAACCTCGCCTACTATATAACTATGTAACTATGATAAGGTGAGAGTGTAACTATACGAGGTGGTGGTGGTGGTGTTACACCTGAACACAAAATGGAAGAGTTTTTCACTTGTGAAAATTCTTCATTATTTGTGAGAGTTTTTAAAGAACCTTTATTTATGGATGCGTTTTTTTCTTAACACTTTCAATTGTTCAACACACATATATTTTCATGTCTTCTCCTGTTTATGGCACACATGATATTGATTTTCACAAGAAGGTGGTGAATATATACAGTATGATAAATAGGACTTGTGATTTGTGGCACAATTCAGAACAGAGTTTATTACTGTATATTAACACAGCATATTTTATTTATTTAATGGTGGATGATCAAATTATAGTCTGAATGCTACTGGGATGCTGCAGATGTTCAGACTGGAGCATGTTCAGAATGGTGGCACACAGGTGGAGAATTGGAGCTTGCAGGGGCAGGAAGCAAAACCGTAATCAAGATGAACAAACCAGGTAGCAGAGATAATAAATCAGAAAACAGACAGCAAAAGTACAAAAACAGACAGTGGACAAAGTCAAGACACAAGCCAAAATCAGCAATAAGAGATCAGGATAAAGCAGAGTCAGGAGGCAAGCCAAGGCAAACACAGGATGACAGGATATATAAGAAGTCTGGGCTTAAGTCACAGCAGCTGATGACCATTCAGCAATTCTCCTTAGTTCTGCTGTGCTTTACTTTAAACAGGCCTCTGGGTACCAAAAGCCACTGCTGGACATGGACACAAATTCCTATGTGGATGAATGCACAGCTTTGATTCTATGCACTGGAACATGTGCTGCACTATGCAAATGAGCAGATTTTCGGGCACAGCCATGCATTCAATATTCCTAAAATCATGTTTTTTGTAAAATACCTTTACATTTTCCATCATCAACATCCTTTAGGCCCTTGGTCACAAGACATCTCAGGGCTGCAAAGAAAGTTAGTGCTGGAAGACTCACTTTTAGCAGAAGCTGTGATTACAGGTCAACAGTGATAGCATGTAGATATATAATGCCCAGCATGTTTTACTGACTGCAAGATCTGCTTTGTTATCTGAATGGTTAAGTATCCCTATTTGGGGTTACAAGCCCAACATATAATAATAATAATGGTTTTGGGGGCAAGAACCCCCACCACCACCACCTTCTCACACACTCCAATCCTCCCCTTGAGAAAAAACATTGAATTGCTGCCTTAAAATTGTATGTTTTTTCAATTTTACTGACTCCAGAGGACGGTTGTGAAACCAGAATATCCATGACAGTGCCATGACATTCATCTTTAAAATCAAATTACAGCTACCATATTTGTATTCTCACAAGTTTCCTTGAACAGGTAATGACAACATAGAGGTAGACTGCCTAATTCTCAGTAAAAAGGCATGGCATCATTTTTAAGTGTATTTGTTTACATTTTTGTATTATAATAAATAAATAGCAACACTGAACATTGCACAAGCAGCTATTGACTGCATTAGTTTAGATTATAAAACATAGCTAATTGACGCCTATAATTACTGCTAATCAGATTAGGTATTACAGCATATATAACATTTTTCTAATTATACACAGTACAGATTATAAACATAGACACACACACACACAGAGGTCCAGCAGGGTAACCCTTTTTAAAATATTTTCCTTCACAAAAGCCCGATCATGTTAGCTTTTCAGAACAGTCAGGCTCATTCTTTGCAGAATTTGGCCCAATCCTTATGAAAAATAGCTATCATTATGACTATCAACATCAGCTTTTCAGAGAAACAGCTGTTTTTTGTTTAATATTCAGGACTTGACTGCTTTTAAAGTCAAACCAAATCCTGACTGGCCCCCTCAATTTTGCCAACTTGCTCATACAAACATCTATATTTAGAAACGTGTAATTGCATTGATTGCTTAGGATCTCAAGGTAACACAAAACCACGTTAAATAATTAAGATTTATTAGATCAATTAACTAGTTTTCATATCACAAGGGCTGAATATATTTCAAATACTAATTAAAATTTGCAGTATTAAATAGATACCATGTTTTGATGAACTTTTGCTCTTTTGCAGAATCTACAGCTGACATTAAAGAACTAGAACTGATGAATAGTGAATGAACATTCTGGAAAGCAGAAGTCGACAGTTTTTTTGGCTCAAGCGGTAGCTCAATTATTAAATGCATGGAATGAATGTTTCTGGTTCACAAGTAAACTTTTTTTCTTTTCCTATGTTCTGTCCTTAATTACAATTGGCAATATTGTCTGAAAGATGATTATAGTTAGTTCGTAGCTTACCCTAAAACAAAAGTGACCAGGTACTTGTAGCCAGATTTCTGAAAACGAATTTCTACTGTTTCTTACATATTGTACGATAGAAAGTGCATGCATGTTATTTATTAAACATGCATGTGAGTTCCAACTACATTGCAAAAGTGAGTGTTTTGATTGCAATTATGAGAAAATATAATAAAATCTTTGCTTATTTGCATAAATAGTTCTCATAACTGTATGATGAGATGAGATATCAACTGAGCTGGTAAATAAACCCTAGTAAGCTTATGGAGGACACTGCCATTCAGTTAAGTATGGTATAGTATGGTAATTAGGGCAACAATTAGACTTGTCATGTGCTGTAACCTGTATAAAGTCAAGCGCAGACAAGATTGACATGGGTTGAGAAAGTGCTTTGACTGGTGATGAGTTCTAGGAGAGAACTGCAAAGTGGGGGGGAACTTGGGGTTTTAGATGAACAGATTTGACAATCTCCTGAACCATTGTTTTCCCCCCATGATTGGTAATAAGGGGCTGTGTGCAAGCTGAAGGGGCATGGATGGAGACAAGTCTTTGCTCCAGTTATATCCTATTCATAACAGAGAAAGCAGACTGGATTGGATGCACTGCTTAGAGTGTGACTTTGTATTGTGTGCTGCAAGGGACAAATGATGTGTTACTGAGTAAGTTGACATGAGTTGTCAATTAATACTGAACCTCTATGCATTTCAATTGAAAAGGGTGCTAAACAAAAGTTTCTTGAGTTTAAAATGATATTTCATTGATCCTGTATTTTTTTTTACTGATGTCCTTTGTCAAACCACTTTAAACTTTAAACTTTGAAGCCAGATGGCTTGCTGAAGATAAGCCATCTGGCTTTATAAGGACTTCTTTCATTGTATATTGGGACCTGTACCCAGCACCTCATCTTCATCTCTTCTTATAATAAAAAAATCTTGTCCTGGTATTATATCAATATTGTGAAAAAAAAATATCTCCCTTGTCCAATAAGGGACTCTCCTTCCTTTGAAAAACATAAAAAAGCATAAAATGTGAAAAGCATATTTCACATGTATAGATCAACTATCAGGTCTCAGTGAAATATATTTCTCTTGCAATGGAAAGGCAAGTTGCTTCTGTATTTCAATCAGTCACATGCACATGTATATAATATATTGTTCAATACAGTTAGAAAGAAATACAGCAAGATGTAAAGGGTAAATAGTTCTTTAGTTTCAGACCTGATGCTTTTTTCCCCAAAAATTACATTAAAAAAAGCAGACTACAAATGTATCTATTCGGTCTTGGGTCATGGTAAACAATTATGCGCTGCTGTGCCTGTAGTACTTGACTGACTTTCTTTTAGAATTGTCCTGCTGGTTAGTATTCTTAACCAACTAACACTGACCAAGTCTGTTGATTTTTGCAACATTTTTACACTAACCTGGTGCTTGTAAATAGAATACTGAAGCATGTTACCTTATCCCTGTAAAATTCATTTTTATTGTGTATTTCAATTCAGAAGATGTTGAACCATCAACTGTCCCCTTACTTTGCATGGAGAGTTGCAAAGGCTTAGTCAAAGTAGCCAGCTTTAACACCAGCATCTTCCTTGTCAGACTGGGAACATTTTTTTCTGGGTGTGTGCCATTTGTTGGACTAGTTTGTCTATCGATCACTTCAACTGCGGTTCTGACATCACTCAGTGCAAAGGTAAAAATTTGCTTAGTGCACATCATCAACACCTATGCAGGTAAAGTCCCCAAAAACCCATGCAATGAAATTGTGTTATATTTTCCCTCTGTTCTATATTATTAGACATTTAATATAAGTATATGTCCTTGAGGTCTATATCTGGCATGTGTACCGCATGTGTTACACTATTGCAAGAAGTCTGTTTTCCCTATACAATACTTAATTTCACTTACTTTCTTGCCAGATGAGTCTGTACTTTGCTTCAGTTTGCCTGTCAGCTCTTGACAGTGGAGAAAAACAAAAAAACTGCAACCGGGAATACAGTGCAAAATCTTAAATATTGCATGTGGTACATGCAGAAGAAGAGGGCCTTCCTTTTTTTTACTCCTCACCGCATGTTAAAGCTTATTCCAATTGACATGGGGGTTATTTACTAAAGGCAAATCCACTTTGCACTACATGTGCAAACTACAAGTACAAAGTGCACTTGAAATTTGCACTGAAAGTGCACTTGGAAGTGCAGTCGCTGTAGATCCGAGGGGGACATGCAAGGAAAATAAAAGACAGCATTTTAGCTTGCACATGATTGGATAATAAAATCAGCAGAGCTTCCCCTCATTTCAGATCTTCCCCTCAGATCTACAGCGACTGCACTTCCAAGTGCACTTTCAGTGCAATTTCAAGTGCACTTTGCACTTGTAGTGCACAGTGGATTTACCTTTCGTAAATAATCCCCATAGAGTCTGTTCTAGCTTTTATTGCAGTGATTGTACTTGATTGCTTTTACCTTGAGAACGTCTCCCAGCAAGTTACCTTTGTTGCATGTATACTCTTTATTTACATTAAAAACATGTTTTACATTTTAATTACTATTTTCTAGAGGAAAACAATATGGTTTCCTCATACTAAACAGCTTTGAAATTTGCTCTTACACATCTCTGCATACCACATTAGGTTATAGTTTGGACCACATTTGAGATCGCTAGAGCTAATAGAATGTGGATGGAAACACAGGCACGCTACTTATTGTTGTTGGTCTGTATTTACTGTGGACAAGTTTGTTAGCTGAAATTGGAGAATTGAGCAAAAATATCAAATCATAATAGGGAGATACCAGAGAAGAATTTGATACAGCAGATGGCAATTGTAGCAGTAAAACTAGCAAAGTAGGTTGTACACGCAAAGTGATCCAATCAGAGGTAAATATAAAGATGAAATTGGGTGAAATAGAGGAGGTAGGCCTTGACAAGTAAGCATAGCATTAAAAGGATATGTAAAGGTTCCTTTTTTAAAAATAAAAAACAAACATGTTATACTTACCTCCTCTGTGCATTTGGTTTTGCACAGAGTGGCCCCAATCCTCCTCTTTTGGGGTCCCTTAGCAGTGCTCCTGGCCCCTCCTCTTCTTGAATGCCCCATTGGAGAGCCTCTCTCCCTCGGGACACTCATGCGGGCGTGCTCCTGTGTCCTGCTCCTGCGTCCATTGACAGACAGCTGGACTCAGCCCTGTCCCCCGGCTCACGCATCATTGGACATGATTGACAGCAATGGGAGACAATGACTGCTCTGCTATCAATCTATCCAATCAAGACCCGAGACACCGTCTGGAGCTGGTGTGCTTGTCCCCATCTCTGGAAAGAACGGGTTCAGGTAAGTAAAAGGGGGGCTTTGTGGGGCTGCTGTATCACAGGAGGTTTTTTACCTTAATGCATAGAATGCATTAAGGTGAAAAACCTTGAGGGTTTTCAACCCATGTAAGTGGTGGGTACAGGGAAGCAAGAGTAGGATTCAGTGGCAGGCACAAGGCATCATGCTTCATTTTGTGGTGAGCACAGAGCATAGGACAGGATGTGTTTTATCAACAGTTGTAAAAACTATATAAAATATTTTAAAAAATTTAAGGAAAAAATAGGTTTCTAAACTGACTGACTTTGTAAGCAGATAAGGTTTATTTGTGTACAGCCATGGCCAAAAGTTTTGAGAATGACACAAATATTATTTTTCACAAAGTCTGCTGTATACGTTTTTATGATGGAATTTGCATATACTACAGAATGTTTTGAAGAGTGATCAGATGAATTGCAATTAATTGCAAAGTCCCTCTTTGCCATGAAAATGAACTTAATCCCAAAAAGAATATTTTCACTGCATTTGTGAGGAAGGCATTTGTCAGGGTGCTCAAGAAACTCCAGCAAGTGCCAGGATCCTCTCCGTCAGTTGATTCAGCTGCGGCATCTGGGCACCATCAGTGCAGAGCTTGTTTAGGAATGGCAGCAGGCAGGTGTGAGTGCATCTGCAGGTACAGTGAGGCAAAGACTTTTGGAGGATGGCCTGGTGTCAAGAATGGCAGCAAAGAAGCCACTTCTCTTCAGCAAAAACATCAGGGACAGGGCCTGAACTGCTAAGGACTGGGGTAAAGTAATTTTCTCTAATGAATCCCCTTTCCGATTGTTTGGGGTATCTGGAAAAAAAGGTGAGCGCTATTATTAGTCCTGTGTCATGCCAACAGTAAAGCATTCTGAGACTATTCATGTGTGGGTTGCTTCTCAGCCACAGGAGTGGGCTTACTCACAGTTTTCCCTAACAACACAGCCATGAAAAAAGAATGGTACAAAAACATCATAGTTACATAGTTACATAATAGGTGAGTTTGAAAAAAGACACAAGTCCATCAAGTCCAACCTATGATCCACATCTTCCGAGAGCAACTACTCCAAACCATCCAAGAACAGTTTGGTGACGAACAATGCCTTTTCCAGGATGATGGAGCACCTTGCCATAAGACAAAAGTGATAACTAACTGGCTTGAGGAACAAAACATGGAAATTTTGGTTCCATGGCCAGGAAATCCCCACACCTTAATCCCATTCAGAACCTGTGGTCAATCCTCAAGAGGCGGGTGAACAAAAAAAACCCCATAAATTCTGACAAACTCCAAGCATTGATTATGCAAGAATGGACTACCATCAGTCAGGATGTGGCCCAGAAGTTGAGTGACAGCATGCCAGGGTAAATTGCAGAGGTCTTCAAAAAGAAGGGTCAACACTGCAAATATTGACTCCTTGCACAAACCTAATGTAATTGTCAATAAAAGCCTTTGACACTTATGAAATGCTGGTAATTATACTTCAGTATACCATAGTAACAGCTGACAAAAAGATCTAAAAACACAGAAGCAACAGACTTTATGAAAATTAATATTTGTGTCATTCTCAAATTTTTTTGGCCACGGCTGTACTTTTGTATTTAATCTATAGTTGTGCTCTATATAAAAATACCAATTTTGCAATATGCAACCAGGTAATTTTTGCACACCCAACACAACCCACCATCCATCCTTTCCTTAAGCCACCACTAGCTCTGTCTATGAATCCCTCCAGCTATCCTCCCCTCAATCCTCCCTTGCCTGCTTTAATATTATTATCCATCCCTACCTCCATTTAAATTCCTTGTTTTCTCCATCTCTTTTTACCTCTATCTATCCATCTATGTCTCCATGCATATTTTAAATGCAATGATGGCTTATCTTGTAACAACTGACACTTTTTGTTTCCTCTCACCTTCTGTTCCTGTGACAACTTTAGCACTTTTCATTACTTTTTGTACTGGAGACAATGGTTACCATGGCAAATCATAAGGGTAAACCTGACTCTAGATATTAAAATGGCCAGCACATCAGAAATATTAACTCCAAATATTTCATTGAGGTCATAGCTTGTGTAGCAAAAAATATACAACCACTGACTTTTCAGTTACACTGTGTTCTAATTTCTCTGAAACATTGGTGGTTGTATAATTTTTGCTTTGTTGTTATTAAAACTATGATATCAGTAAAGTCTTGAGGTTCTTATATTTCTGGTGTGTTGAGCATTTTTGCTATTTTGAATCTACATGGCGTCTCCACTGCATGTGCACCCTCCTTAACCTCCGTGGCGGCATGATTATTTCAGAATTTGAGTCTCAAAGCGGTACAATTATTTTGCATAGAAATTTGTCGTTTTATATTGTAGGTCTGTAATTCTTAACAATAATACACTTATATCTGTCCACCAAGAGTCTAGTAGATATCCCGGGTATGATGAAGTTTGAAACACAAAATCATAAATTATAATATAATAAATAAATTTAAATAATATCTGTCCACCAAGAGTCTAGTAGATATCCCAGGTATGATGAAGTTTGAAACACAAAATCATAAATTATAATATAATAAATAAATAATTAAAAAAAAAAATAATATAATAATAATAAAATACATTTACCCACAATTCACTATCGCTCAATTCTGCAAGTGTTCTAATTTACTATCACCGTTTTATAGCTGATCTAAAGCCACTTTTGACGTAAAGGACCACAAAAGAGAATGCCCCCCTTAATGGGACTTTAATAGACCACCAACTCTTATGATAAAAAAATATATTTTTATGGTATACTGTAAAAAGACGTGGAAGCGTCTATAACATACAAAAGTACAAAAAAAATGCATTCCATACAGAATTGGAATGGTCTCCCTATTGGAGGATCAGAAACAGAAAGATCTCATAGATAATATTGACATAGAATCATTACTGGCGATGCACACTACTCCAACCACTGGGGGTATCCAAGGGAGATCCTTGCTCAAGAAAAAATCCAACAAATTTCCCTCCTTAAATTTGAATTCTAACTTAAAAGCATTTATAGCAATGACAACTAGGGAGATTATGAACTTAAAGAGGGATCAATCATCAGATAACCTATCCGATACTGGTAGAAAGGCACTTGAATCACTGAGCAACACCAATTAACAATAAAACCCTCTAAAAAAGGTAGGAATATTGTAATCATGAATAACCCCCAATATTTATCCATGTGCAACAAAATACTTTCGAACAAAGAATGGTATCGACCTATATCGAGATTAACCATAGAGAAATTCGATAATGAATTCTTTACCTTAGTGGATCAGGCCTATCTGGACAACATCATTACCCAACAAATTGGGAATTTGTACGCACTAGCCACTCGAAAATCCCTATCTTCTATAGCCTGCCTAAAGTCCACAAAAATCTCAATAACCCCCCGGGTAGACCTATTGTCTCCGGCAGGGGGAACATTACTGAGAACCTGAGCAAATACATCGATGAAAAACTACGCCCTCTAGTCACCAACTTACCCTCATACATCAGGGACACATCTTAGTTACTACAAAATCTGGAAGACCTTTGTATTCCAGCTGATTCAATCTTAGTGACAGTAGATGTGGAGGCATTGTACTGCTCTATCCCACAAAAAGGGAAATTAAAGTTTTTGGACATTTCATTTCCCAGTCAGACAAAGATGAGAAACCTCTGCACCAATTCATTTTCCGTGCATTGGAGTTTATCCTACTACATAACGCCTTTGCATTCAATGGCTCCCATTACCTCCAAAAACAGGGGGTAGCGATGGGGACATGCTGCGCCCCATCGTATGCCAACCTGTATCTGGGGGAATGGGAGAACACCTTTTTGTCCCCTGACAACCCCTTTGTAGACCAAATACTAACCTGGACAGGTTCATAGATGATATTTTCTTTATATGGAACGGATCTTTAGATGACCTGAATGACTGCGTGACAGCCATGGGCACTAATGATCTTAACCTCAAATTCACTATGACATGTGACGTCCAGAGAATCACATTTCTTGATGTCATAATTTTCAAAAACCTGGACGGCCGTTTATCCAGTACGCTATACCACAAGGAAACAGCCAGCAACACCATCCTACAAGCAACCAGTTTTCATCCAGCACCCCTCATCAAATCCATCCCCTACACACAGTATCTTCGGATCCGTAGGAATTGCTCTGATGAGAACATGTTTCTCATCGAAGCTAAAAAATTACAAACCAGATTGCTCCAACGTGGATACTCTCCCACGAGTCTAAAAAAAGCTTTCAGAAGAGCCAGAGAAAAAAACAGATACAAACCACATAAAGGGTCTAATAATTCTCAACAGACACAAACTAGGATCATTACTACTTTCAGCAAAAAACATAAAGCTCTCAGAAAAATTCTACAGAAACACTGGCACATCCTCCTCATCGACCCCGCATTGCACCAATTTATAACAAAGAATCCCCTAATTACTTTCAAACGCACCAGATCCCTCAGGGATAGACTAGTGACTAGCGAATACACGGGGGAATTTAGAGGGGATCCCTGCAAACGTTGGGGCACTTTTACCTGTGGGGGATGCTCCAAATGTCAATTTATCAACACTAACAAAAACATCATTTTACCCACTGGAAAAAGGTATAGACCCTCCCACTTTGCAAACTGCTGCAAATGTGGGGGGGTTTACTTGCTGACATGCCCTTGCGGCTGTTTCTATGTAGGGAAAACGAAACTGGAACTAAGTACAAGAATGGGTAGGCATATCAAACGTATGTGCACCTGTAATCCTGATTTACCCCTGGGCAGACATGCCCGAGATATACATAAGGGTATTTTTCCAAAAATCGAATTCTTGGTACTCGACTGAGTACACCCTAACAACAGAGGGGGCGATTGGGACAAAATCCTACATCAAAAAGAGACCAGATGGATAGTGGCCTTACAAGCTACCTTGCCACCGGGTCTGAATGATTGCATCAGTTATTGTCCCTTTCTGGAGGGATTTACATCTGGCACGTGGCAGGGTCGGGATGAA